>NC_085961.1:25217609-25530734 GCF_910591565.1 Cydia splendana
TTTCTTGGCCTAATATTAACATATATATGCTCTACGGTTTGGAAGAACGGCCGCCTATGACAGTTAAAATAAAAAATTGATCATTCTCGTAGAACCTACTTATTTATTATTTAAGTTTGACACTTGACAATAAAATACTTCTTTAAGGCCCACTTGCACCGTTCCACTAACCCGGGGTTAACCGGTTAATCCTGGATTTACCATTGTCCCCAGTACAATTTGACACTAAGTTAACAGCTTAACCGCTTAACCTCGGGTTATTGGGGTGGTGCAAGTGGCCCTAAGAAAGGAGGTGTCAATTCGTAGCTGCTACAGTATTTTTTTAAAAGTTAAACAGATAAAATGTTTATGCTTAGTTACCATTGAAATAACAACTGCTTACCAACTGGTGGCACCCTGGCTGCTGACGTACGTGATTGGCAGTGCGTGTAGGTATTAATGACAGCAGCATGAATTTGAGTGCTTAGTTACCACTGACTTTCTAACCGTTATTGTCATTTTGATTAAATAAGGGTGTATGTGTTAAAGAAAAACTCAGAAGTTAAGATATATGTGACGAATAGTGATGTGCCGACTATTGATTTGGCCGACTAGCCGACTAATCGGCGCTCGAATGGCCGATTAGTCGGCCGACTAGTCGGCTAGTCGGCCAGATCATTGGTTTCGTATCGTTCAGGTGAAAAACAATAGTTTTACTCCTTTGGTTGCGCTATTTCATCATATTAGCTTGGTGTTCTCTACAGCTTCAAGGACCTATCACAAGAATTCTCGTTCAATTCCTGTCTTTCTTTTATTTTGCGATCCTGAGCAGATCGTCAGTACAGCTTGTAGGAGGTATTTCCAAGGCTCTATTTCCCGTACGTAGTCGCCAGTTAAGAACCTATCCCCTGTGGTCAGCGTCTTTACGATCAACGTGCCCTGTCTAAGTCTCTAAATTTTGCAATAACATTAATAGTTCGCCATAGCTCCACCATAAAAAAAAAACAAATCCATACTATCCATACTAATATTATGAAGGCGAAAGTGTGTCTGTCTGTCTGTTACCTCTTCACGCTTAAGCCGCTAAACCGATTTAGTTGAAATTTAGTATAGAGATAGTTTTTATGTCGGAAATCATCCCTGAAGAGTGCAAAGGGGGGTGGAATTGAAAGAGTTAATGAAACGCCTAATAATTGAAGTAAGCAATGCGCGAATTGAATGATTGCTATTAGCATCATCCAGGCGCTATACCTACGAGTACTTTGGCTTTTGTCACTAATTCCACGCAGACAAAGTCACGGGCTAAAGCTAGTACTGAATAATAATAAAATTATTTAATTATCGAACTTGCCCATGGAATTACACGAGAATCAGTAGAGATCGACCTGTAGAGGAAAACCCCATCCCACCAACATACGATAACGATCAAACGGTCAATTATATGAACAAAAGTTTTCGTATGCACCCTGAATAGGTAAATATATATTTTAGTAAAATAGACATAAAACATATGGTAAATATTGACTGTTGATTTCTTTTTTCTGTTTTTCTTGCACTAATAAAGTGCCGACTAATCGGCCATTTTTGCCGACTAGTCGCCGACTAATCGCCGAATACAAATGTGGCCGGATAGTCGGCTTTCCCGACTAGTCGGCGACTAGTCGGTACATCCCTAGTGACGAACTGAAAGCCTACGTGAAAATGACAAATTAGATGTCCTTATTTTTGTGACGATTGAAGTGTAGGTATATGTTTTCTTGGACACCTTGCCCGCTCAGGTATATCTGCTGCTGACTGTACCAGAAAATCGGTTTAAGTGCTATCAAGCTATCATCATTATCATTATCATCGTCATCATCTAATTTTTTGGGCTATATACGTATAAAAGCTAGGATTATAATTTTCCACGAACTCACGTTAAATTGAAAAGAAATCGCATTTAAATAAAATTAAGCACTGGTCTTATCTCACCGAGGAATAAAATGGGTTGGGTTATCTCTTTGTAAAATTGTATAAAAATATTAAATTTATAAAGCGTAACCGTGTATTTCCTCGCTTAACTGAGCATTTCATTTCACCACAAGCAAACCAGAACTGACTGATCTCTGTTTAAACATAATTCTTACCAATCTTAAGCTCAACCGTATAGAGGAGAGGTAAAAATCTGAAGTGGAAATCAACCAATTTCATCGTTTCTCTATCATAGAAAATAGATAGGTATCTACCTATTGCTTTATACCTATAACTACACGCAACAAACCAGTTATTTTTTTTTTTACGTTTACCACAAAAAAAAAACCTCATTTTAAATCAATAGCATTAAATTTTTAATTTTAGTTTTAAATCATAGGGCATTTTTAACTGTACGCTGTACTCCTCAAATTTAAATCATTAGCATTTAAAAAAACATATAATACTTACCTGACTTGGTATTTCTGATCACTTCTCAGATTTCACCCTATACGGGTGATAAAGGGTTTCTTTAGCCGAGCGCTCGGTAAGCGATGGAAATACAGATATTTGAATGTCGCTTGACCATCTTTTAGATATCGTCAAAGAGTTGCGAGGTTTCTGGGACGTCCAGAGGATTATACTACGAGGACTTATCTCCACGGCGCTCTATTCTTCGCAATATTTTTCTAGTGAATATTTTATTTTCACGGCTAAATTGGTCCGGCGATATCAAGGGGTGCTTTGATGTTTCTCTAAGACACGATGCTTTGAATAACACGGATCTGTAAAAGTATTATGCTTGGAAAATAAGAATTTGTTAAATTGGAATAAAATAAGATTGTTGCGATTATTATTGTAGACCACCTCCCTACATTTGTACTGCCGTTGCTATTAAATTCTAAATTAATTATTTCGACCATTAATGTGGTAGGTATGGGGGTAAAGTGGTTAGTAAGGGTTAGTTACATACAAGATTCGTCTTTTTAGCACTAACGTATGCTTAAGTACTTAAATACCTACTATGACATTGACAATGAAAGATTAACTAATGAAACCATATTATCAATTAAGTAGTTCTCTGGAAAAGCTTTAATAGGTAACCTACCGTAATTAATTAAACAATACGTTAGTATTTATCATTATTTACATTAAATAACAATTAATTTAATAACGAAGCAATTAAAGACTGAACTTTCCCCACAAATAGCCCAATCATTTACAAAATAGAAAGGAACGGAATAATGGTGATTCCTATCGCAAGATTTCAATGGAAACCCGGCGAAGCGTCTCGCAATATCAATATCTGCAGCACAGATTAAAAAACAAATATAAAATGTAAGCAAGTCAGGTGTGGTCTTCTCAATCTCACAGGGGCTGAAAGCTGGCTAACTTATCTGAGGTAAAACTGAAGTTCTTAATTCATAGATAAAAGGTCTATTTTCCTTGACCCAAAACGCAAATAAATTGTTGGGGCTCTATGGTCGAATACACTCGTAATTAGGGTTGGTAATGAAAATTAAGGGGTAGTAGCTACCCTAATTCATTGGCCATTGTTAACATTAGCTATTGTTCATTAATCACAGTTTTTTATCCCGAACAAAACAAACATTCTGGGGATGATGATATAATCAAGTGGTTTATGAATAGGGGGTGGATTTGAGCAGTTACTACTCATCCTACTAAAAGACATTTAGATTGTTGTGGGGTACCGTAATAGTGGCAAAGTAGTGCACGGCTCATAATAAGTACAGTCGCCTGCAATAATATGTGACACGCTCTTTCTTATGGCTCTACAAACAAGATCGTTTCAGATACTTTAAGGCCTTCGTTGTTAACATATTATTGCAGGTGACTGTACCTACCTACTAACCGGACATAACATTTGAGACAGGAACATTCTACCGAAACTCGTCTAGGTAGTTTCTTGGCATGCCTCAACAAACTTCCAGCATTCTGCCAACATCGGGCCCTCTTTTGATGAAAAACGACGAGCCTATACCTTTTCCTTTAGATATCATGTGTGTCAATGGTTTTAACAAAAGAGAATGTTAAATATCGCAGGAAGCAAAGTAAACTGTTTGTAAACGGACCCCGATGAAATGCACGTTCGATATTTTTGAAACCGCGCACGTTGAATCAATGCACGTGTTTATTAAGTAAGTACATTACTTACATCGTTTATGATTCAAATTGTGGTTGCGATTGACACCCCACTTACAAGTTTATTGAGCGAATGACAATTAAATGTGACAACATAGGGATTATGCTCACATTGTACACCAATTTTATTATTACATTTAAAAGGGGTTGGCTCCACCTGACGCATCCCACATCACACACACATGGGGCACAATTGAAAATTATCTATTAAGGGGCCCACTGATTAACAGTCCGCCGGACGGTATCGGACTGTCAGTTAGAACAAAATTTTGACAGTTCCGAACAACTGACAGGCCGATACCGTCCGGCGGACTGATAATCAGTGGGCCCCTTTAAAGGTAAATGGAATTTTCGTGGAACTTTGCATCAATCTTTGCATCCATTTTGAAGTACCATCTGTAATTCTTAACCAGAAATATCAACTGTGATGGCGTATGAAAACTTTGTTTCTTTTAACATTGTAAAACTGAAAGTATTTTTATTTATCTGAATTATGTCGTAGTACAGACAATACATGGGGTGTTTTAATAACAAAACTTCCGTGAGTGACCCGTATTAATATATTTAATAAATGGGGTGTTATAATATTTTGAGTTTTATTTGACAAAGTTGATTTTTGTGACAATCGCCTCCATGGCAACGATGTCCATAAATAATCTGTTCTAACAGATGTTTTTTTGTTTGATCCATGCCTTAGATACAAGACTTTTAAGACGTTCTGACGAATTAAGTGAAGCCATATTTAAAAAAAAGTTTAGCGGTAAGTAATATAGATGTCGCTATTTTTTCGAATAAAGTGCTTTATATACGACTGTCCCTCCCCTGGATTAAGTCATCATAGAAATCAAAAAATAAACTGTATCTGTGCTAAGCCGAAATATTTCCCGTCAAATGTCAAATACCTATATTATGTTTATATTATTTTATTTTTATCTTGCTAATTATTTCAAAAAGGTAAATTTAAAAACGATATTATAAAAGTGCAAACCGAGCACTTTCATTTGATACTAAATTCGACCATGTTTTTTGCAAATAAAATGACCAGAATAGCTAGGCCTCTCACAAACAGCTTTTTGGCCTTCTAAGCTCTTCTACCTCAATAATCCCTTAATCGAGCCTGCTCATAATTTAATCACTAAAATATAATGCCCTCAACTACACGTTTACCCAATTTCATTTAAATTAGAACAAATTTACTTAAGTTCTTGAGTATCAAACTATCTTCTGAGAGTTCCCCCCCCCCAATGCGGCATTCAGCTTAAAAACATCTAAATGCCGGGACGTGCCGCTAGCCAGCCGCGTGATCCAAGTCGAATGTAAGAACTTCGCTTCGCTCGCTCGTTCGACGGAATACAATTTAGAAAAGGAAAAGGACACATGGCCCGGGCAGTTGGTAGGTACCTATGGAAATCAGTGACAGGATGAGATTGAAGCACCGCCGCGCGACATATGGCGCGGTGTGTGTTACTGTTACCGTGATCATACGATCATAGCTTCCTGGTTCCGGGGCAATGCAGTGGCTAATGAATCGGACACACTTCATGTGATTTAAAGTGTCGTTTCCTGCTATCATCTGTCACGTAGCTAACGTAGCTTACACATTGATATTACATTTGTAAGTAATATGAAATATCTATGACGACTGTGCGATAAAGAGCCCAAGAGGCATGCAACCACATGCGACGCATAATACGTACCTAGTTCATACAGAATTGTTCACTCAAACGCAGAGCATATATACTTACCTACATATGCCACTGTGGGAGTTCGAGATTTATTTGAATACTAAGCAAATTTTATATAGATACCTACTTAATATATATATATGTAGATCGGCCGACTGGCAGAATATTCTTTATTGTATTGTTAGGTAGGTACAGTCAGCAGCAGAAGTTGCTAAGCAGGCCAGGTGTTCTCTTGACGCGACTTTATTGTTAAGAGAATAAGAGTCTGTCAAGGTATAATTTTGAACACATCGCCCGCTCAGCAACTTCTGCTGCTGACTGTACCCATTGGCAAAATCTTCTTTATTGTATTGTTATAAAAAGAAAGCCTGTTATTGTACTGATGGCTCGTTAGAGGTTGCGTGAGATTATTGTTCTCATTTCGTGCGCGTCTTGCGTGGGAGTGGATCTAATGAAATGAAAGCACGTGAAAAGTAATGATATAATGAGTATATGGGTCATAAACCGAGATGATATTTAGTTTTGCAGTTCCTATAATAGCTAATAATTCTAAGGACAAAGTCGAAAAATTCCCATCCCACACAAATCCCCATTTCATTCATACCAAAACTACTTAACGATATATTTTACAGATCTGAAATTAACTTAACTTTTATGGTTAGATAGCCTGATGTTCAGATAAGAATGGGTTTAGTTTGTAATCATTATAATTGTTGGGTGCAAAGTTGTTGTTTGCCGCTCGTGTTTAGATATTGAAACACGAGCAATTTTAGCGGATGAACGGCGGTGAAGGTATTAGGTAGATGTAGGCCAGTTACCTACAGAGTCCTTCCCTTGGAACGGTATTTTTATCCTAAAAAACCCAGATGTTAATTTATCACATATTTCTCGACCAAACTACAGTTAGAATATCTTTCCTCGTTTCTGTAACATTTAGCTCCTTACCTACTCTATCAGTCGGGTGAAAATGCAAGCAGCCCTACCCCAACGTAATGAATAATGACGTTCCCCTAGAATCATATTTACATTACGGCAAGAAATCTGATAGCACAGATTAAAATTATCGTGATTAACCCCAAGGGGTTTCCTTCCGCAATATGCCGGAGCTCGTACAAAGGCGTTCTCATGGCAGACACAGGAACTATGAGGAATCCTTACTTATTCGCTGAACATGGATTTGTCTCAAGTTCATCGATTTACCATTTTAATTTTAGACTTTATGCGCGGTAGTATTACGGTTGAAATTACGATGTCAGATGAAACATTTTGTGTCAGACTGTCGTTTGCGATTTACTTCTTAATTTCGCGATAAGTATGGGAATGTGGTTATTCGAAGTGTTGCGGTTTAATCGCAGTTTCGGAATCATTACAGCACAGAAAATACAGTCTCCTAGCTTTTTTTAACCCATTTCCAGGCATAGTACAATTTAGCGACCACACACGTGCTAATAGAATTTCAACTTTGAAAGTAAAGACTTTGTTTTGCAACGATCACATCACAGATCACGATTATTTAGGAAACAGAAACTCAATCATAAAACATTTCCATAGGTTAAACTTGGGCTCATACTAGTGATGTGCCGACTATTGATTTGGCCGACTAGCCGACTAGCCGACTAATCGGCGCTCGAATGGTCGATTAGTCGGCCGACTAGTCGGCTAGTCGGCCAGATCATTGGTTTCGTATCGTTCAGGTGAAAAACAATAGTTTTACTCCTTTGGTTGCGCTATTTCATCATATTAGCTTGGTGTTCTCTACAGCTTCAAGGACCTATCACAAGAATTCTCGTTCAATTCCTGTCTTTCTTTTATTTTGCGATCCTGAGCAGATCGTCAGTACAGCTTGTAGGAGGTATTTCCAAGGCTCTATTTCCCGTACGTAGTCGCCAGTTAAGAACCTATCCCCTGTGGTCAGCGTCTTTACGATCAACGTGCCCTGTCTAAGTCTCTAAATTTTGCAATAACATTAATAGTTCGCCATAGCTCCACCATAAAAAAAAAACAAATCCATACTATCCATACTAATATTATGAAGGCGAAAGTGTGTCTGTCTGTCTGTTACCTCTTCACGCTTAAGCCGCTAAACCGATTTAGTTGAAATTTAGTATAGAGATAGTTTTTATGTCGGAAATCATCCCTGAAGAGTGCAAAGGGGGGTGGAATTGAAAGAGTTAATGAAACGCCTAATAATTGAAGTAAGCAATGCGCGAATTGAATGATTGCTATTAGCATCATCCAGGCGCTATACCTACGAGTACTTTGGCTTTTGTCACTAATTCCACGCAGACAAAGTCACGGGCTAAAGCTAGTACTGAATAATAATAAAATTATTTAATTATCGAACTTGCCCATGGAATTACACGAGAATCAGTAGAGATCGACCTGTAGAGGAAAAACCCATCCCACCAACATACGATAACGATCAAACGGTCAATTATATGAACAAAAGTTTTCGTATGCACCCTGAATAGGTAAATATATATTTTAGTAAAATAGACATATAACATATGGTAAATATTGACTGTTGATTTCTTTTTTCTGTTTTTCTTGCACTAATAAAGTGCTGACTAATCGGCCATTTTTGCCGACTAGTCGCCGACTAATCGCCGACTACAAATGTGGCCGGATAGTCGGCTTTCCCGACTAGTCGGTACATCCCTAGCTCATACCAATAGGTACCTACTAGGTGTGTGACATTTGACATAAATTTATCACAGTAGCTCTCCATCAAGATAATAAGTGGAATCTTCCACTATACGCTAATTCTTTGGATTATGTAGGCTGCCAGTAGAATCCAAATCTCATTCAGGACGCAACCGGGAAAACGAGGTTCGATATGTTTGTTAGTGACAGTTGTTGGTTGCAGTGGCCCGTCGACGGCGGAAGGAAAGCCGGCCGCGGCGGCAGCGGACCACCTTCTCCGCCCACCAGACCCTCAGGCTCGAGCTGGAGTACGCGAGGGGCGAATACGTCGCCAGGGCACGGCGGTACGTTGCTTTGGCCAAGGGCCAGAATTAAATCTAAAGTTCGGCAGTTCTTTAGGTGTTCTTGGCGTACAAAGGGGTAATTCTTTTTTAATAACTGATAAAGGGGTTGATTACATCAATTCTTTTTTCAATACGCTAGTCCGGTTTCCTATGTAAGTAACTAAACACAATATTGAACAGCAGTAAGCATAAAGTCGGTATACACTTTTGCAGCTCGCTGTGCATGCATGTTGCATGGGTAAGAGTTTCTATCTCATCGTCATCAGGTCATCACCTTCGCAAGTAGTTTGTTGCCTAGCCAAACGTATATCGGGACTCTTCATTGTAACTTGTTACTTTGTATAACTGTCGCTCGCGGTATTTCAAGACCGATATACGAACTTCAAGAAAAGAGCATAATACGCCCATCTTAAATGCCGGCAACGCACTTGCAACCCCTCTGGTGTTCTCGTTTGCCTGCTATATCATAAAAAAAGTTTAAGTTATGTCTTTTCATTTCAGGTGTGAACTAGCAACAGCATTGTCTTTGAGCGAGACGCAAGTTAAGATTTGGTTCCAAAACAGAAGAGCTAAAGACAAAAGAATCGAAAAGGCTCATCTAGATCAACAATACAGGTATGTTTGGGTACGCCTACATATGTACAAGTTGCGATAAGTTTCCGAAAAGTTCGCAAATCGAAAAAGAGACTTTTTACGTTCATAGGTTTTTGTTTATACCGACCCTGTATTTGTATCTAATTCCCTGTATTATTATTACACACACACCAACAGCATTGCAAGAGGCGAGAGTAGATAATTTAACCGATATAGGTAATTTCTACTTAGGTATACAGGCGTGGCTCACTCTGCGATTTCGTCGCTTTGCTACAGGTAACTAAAAGTACATCCGTTCCGCCCCAATTTTGGGGAAAGCCATAAGCCGCGCGTGGCGCCGTCGCCACCTAGCGGCCATTTCTGTGCTGATCGGAGCAGACGGGTTATTCCACCATACCACCAAGTTCTTACCAGTGGTAACTACTGGGAATTTTTTTCCCACCTTTTACCACTGGTAACTACTGGGAAAAAAAATTCCCACTAGTTACCACCAACTCGGCTTGGTGGTAACTACTGGGAATTTTTATTCCCAGTAGTTACCACTGGTAAAAGGTGGGAATTTTTTTTCCCAGTAGTTTTGTTCTTAACCGCGCACCCTTTTGTTCTCCGTGTCGCCCGTGTCTTACCCTTGAGAAATATTCTTTGTTCGGCATAACTGCCAGCCCCTATGGCCGATAACAATGGTATTGGTTGACATAATTTGATAATTATATGTTATTACCTATCGGGTGGCATGTGAGCTAGACCGAAAGCTCACGGATCGTGGTAGTTTTTGACATTGTCTTATGCCAACATTAGGATTAACCAAGATGCGATGAGAGTTGTGGTGCAGAGGGAACATTAATTAGATAGACATATTTTCCAAAAGAATACAAGTTAAACACAAAAATGAAGCGTACGAATAATACCTGATGCCCCTCTGGTAGAGTGTTATTACCATCCCGCTAGTGTGGGTGTTTAAGCAATCGAGCCAACCAGCGTAACATGACCGAGCGATGTACTACCCGAGCGTAATTGGAATGCGAGCCTATACTGGTTAGTCCGAGCAGTCAGCCCATCCGAAGCGCGCCCTAAGCGGTTTTAATAACAACCATGCCCTTTATTTATTTAGCCTAACTACAAATTATGAATACCTACATATTCTAGCTCTGCGTCGTGTTATAATAGAACGAAATGAAGTAGCTGTAAATAATAAAACGAAATCAGTCCTGTCGGTTTTTGACTGATTTGTTTGTTCGTTTGTATAAATATGTAATTCAATTTACAGTTAATAATATAAATTTAATCCGGATAGTAAGTTAATTTCTACTTAACTAGAATGAGACTCTTCTATTTTAGTTTTTACACTTATACCGGTAAAACTGTTTTAATATTTTTGATCACTTTTAAAGCAGTTTACTGAATCACTAACTGACACATAATTATTTATTACAGCACGCTACATTTATAATATACTATTTATACTGTTTTTATTAGTATTGAATTCTAACAATATTTTGGTGGTAACTACTGGGAAAAAAAAATCCCACCTTTTACCAGTGGTAACTACTGGGAATAAAAATTCCCAGTAGTTACCACCAAACCGAGTTGGTGGTAACTAGTGGGAATTTTTTTTCCCAGTAGTTACCAGTGGTAAAAGGTGGGAAAAAAATTCCCAGTAGTTACCACTGGTAAGAACTTGGTGGTAACTAGTGGGAATAACCCGTTACTATTATTTATTCTGTGGTATAGGTATGCCATAATATTATACATGTTATAGACAGCCGATATCAATCGAACCGACTGTGTTTTTATTTTATTTGGCATCTTTTATTTCAGACAACTCGCAGCGGCTTCAGGCATGTTCCCTGTGGTCCTGCCCCCCTACTGCCCGCCGCCTTGCCCTTGCCTGCCTCCACAACAAACGACGCAACCCCTTCATAAGTAGTTTGTAAATACTATATTCTGACCCAAACTCGATTAACCTTTTCGACGCCGTGTCAAACACAAAAACAGTCACTCGGACGCCACGTCACCGAAGTGTCAAAATTGAATTTGAACTTTATGCATATGCACGTAGGTTTATGTTGCTCTGTGGTCTGTGACCGATTAATGTTGCTGTACATGTATTATAGTTTTAGTTTTAAGAAATTTGATCAAATAAGTACCTATTCCCCATTTTACTATAAAAGAAGAAAGTATGTTACATATGCACAGTTGCGGATTATTAGGTTTCCTTAGATAGGTAGCCTAGGTAGGTATTATTAAGTAGAAAAATAAAAGATAGTTAAATTGTTGAAATATATTTATTTGGGAAAAGTCAACTTACCATGGCCTTTTCCACGGGGAACGCTCGTCCGCATGTAGAAGAGTCCATGGAAAACAGTTTTTATTTAATATATTGCACACAGACATATGTAAGAGGAATCTACATTAACATTGTAGGTAAAATTGAGAAAAACAAACGAAAACAAATAGACATTTTATCCTTAACTATAAATTGGGGTTAAACGCGCGAATAACATTTACTTAGCCAGATAATGTCTCTATTTTGACTATCATATTGAAATTTGTGGACAATCTTGTAATTTTAAATATTTAAATGTATGTAATAAAAGTTTCATGCAACACTCCAATAAAAAAATTAATTACATATTGACAACTTTACGTACAGATTAGTCAGTTATTGCCATCCAAATTATAATCATATGAATTCTCAATTTCTCAATATAACGTGTAACGCATTACACCCAAGCAACTGTTTAGGATCCTTTGGAATGTCAATTTTAAACTAGCCCTAGCATTCTGAATGTAAAAATTTAAAATAAAATATAACCCACGACTTTATATTAAACACTAATAAAGTCAAGTTCATAATGTTTTTTTTCCTCACTTACGAACTAGAAACGTAACAATGCATTAAGCCACAGCTTTTACATAAATTGAAAAAGAATTAATCGCCTGCTTGTGTTTAACGTCTTATGCGGACGGCTGGTGCGATAGATACCTGTCTAAAATCCGTGCATTACAGACACTGTGACACGTCAAATGTAAAAACTGTGATTTGACTTTCACTCTCTCAACACTGAAAATGCAAAGTACAACATCCTCTTAATATCAATTTCCAGACACACCAAACTTTGAAACCAAAGACCGAACGAGGCAATCAGAATTTTTTGTGCCCCTGTAATTATTTTACTCATCATTTGCATTTAACACGTTCACTGTCCCCATACAAAATGATATCACAAAGTCACACGTCCAAGTGAGCTTCCACTTTGAAGTTGTGAACCCATAGCGGAAGCACGGACTCCTGAAAAAAGATCTATGACCTCACATTAGGGGCACCCGGACAGTGAACGTGTTAATACTTTTTCAATACATATTTGAATATGACATAGATTCTAGGCAAATGAGCAAAATGTCTTGTGTCAGGAAACAGCTACTTCAGTGAATCTTGTATGTTGAAATTCTAGTATTAAAAGAATAAAAGCATTGAGTGCTAAACCACTATTACAATCTTAAAAATAGGAAAAATGAATCTATTGCCTAAACAGTACCTTATTGTGAACCAACCTTAGTTGAAGAAAAAAACGTAAAATGACTATGTTATTGTAGTCACTTGATAAAGTCCGCTTGTCCCTCACTAGCTAGCTGACGCCTGGCCTACCTTCCGTCTAACATTCTGCCTGCCTAGCTTCAACTAAGCGCAACTTGATACCTACGCATTGAAAAATATCATCATGAGTAACATGGACAAAAATCTCCTGAAGCTAATACACTGCCTATAAGAAAAATATTAAATATGGTTAACATTCATTTATAGTGTGCCTGATTTTAGGGGTAGCTGTCGTGTATAGTGGGTCAGTCAGTTTGAGTTTAGTGTAATGTCGTTTTATTAAAAAAAATGTGCTTAAACTTAAATAAAGCTGTTGGAAAGTCTATAAAAATATATCAGTCTCGCCCAGGGCATAATCGTCAATCTTTGTCTTGATCTAAATTAATTCAACCATAATGTCCATAATTTAGTATTGTGCATCCTTTCAATGAAATTATAGAAGTAAATGCCGAGCATACTGTGCATACCACATGCATACTGTATGCAGCACGCCTCCAATTTACTGTGTAACCACGACTGTGATTACATGGCATATGATGTCGAATGGCCGAGAACTCGAAATGTGAGCTCGTATTTTTGAATCTACTCAGATCTCTCATCATATTAATGTTGTTTTAAATCGAGACAAAAACAGACAAGAATGTCAGGGGTACAAGCTACAAGGTTAATACTCACAAGAGGACTAGAAGCGGCGCTGGTTGCCGGCGGCCGCGCCCGCGCCGGCGCCGGCGGCCGCGCCGCCCGCGCTGTTGTACCCCGTGGCGTACCCGGCCCCGCCGCCGCTGCCGCCTGCAAACATCGCAGATACTTAACATTAGGGCAAACGTCGTACAATCTCTTCCATTTGAGTCTTACATACAGACTATTTATTGCAATGGCTTTCCTGTACTGTTGCATTTGTCACTTTATCTGCTGTTACAGTTAATTACGCAGCAATGATGTATTTCCCTTTGTAAAGTCAACATTAAATAAGTATTAATTTTGATCGTAATGACACAAAATCATTAGTAAATGTTATCATCTTTACTAAAACAGCAAATATGAAGGGTACTCCCTGAATACACAGTTCTGACATTAACATGTAACTTTAGTTGTTTTTGGTATATTTATTGGATTAGACTTTAGGGGTCCTCAACAATATTTTAAGGGAATTAACTTAAAATTTAGAAGTAGTTGGAAGAACAAAGAGACTGGTGTGCTACTCTGCGGCGGCCCCACCATAATGAATACCAATGAATTATATGATGAAATGGTGTACCTAAAAGGTCGCGGAATTAAAATGTAAATAAAATCACTAATCAATGCAAAAAAAATCTTATTTTCAATAGGCACGTAATAAACAGCATTAGTACGTCAATTTACATAAGAAAAAAATAGCTAATATCATTTCTACCTATGAGTACTGTGTGTCCGCTGGGGAGTATGCTCCCCAGCGGCACCACTTTCAATGCCGATTATTTCGTTTCCTATCACAGGCACAGCCATAAACATTATAGGTACATGATGTACCTTTTAGGTACATCATTTCACCATATAATTCATTGGTATTCATTATGGTGGCGCCGCTGCAAAGTAGCACACAGAAACTTACCTTGATTATAAGGCTGAGGGCGAGAAGTATTATAATTGGCCCTCATAGGCCCTCCTGAGTAATTCTGCTGGTATCCAGCGCCAAAGCTCTGGGGCTGACCCCAACCACCCTGGTCTCCATAGCCCTGGTTGCCCCAACCGCCTTGGTTGTTGGTCTCCCACGGATTCTGGTTACCCCATCCTCCTCCTTGTCCATACCCTCCTGACATAACACATTTATTTAATTAGATATACTTCTAAACTAGAAAGGTACAGTACAGTAACAGTAAATTTCTGTTAATAAAAATCCATAACATATTATAAATTAGGAAGTGTATGTACACTTCCTAATTTATGGGTAGATACAGCTATTGTCTCAAGTTCATTTGAGTTGTTGGTTCGGTCAAATTTTGTTTTTTGAAAAACTAATTATAGCCAGCCTTTTATGAATGTAGTATGATACCTTTGGGTATGGTGCTTTACGCACACTAGCGTCCCCTTCCCTCCCCCTGCCGCAACCCCCACTTTTTGCATGAAATATGTCCCAGTTCACAGTTTTTTCATTTTTTGGGGAAAGTATACAATATAGGAATAAAGTATAGTATATATATAGGAATGAAAGAAATAATCCCTATTAAATTATTAACAAAAAAGGTTATATTCATTTTTTTGATATGACGCACCATATTCATGTTATGGCTAGATGAACTTCGACACAATTTAACCATTGAAAAACTTGTTGAAGTTCAATATAACATAGTACGTAATAGTACTGAAAGAAATCCTACACGGAAAATAACCTTGCAAGCTTATTCTCCGTATAAGATTTCTTTCAGTACTATCACGTACTATGTTATATTATATTGAACTTCAACAAGTTAATACATGAATATGGTGAGTCTTACCAAAAAGTTGCATATAACCTTTTTTGTTTAGAATTTATTCAGGATTATTTCTTACCTTGACACTTTATTCCTAATTCTAATACTTTTCTCAAAAATTAATAAAAACCGTCAAACAGGACATATTTCATGCAAAAAGGGGGGGTTGCGGCAGGGGGAGGGAAGGGGACGCTAGCGTGGGTAAAGCACCATACCCAAAGGTATCATACTACATTAATAAAAGACTGGCTATAATTTGTTTGTCATCCCCATACATTAGAACACAACTTAACCAAATCATGTTGGAATGATAACTTTTTGTCAAATAACTTCACCATCAAATTATTCTGTCTTAAACTGGCTGGTGAGTGTGCCAAAATTTTAATTGTTAAACCATTTAATTGCATGTTTAAACAACCAACAAATATAATATTATAGGACAATCTTATACAAATCAACCTAGTCCCATAGTGAGCTCAATAATGCTTGTGTTATGGTCTTGTGGGTTGATCTCTAGGTAGATAGAAAACATCCATAACTCAGAATAATACAAGTAGCAAAGCTAGCAGTTACCCTGATTCCCCCAATCCTGGTTGTCGTTGCCGCGGTTCCACGCCCCGCCGCCGCCGCCGCCGCCACCTCGTCCGCCGCGCCTACCGCCGCCGCCGCCGCCCTGGGAGCCGCCAGCCATCTCGGACTTCGACAAAGCTTTCTTCACATCTAGGTGACGCCCTTTAACGTTGTGGTCCGGTTGCACTGTAAAATTAAAAGCCTGTTGCAGTGCTTTTGTGCAGTTTGGCCATTATTCCTAACAGTTTTAGTCCTCGCATAGCCAAAGCATGGAGTTCTATAAGTTAGACATCTTTGATTAGTGCAAAATCAATTAACTATATACAAGTAAAGGAATATACAACGGAACTTAGAATGTATGGTTTATGGTTTTGCATGGTTTGCATTGTATGTAATATAAATATGTCATGATCAATCGTGTTGTACTATGGAATAAATAAATGTAATAACTACTTACAACATATCCTATCAACGGGATCATAGTCATCAAACTCAATGAAACCGAAGCCTCTCTTCTTGCCAGTGTCTTTTTCAGTTACTAAACTAACAGACACAATGTTTCCATAAGGGCTGAAGTATTCCTTTAAGTCCTCCTCTTCGATATCTTGCTTGAGGCCCCCCACAAACAGCTTTTTAACTGTAGCACTTGCATCAGGCCTCTTGATTTCTTCCCTGGGTACTGCCCGTTTAGGTTCCACAATCCTATGGAAAGGTGACAAATATATTTGTATTTTTACAATATGTAGTCACAAAATCCACCTAATGACTGTAAGCTTGCTACTTTGGTGTTTTGTATCTAAGTTTTAGACCAAATAAATGTCCCAATGATACCATATTAAATCTGTGGTTTTAAAGTCTAAAAGTAAAACATATTTTAGTCCAACCGGTAGACCCGGCATACGATGTAAGATATAAAAAACAAACTCACCTGCCATCAATTTTATGTGGTCGATTGCTCTGTGCTTCGTCAACCATTGAAGCTTGGGAGTAAGTAATGAAGCCGAACCCTCTTGATCGTTTTGTTTGTGGGTCCTTCATGACCACCACGTCTACAATTTCGCCCCATTGCTCGTAAAATTCCTTCAAAGACGTATCGGTTGTTCGGTAGTCTAATCCACCGATAAACAGTTTGCGCATATGTTCTGGTTCCTCCTATACAGTAAATTGAAAAGAAAACAATTGTAATCGTGAACATTCTAGAATTTAGATACCTGCGATGCGGCACTGTAAGGTAAATTAATGAAAATAAAAAATACTTACGTAGTCATCACCACCTCCATTAGGCTTCATATTGATCTAAAGCGTGTTTGTCTGTGTTAGAAAAACAAACAAGCTCGTGAAAATTTTGAGTACAAATCACGTTTTAATAAGTAGGTTATTTTGTAATTATATTATAACCGATTAAATTAAAGGAAAACGTAAAACTTGATAACGATGACAACAAATTGTAACGTCATTCATTTATTTTTCTTCTTTTTTTTTCTTGCTCTATGGCATTTGTTTTATAATGCTGCCATTCATTTTATTGGTTTATTCGAAAATAATTGTGTACTACTGATTTTGCCCTTATGAATTGTAATAAATATCTTATATTATATTAATCAATGTTAACATACTTTTAAATATCTGTATCTATATTATTTTATTACGGGTTTATTGGGGTAAAATATTTATTTTTTTGGCAGCACTGGATTGCTTCTCACTCAAGGCCCCAACGCTGTCTGTGGCCTATTTTATAAAGCTACAAGTTACAATTTACAAGCGGAAGTCTCTTTCTAACCCTATGTGTTAGAACGAGACTTCCGCTTGTAAATTGTAACTTGTAGCTTTATAAAATAGGCCACTGTTCTCTTTGACGGCGCAGCAACTACATAGTATCATTTCTCTCTCCTTGCTCTTTTAAAAATGCCGTTTGTCAAAAAAGGACAACCATACTGTTGACAAGATGGACTTCAAATCCAGGTGTCCCCTTTTTAGGTAGACCTACGTTGTGTATGTGTGCGTAAAAACGTATATATGTGCTCTTTTAGGGATGTAAAAAGTCGATTTTAATTATGTTATATATCGATAAACGCTACACAGCGGAACGAAATAGTGATTAATTGAAGCTTCAATATCTTCGTTAAACATAAACATAATTGAAATGCTAATGGATAATGAATATATTATAATATAATAAAATAATTCAATTATTGCGGAACACCTATTCTAGGAGGTATTTATGTATTTTAATTAAATATCTGAACTTTCCCTTGGTTCCCTGCTGGGGCGTGACTATAAAATTGTGATCTGATAACCACAATAAAGAATAAAAGCGTTTTTGTTCATTTTAGGTATCATTAAACCTTTGAAGTAAAATTAAAATTGCAAGAAATGTCGATAGTTTATCGATATGACTTTATCGACATGGCTACAGCAAGGTGGGCCACATTGTTAATCGTACACTAAACAAAAGTGGTCCCAGTGACAGCTCGCTTGGAAGGTATCTCTGTATATTTTAAATCTATGTTCTCACTGTTCTCACTTCGAGGTCACTCAGACTCGACGCGGCAACTTAAGTTAAGTCAACTACTGTCACTTTTTTGCTCCTCACTCTTGTACAAATGTTATTTGTTAAAAAAAGACAACCATACTTTTGATAAAATGTTTAAAACAATCTCGCGCCCATAGATATAATATAACGAAAGACGGAGTCTAAGCGAGCTGAGGGTTTACCGCGAACCACGTTCGACGTGTTGCCGCTCTGTCGCACTTGTAAATTCGTACGTAAATGTGACAGGGCAACGCATCGAGCGTGGATCGCGGTAGGCCCTCTGTCACTGTTGCCACTTTGTTTTATGTACGATTAACAATGTGAAACCACCTTGCTGTGGTCATGTCGATATAAAGTCATATCGATAAATTATCGACATTTCTTGCAATTTTAATTTTATTTGAAAGGTACCTAAAATGAACAAAAAACGCTTTTACTCTTTATCGTGGTTATCAGTTCACGATTTTATCGTCACGCCCCAGCAGGGAACGAAGGGAAAGTTCCGATTTCCGATTTTTAATTACAATACATATTATATACCTACTAAAATATGTGTTCCGCAATAATTCAATTATATTATTATATTATAATATATTTGTCGGCGCAAGGCACCTGTAAGCTTATTGCATCTGCAACTGCATTAGGCGTGATTGTCACAGAGTACGTCGTTGTTCCTTGAAGCGGGGCAGTTATTGTAAACACTGCCGAACGTAGCCGTGGGTCTGGTATTTGAATGAAATTTGATATTAGTTCTTTGTTCTTAGCTTAGCTTTGAATGCCGAGCGGGCATTAAGATTTCGACCATCGTTGAGTTGGGACGCGTGCTGTCCCGTAAGCCCGTAACCGCGCCGTGCGATTTCGTGTGTGCTTTAAGTACTTGTACCACTTGACCCACGGATTCGTTTCCGTTTCTTGATAATTTTGTGGTGTAAAAGCTTTGATTAACTTGGTGTGATTTCTTTGTGATTTGAAACTTAATTAATTGTCATTGTAATTAATTATTTGCCGTACGCATCTATTACGTATTTACTAGTCTCAGTGAGTTTATTTCATTTACATTGTATTGTACTTGTGTACGAGATATGCCCACTGTTTCCGCCCACCATGGAGCCGATGTTTGAATTGATGGTCCCCTGATGCCTTCGTAGAGCTACCGGCTCCGACATATTCATTACCTATCCATTAGCATTTCAATTATGTTTATTTTTAACGAAGATATCGAAGCTTCAATTTATCGCTATTTCGTTCCGCTGTGTAGCGTTTATCGATATATAACATGATTAAAATCGACTTTTCACATCCCTAAAACAGCACACATACACGTTTTTAGGCACACATACACAGCTTGAAACCACCAAAAACGGCAACACCTTGATTTGAAGTTCATCTTGTCAACAGTATGGTTGTCCTTTTTTGACAAATGGCATTTTCAAAAGAGCGAGGAGAGAAAAGTGATACTAGTTGATGCGCCGTTAAAGAGAACAGACAACGTTGGGGCCTTGCTCGCACCGTTGCCGTTTACTGCTGTATATGTGTGCATAAATGTTTATGTGTTGTGTAGTAAGAATGGGGATTACGCATTTTTTAAGCTGCAATTAATTACATTTTAATTGGTGCTTATGTATTTAACTAAAAAGCCAATTTTTATACGCATTTAAAGTTATTTTTTCGGCTCGGCATTATTATTTATTCAAACAAGTATAAGTTTACAGCTATTAGGTCTAGATAGGTATGCGAAGACACTTGTACTGTTAACAGGTACATAGTCAGATATATCATTTTCACCAAAAAATACGCAGGCTAATAAGAATATAATTTAGAGCTGTGTTATTAATGCTTTCTATCCATTGTATGTTAATTTTTAGTTTTAAGTATTAAATGTAAGTTTTAATGTTATTATGTGATATTAATAGTATGACCTGCACACGATAACGAAACTCTGTTATACAACTGTAATTGGTTCTTAGTAGTTTGTGGGTGTAACCTAGTGCGGGGGCCCCTGGTTTGTAACACTTTTTAGAAATAAATTATTCTTATTCATATTTTTATTATGGCTAGGAAATAGATAAACACTTAATTAAAATTGTATGAATGGTCGATAGTTTTTCAATGTGACACTACTGGGGTCGTATACCTATGTATATGTATTTACTACACCTTATAAAACAAAGTCCCCCACCGCGTCTGCATGTTAGTGTGTTTGTATGTTCGCGATAAACTCAAATACTACAAAAAGGATTTTAATGCGGTTTTACCTATCGATATAGTGATTCTTGGGGAAGATTTTTGGGTGTATAATTTGTTAAGATTTTGTGTAACCCGTGCGAAGCTGGGGCTGGTCGCTAGTAGTTTATAAAAGCAAAGCGGCTACGCTGAAGTGACAGCTGACTTTGACGTTCAGCCGTATTTGAACAATGAGATACGTCAAATACTAGATATTGAAACGATATGGATTGCATAGGTATGTCAGTGTCAAACAAGTGTCAAAAGTGACGTTTTTGTTTGAATAAACGTCAATTTTGACCCTTGTTTGACACTGATATATCCGATCCATATCGTTTCAATCATAGATATAATATACTTAAAGATTACTTCTAAGCGAGCTGTCACTGTAACCACTTTTGTTTAGTGTACGATTAACAATGTAACTCCACCTTGCTGTAGCCATGTCGATAAAGTCATATCGATAAACTATCGACATTTCTTGCAAATTTAATTTTACTTCAAAAACTTCTTTAACGATATCTAAAATGAACAAAAAGTACAAAAACGCTTTTATTCTTTATTGTGGTTATCAGATCACAATTTTATCGTCACACCCCAGCAGGGAACGAAGGGAAAGTTCAGATATTTAATTAAAATACATAAATACCTACTAAAATATGTGTTCCGCAATAATTGAATTATTTTATTATATTCTAATATATTCATTATCCATTAGCATTTCAATTTCAAAGCGCTGACATAGCTCACCGCATCAGCACGGGGTGGATGAAGTGGCGGGAACTATCTGGTATGCTATGCGACAGCAGAATGCCGGTGCGTGTGAAGGGGAAGGTGTACAAGTCCGCGATTAGACCGGCACTCACCTACGGCGCTGAATATTGGCCTTTGAAGAAGGGGCATACCACAAAACTGCACGTAACCGAAATGAAGATGTTGAGGTGGGCAGGAGGTGTCACTCTACTCGATAGAGTGAGAAACGAGCACATCCGCGGCAGCTTTAAGATCCGGCCAATTGAAGACAAGCTCTCTGTAAAGTATTAGGAAACGTGCAATGAAACCACCTCAGCTGATTATAGACTGTTTTATTATTTTTGTTGCATGCCGATCAACCTACCCTACATCTCAATCTACCCACATATAAATACTGACACTCTCCGAATCGCGCTTAAAGTGGTATGGCCATGTCATGAGGAGGCCAGAAGATCATATGACTAGACAAGTCCTTAACATCAACATCGGTCCCAATACTCCCAATAGATCGGGCAGAGGTAGACCCCCTACGACCTGGATGTCCGGCATAAACAAAGACCTTAAGAAAGCCCAAATAGATGTCTCGACGACCCAGAACAGGTACGCCTGGCGAAGAATGACGAGGAGAGCCGACCCCAAATGATATGGGAAAAGGCTAGGCGAAGAAGAAGATTAGCATTTCAATTATGTTTATGTTTAACGAAGATATTGAAGCTTCAATTAATAGCTATTTCGTTCCGCTGTGTAGCGTTTATCGATATATAACACGATTAAAATTGACTTTTCACATCCCTAAAAGAGCAAACATACAAGTTTTTACGCACACATACACAGCCTGGATGCACCAAAAAAGGCAACACTTTGATTTGAAGTTCATCTTGTTTGTGGTTGTCCTTTTTTGACAAATGGCATTTTTAAAATAGCGAGGAGAGAGAAGTGATACTAGTTGGTGCGCCGTCAAAGTGAACAGACAACGTTGGGGCCTTGGTTTCAATATTTGTTCGAATACGGCTGTATCTATGGCTTTCTTGGTCTGAGACTCAGACTATCATCACATCATCACCATCACCATCAGACGGTAGCAATCTTGGACCACGTAAACCTTATATTTTAGTAATTAAATAAGGTTTAAAAAAGTGTTTTGAATTAATATTATTTTGACATTAATAACTTTGAGTTTTTGTTGTTATTAAAGCTATTAATTTCAATAATAATGTTGTTATTAAACTCAAAAGGAAAGGTACATGAACATGATCAGAAGTAAAAGGCATGGTTAAATTATTATTATTTATTAAGCCTTTCAAGCATTTAATGAAAATTTATTGAGTGGATTGAGGACATATTTGGGGTAAAGGGGGTAAAGTATTTTGTTATTTTGGGGTAAAGTGGTAACCCTGAGCCACGCAGGCCGGACGTGCGGAGGTGCGATGCTATCGATCGACCGCTTTCGAAGTCCACCATTTTCTTTTCTTTTTGGCGTGGCGTCGGTCCGGGGTGGTTGTGTTGAAACGCCGAAAAGTTGTTATTTGTGTTTTAGATTAAAACTTAATTATTAAGCTTAAAGTTTAGACAAACAGTTTCTCTTAACGTTGTATTTAGTATAAATCGAAAAATGAGGCCGCAAAACGGAGATGACGGTTTTGTAAGTATAATATATTATTCTATTTTTATCTCACGGAATTACTTTTTATTATTGAATATTTCCTGGCCTGGCACTTGTTACTACTTTTATAAGTTTTATTATGTGTTAATGCAGTTCCTTAATGACTCGTTGTCCAAGTTTTCTTGTATGGTTTTGTGTCGAATCTGCCCCGGTTCGATAAAAAACCACGCCGACCATGTCCGCCATTTTGTTGAACGCGCGTCCTACTTTCAGGATGAGCCAGAAGTTCACCGAAAAATCTTCATCGGTGGTCTGAACTACCGCACGTCGGACGAATCACTGAAGTCTCATTTCGAAAAATGGGGGGAAATAGTCGACGTTGTCGTCATGAAGGACCCCAAGACCAAGCGATCGCGTGGATTCGGGTTCATTACTTACTCGAAAGCTCATATGGTCGATGACGCGCAAAACAACCGGCCCCACCGCATCGACGGAAGGTTAGTATATTTTTTTCACTTTGTCTAGTTATTGCAGTCCAGCTATATAAAAGGTTTTTTCTACCTTTTATATCGTTTTATGCTGCAAAAATCACAAGACAACACTTGGTGAATGTTACGTGTAAACTGCACGTGGCATTTTCTGTGAGGTCGACACTACTATTAAGTATAGGTACAGTCGAAAGTTTTAATTTATGTCCCATTTTGTACCCTGTCAGTGACAATAGTATGAGGTCTCTAGCATAGCGATTTTCATATTGATGTCACTGTGACAAGGTCCGAAATGGTTCATAAATTAATACTTTCGACTGTACTTCAATGTTATACTATAGCATTGAAACTGTAGTATTCAAGGAACTACTCTATTGTTACAGGGTGGTTGAGACTAAACGCGCAGTTGCGCGCCAGGATATTAAAAATCCTGAAGCCGGTGCCACAGTTAAGAAACTGTTTATTGGTGGCATTAAGGATGACCATGACGAGGAACAACTCCGAGAGTACTTCTCGAGTTACGGAAACGTACAGAATGTTAGCATCGTCACCGATAAAGCTACTGGCAAAAAGCGTGGCTTCGGATTTGTGGAATTTGATGACTATGACCCGGTGGATAAAGTTTGCTGTAAGTGTTTTTGTAATATTATTTATTTTTTCGTCCACAATCTTGCCCCAGGATGGATTTTTATATCTAGGTCTGGCTTCTCTAATTGTGGAGATTAACCATTGATTTTAAGCTATACCTGACTACTTATTGAAATGGTATGTCCGGTACGCAAGTCAATGTACATTGCAGCTCTTTAATCCTCATTATCAAGTGATTGTTTTCTTTAGATTTCTAATTTCTTTTCTCTTATTTACAGTGAATGTCCCCCATAAAATCGGTGGTAAACAATTGGATGTTAAGAAAGCATTGCCTAAGGATGGCTCTGATCAAAGAGGAGGTGGTGGTGGCAGACAAGGCCAAGGCAGAAACGACAACTGGGGTAACGGAGGTATGTATTCTTTATTTTGAGCTTCTTCAATATAAATTATGAAGTTGATAAGTATTCATTTCAAGATTTTGTGTGTTCCAGGAGGCTATGGTAACAACCAGGGAGGTTGGAATAACTCAAATCCATGGGATAATAACCAGGGAGGAGGATGGGGAGGGAACCAGGGGGGTGGTGGTGGTTATGGAGGCGGCGGAAACCAACGCGGAGGGGGTAGCTGGGGTGGAAGTCAAGACTTTGGCAACTATGGCCAACAAAGCTATAGCGGGGGCCCCACTAGAAATCAGCAATACACTAACAATCGTACAACACCATACAACATGAACCAGGGTGGTGGCAGTAGTGGCAGCGGCGGTGGCTACGGCGGCGGCAGCTATGGTGGTGGCCAAGGAAGAGGAGGTCGCTTCTAAATCCAGGTATGTATGTTTTTTATAATTAACTTCATCATTTTTCATACTACTCACTATCAAATCGCCCACTGTTAAAATCTAAACCTGACAAAATTTTAGAACTCTTAATAGGATATATATTATACATCGTTTTTCAGGATTAACGGGTTAAATTTATTTCACTGAGCCATACATAGCATTAACATATGAAGCTTAGGAATAGTTAGTGACTCCATCTTTTTTTGGCAAATAGTTCCAATGATAATGCTATGCTGGTAGTGTTAGTGTGTTTATTTATGACTCATTAAAGATTTTTTCAATCTCTAGGTTTCGTGCTAAGTACACTAGTAAAGCAGTGTTAACCGTGCTAGTGTAGGCAGTACGCTCCGGAGCACTAGTTACACACCTCATGGTCCACACGCGAGACCACCTAGGAGAAGCCGTCAGGAAAACCTTAGAAATTAGCTGGAGTTCTTGTCTCATTCATAGAAATATGAATTAGAATATTTTAAAATGTGTACTGATCTTTGTAAGTTGGTCTTCTATTTATTGTAGTACTTAGGTACTTACCGTGACATACTTTTAAGGAAATAGCTATGTAAAATAAAAATTAGAATTACATTTTTTACAGTAATAAAGTACAATCTAGGATAATGTAAGAACTCCCTTTTTAGTAGATGCTAGGTGTATGAGATCAATTAATTTTATTTGACATAGAATATAAAGAATCATGATTCAGACTATTTTTCCTGACTTTTACTCAGTATTAAGTTCTCAATTAGCTGTTAAATAAAAATATAGGCATATAATTAAATCTGTAGGTTAATTTAATGTAAAATAAAATTTAATACAAACTGTAGGGTTGTTTCTTTAGATCTGTAAATATTCCTTTTTATTTTTTTATTTAGAGTAAAAAAATATGAGAACCGTAACCTGAATAAAATCGCAGGTCTTGTTCTCACGACTTGGAAGGAATCTATGAGGAAGGTAACTTATAAAATAAAAAACATATACCATAAGTAGCATTGGAGGTGTTCACGGCGTAGGTAACTACAGTTATTAGTACACCGGACGCGGACGCAAGGGTAGTTAGGTAGGTACGAGTACATTCGAGAAAAAAATACCTTCAGTTGCAGGAGCATCCTCCCCTTAGATATTTTTTTAATGAACTACTAAACCAAGGCGGCCTACAAATGATTTATGGCCTATGTCCAAAATTTTACCATAATAAACTTGGTTATTCTCACTAGTTACCAGCAAGTTGTTACCAGTGGTAACAACTGGGATTTAATTTCTTACCTGTCCAGTGGTAACAACTGAAAAAAAATTATCCTTATATACATATTTTTCAGTATAGAACATTAATTTATTTTGGTGGTAACAGCTGGGATTTTTTCTGTTGTTACCACTGGGGACAGCTGAAAAAAAATCCCAGTTACCAACAACTTATTACCCGTGGTAACTACTTAGTGGGAATAACCCCATAAACTTTAGTTTCGGGAGTAAAATGGCTAACTTATAAACGGACAAAAAACCTCAATATACCTATGCGTTCACAATTTTAGATTTTTGTTACCACGTAGCTTTATATCATGGTGTGCTAATTTGATTAATTTCTTAATGTAAAAACACGATAAACTCGTTATGGGATAGAAGGGGGAAAATAAGCCAGAGATAACTAACTACAGATGACAACCCCAAGCCTCCTCTGGTAGTGAGCTCTGTGTAGAAACACTGGAAACCCTGTGTGGCTATGGGATTCAGTCATTTTGTGTAATACAAAATTTCGATATGGAATGTCTATTCAACACACTAATTCCGTGTATGAATACAAGAAGAGCATTAGTTTTTACCCTTTACCACATGAAGCCATATATGTACAGGGTGGCCAAATAAGAGGTATACACTTTATTTTTGAAATTTTATTCTAGAAAACATAAAAAATATTAAGTATTCCTTGTTAAATATAATATTTAAGGTCAGCAATTACACATGGAAAATAATGTCAGAATGTCCACCTCTAGCAGCATGGCAGATGCGAACCCTTTTCATCGCGTTTTTCATCACTTTTTCACACATTTCTGGCGTTATCTCAGCGACAGTGTTTCGAATATTTTGTTTTAATTGTTGAAGGTTCGTTGGCCTATTAGCATAGACACGTCCCTTTAGATAGCCCCACAGAAAAAAGTCAGGAGCTGTTAAATCAGGCGATCTTGGGGGCCAGTTAATGTCACCGTTTCTCGAAATTAATCGACCGGGAAACGTTATTTTTAATGTTTCTATTGTAACTCGTGCCGTGTGACACGTTGTTCCGTCGTAAAACGCTCCATAATAAATTTGCCGTATCTACACAAACTAATTTTCATGCAATAACTGTCATATTTACCGCCAAAATAAAACGGCGGCAAAAAAAAGTTGTATACCTCTACGTTGGCCACCCTGTATATGGCAGTTATTGACACTAACGTGACGTCCCGCTCTTACACTGCAAAGTGCAATCGCCATAGAAGGTAGGATCGTATAGAAGTGGTATACGCGTGCCCCCGTGAGGGACAAAACATACGCCAATGCGACACTGATTGGTCGAACTCATTTGTTGCCCACCATTATCCATACTAAAAAAAGGTGGAGAACAAATAAAATGTGAGACTGTGACAAGGACAAACAATAATAGCTCTTTCGCTGCTACTCCTACTGAAAGATACATAAGACTATCCCGTTCTGTCAGTTACCCCCAACACTCATGCCAGATCCAGGTATATCCTAGATTCATGGCAATCGCGCTGTAACTTATAATCAATTAGATTCGGGTTAGGCGCATGCGTAAATGCGCAACCTTACACGAAATATGCCCAGGCTCAGGCCGATTACTAAAAACAGGCGTCGGCGTGAACATACCTCGCCTTTAATTAAAGAGCCGTATAAATACGTATTTCGGGTTAACAAATAGTGCGCGCAGATTTTTCCACATATTCATTGCCACTGTAATTTTGTTTACCATTTATTGCGAGGATCGAATCACGAGTGCTTACTTTACATCCAAAGTGAAATTGAGCTCAATAATGCGGGAGAATCTTACGAAGGAATATTAAAGATGGAATTAATTAAGCCGAGTTGTTAACCTTACTAACCCAACCGTTATTCATATTAACGGTACATTCTTTGGTGGCACAGTTTTTGGCAGTCACTATTTTGGGACCGGCGCTGTCAGTAGGTAGGTACTTTTTGAATGGATGGAAAGCCTGTGTGTAAATTTTACCGCTAATCATTGTCGGATTGCTTGCACATTTCCGTAGTGAAAATAACATGGCGCTGTGTTTACGCTCTGATCTTAGGTAAAAATAGACGACGCAGCCCAGAACTAAAAAAAACGAACCACCCTGTAAGAATAGGGAAAACCTTAACATCGCTTTTTAGACAAAACGTGTGGTTAATACTTACAAACAAAATAAAATTCTACGACACGTAGGTAGGTACAGCGGTCGTGCGTTAGAAGTTTTTCCCTATTATTTTATTTCTAATTCTTTAAATTTTATTTTCCATGGACTGCGGGAGGGACTGGGGTCATATCGATCGGCCAGTGATATGTCATCTTCAGGTGAGTATTTTTTTTCCACGAAATTCAACTGGTTGAATCATCAATACATGTCGACACATATCAAACTTCATTTTGCACGCATTAAGACTGTGGATTTTTCAACAACTTCTGAAGGAGTAAGTCGGAATAGTTAAAATTTTGAGGACTTATCTAATTTTGATATGTGTTGAAACAACACGTACCTACGATCACGTCGACCTTGATGTATTCTATAACGGTGCAGACGCATATACAGTTAAGGGTAAATGACCTCTCGTTTCCGTTAATCTGGCCGCCTGCCACACCCTGTATATCCGTCTGCTTATGAAAATACAATGGGGTCTAAAAACGGTGACTGGTTAACTTAACATCTTACTTTTACCTTCGTTGTTTTAAAAAATAATAAAGTTTAAAAATAAATGTGCGTTTTCTTTTCTTAAATCAGCTACCCTAATCTCCTTTCTCTCCAGACTTCCACAATTAGACCACAAACACATTTAATGGCTCCTCTAAACGATGGGCCAGCACCGGCCACTCCCAAGGGACGCAGCCATGCGGTAGAATGAGATAGCAATATCACGTGCTCCCTCTATAAATGCGTCCCTTGGAGTGGCCGGCGCTGGCCCATCGTGTAGAGGAGCCATAATATGGCACGTTTAGTCGGGATGGATTACAGCTTACTGATTGCCTCCTACAAAAGCATGCGTGCCAGTGTATAATTTCCTGTCTTATAACGGACATGGATGAATCAGTAGCAGTCCGCGTACCCAAAACCCAAACGGATTTTGTTGTTTCGCATTACCTACGACGTTAGAGAACAACATTCAAAGAATTTATACCTGGAGCCCGTTTCTCAAAAGCTTGTAACTTGTAATACAAGTGGAGGTCACTTTTTGACAGCTTTTGTTAAAAAGGGACTTGCACTTGTATTACAAGTTACAAGCTTTTGAGAAACTGGCCCCTGTAGTCAAAATGGAGAATTAAAAAAAGAAACAGCCGGCCTAGCCAAGGTTACAATCGCTGTCGCTTCGAAAACGAAACTGTGTCTCTCTATCACTCTTCCATATTAGTGCGACAGTGACAGTTGCGTTTCGATCGATACGGAGCGTAAGCGATTGGTATTTTGGCTACGCGGCCAGTTGTTCCTACCTGCTACCTACTTAGCATTCCTGGTATGGGATGAGATAAAAGGTATGGTTCCGTGCACAATAAAATTACAGAGATCAATAAATCTTTGTATGTAGAGATAAATCACTGATAGCACAAGGTGACGTGGTAAACCAGTCGTGGGTTCGAGCAAAAAAGTGCTACCATGAGTTTTAGGTTTTAGGGTCTTTTATATAGATATAAATATAGGTAGTTTGACAAATACCAATATTCTTTTTGGTGAAGAAAGACGAGAAATTAATCTTGAGGAAACCGGACTAACTAATCCCAATAACAGGTCTCGAATAGCAGTCATGTATTTCGTAAAAACTAGTGCTTGCTCAATTCTTGTAGACTGACCACACAAACTTGTCAGTACCTAAGAATGCATTTATGGGTAGGTAATCTCCATACTTGACGCAGCACTTGGCATGAAAACTTGGCGTGGCCAGACTCATAAGTTTTCCAAGCGATCTATATCACAGAAGAAATAATAGTACTACCGTACAGAAAGGACACTTCCTACAAACCCGAAGTTTGACAGCGATTCAGGATCGAATCATGCTATTTATGCCCTTTCTAATATATGGCACTATCCCTTTCGGCTATTTAGGGTTGTCAAAATTCAAGTGATTATCTTATCTGTGGTCGTGCACGCACAAGGAAGTCAAGTGGTGCCAACCCTAATAATTGCTCTGAGCAATGCAGAGGGGCTACCGCGAAAATCGAAGTTAGCAAATTGCGGGCATTTTTCTCTGTCACTCTAATTACGCCTTCATTGGAGTAAAAGAGACAGATCCCCGCAATTTGAGAATTTCGGTTTTCGCGGTAGCGCCTCTGAGCCGAATGGAGCCGAGTTCGACCGAAGTCAGAAGTGTCTCCCCACTGTCTATATGCAACGTATCGACATTTGAGTTGAGCAATGTCTTTACTTGACGGATAGGTATTGTTGCTAACTTGAATATTGTAGGCGCTGGAAGAAGGCCAAAAGGTTGAATTCATTAAATAGTAGGCAATATTTAAACCATAGGTATACCGATATTTGGAGATGAAGGGGCCCACTGATTCAGTCCGCTGCACGGTATCGGCCTGTCAGTTGTTCGGAACTGTCAAAACTGACAGGCCGATACCGTCCGGCGGACTGTTAATAAATCAGTGGGCCCCTTTTGGAAAACGATGATCGGATGTTGAATAAATTGGAATTTCTTGGGCGAGAATGTGGCATATCATTGTACTTTTCAAAATAAATGTTTCATAAAAAATGTTTGTGTAGATGGCGCTAGCATAGGTTTTACTTGTTCTTTGAGATTTGGCCTAGAGTAATGGGATATAATGATCGTTCCGCAACCCTTCCGTTCTGACCAATTGGTACGTTCAAGCTGATCCAAGGCAAAATGGTAGGTAATAAGTGCTGTCAAAACGTCCGACGCATTGGTACCTTTCCCGTCCATCTGTATTTTATTTACTAAAAGCATCAACGTACTAACAAATTAAGATCATGGACACGACCGCGATGCCGGCCTGTGAGCTGTGTCTAATTAAATACCTACCTACCTTTCTAGAGATCTTAAAGGCCACATTGCAGGCTCAACGAAATGACATTCAAAACTGGAGTAGCCAACTGGGGAACTTAATATATTTTTCTATTTAAAGTTGTACCCCCAACTTTTGTCTTAAACTTGGTTATTTTTACATAGTTTCATCAATTGGAAGATCAAAACGGAACTCTTCAACGACGCATAGTACACGTTTGGCGATTTCGATTTTGTGGGTTAGGTTAGGTGAATAACTGCGACCCTTATGGCTCCTCTACACGTTGGCCCAACCTATTGGTCCAATATGTTGGGACAACGTGTAGAGGGGGTATTGGTGTCGGTTGGCTTTTGGCGTGCGGGATGGCGATGAGTTGGCCGCGGTGTCGGTTTTTCGGCCGCACATCAAAGGGATTGGCCAAGCGATTGCGGTACGCATCTACACGTGGCCCAATCCACAGTGCGTGCTCGAACGCGGTCGAGTGCGGACGTTTGTGCTCAGTATCAATTTTAGTTTTTTTTAATTAAAATGACGAGTACGTGGCCTCGTTATGGAAGTAATGAAGGAATAGGAAATTTACGCCGACAGTACATTTACAATTTAAATAAATAAATATAACAATACATACTTATAGTTAAATAAATGAATATTATATACATATCTAACTATATATAGTAAGTACCTACATTGCACAATTTGCACAGCTATGTTGGTAAGCTAGTAACAAAATTAAATAAAATTATAATATGCTCTAAAATAATTTAAGCAAATTATAAGGTAACATGAAATTAAAAAAGATATTTAATTAATTTAATTCTTTAAAAAAATCTAACATGCATTTATTTTCGAGAAGTAGGTCATCAAAAAACTCTTGCAGCTTCTACGACATTTTTTAAAATTACTTGATGATAATAATGGTACGTGGCGTATCTTAGATAAATTGCTGCAACGGCTAATGCTTCCACGTCCATCTTGGAAACCGGTCAGATCACAACTGAAATTCGCCATCGTGTAGTAGCGTTCCGACCAAGACACGGCCAACTCATGGGCCAAGCGTTGGCGGAGCGTTTGGCCAACGTGTAGAGGAGCCATTAGAGAATCGAAATGCAACCGGGACATATTTATGCTAAAGGGGGAGGGGGGATTGCGTCAGGGGGAGGGGATGGGACGCTAGTGTGCGTAAAGCACCATACCCAAAGGCAGTGTTGTCACATACAATTTTGTCTAAGTGGTAGAACACGATGCAAAAATCGGTAGAAATAGGTAGAATTTAAAATGAAAAATAGGTAGATCTACCTACTTAGCTTTAGTCAGAAAAAAAGGCGCGAAATTCAAAATTTGTATGAAATATCGATCCTTCTTGCTTATATTTTTAAATTTGCCCCTTATTTCTACTGAAACGCTAGGCTTGTCAGAGTACAATTATTAAAAATGTATTAAAAATATTTATGAACAAGCAAACCAAGCAAATCTTATCAGTAGAAAAAGGCACGAAATTCAAATTTTCTATGAGACGATATCCCTTCGCGCCTACATTTTTGCCGCGTAAGTAACGTTTTGTTACACGCATGGAGGAAAATTGCTATTACCGTAATATTTTGAAAAAAATAGGTAGATTTGACGTCGAAGGTGGTAGATAGGTAGGACGCAGGTAAAATAGGTAGATCTACCTAAAAATTGGTAGATGTGACAAACTGCCCAAAGGTACCATACTACATTCATTAAATGCTGGCTATAAGTAGGTTATTAGTTCTTCAAAAAACACAATTTGACCGAATCACATTGAAAGGTTAAAATGATAATCATAATTATTATTACTATTCTGAATACCTACACTCTTTGTGACCTACATCTACATCCCTACATCTCGTTTACACTACTCCGCTTGTATTGCAGAAATCCATTATTCCGCTGATTTCACTTTCATTTTTATCAGCACGCTGGGAAACCCCACAACTAGATCCGTGGAAAATGAATTATCGGTACCATTATTACCTGACTACCCAGAAGAGGAATTCGACATGCTAGATCGTCGATCGTAGAGCGTCGATTTAGCCCCCTATGGGACAGAGCCCTCACAAAGCCTTCCAGTTGGCTGACCAAGGGCCCCTGTGTCTCTCTTTACTGTGAGGACTTGTAGTCCTTAAGTAAGGACTAGTATTTGCAGCACTTGAGAACCTGGGCCTGGTCAGCCGCACCGCCGGCCTGGGCCCTACCTAGTTTCCACGGCACCAATGTCAGGACGCTTGCCGTCGTCTCTCGCCATGCCCGCGGGTTCGAGAATTGTAGGCACAGAGGCAGTGGCAACTTGGCAAGCGAGCGACGGACCAAACCATAAATGGTACCGTGGCGAACAAGGCGGCCGGCGCTTTTGGGGCATGAAAGGCCATGTCGGCCTAGCTGATCGACGTTTTTGCTGCAGGCGTACGTATGAGGGACACATATTTTGAACCCAAGCCTTAATCATAAGCCGGAAAGGGAGTAGTGAATAAAAAACCGGGCAAGTGCGAGTCGGACTCGCGCACGAAGGGTTCCGTACCATAATGCAAAAAAAAAAAAACAAAAAAAAAAGCAAAAAAAAAAAAACGGTCACCCATCCAAATACTGACCACTCCCGACGTTGCTTAACTTTGGTCAAAAATCACGTTTGTTGTATGGGAGCCCCATTTAAATCTTTATTTTATTCTGTTTTTAGTATTTGTTGTTATAGCGGCAACAGAAATACATCATCTGTGAAAATTTCAACTGTCTAGCTATCACGGTTCGTGAGATACAGCCTGGTGACAGACGGACGGACGGACGGACGGACGGACAGCGAAGTCTTAGTAATAGGGTCCCGTTTTACCCTTTGGGTACGGAACCCTAAAAACAAGCGGTACCTGCAGGTACAGGCAAGTTGACAACTTGACATGTCAAGTGGATAATCTGTTCTCTAACTGCTCCTCAAAAGGGGTAATTTTAGACATGACAAAAAAAAGTTGTCTACTTATATAAAGACTAAGCCCCAAGTTACTCTACTTAACCGGTTTTGGGAATAGGCCTCATCAATTAATAAGATCCATATCCGCCTTCCGTTTTTAGGGTTTCGTAGTCACCTAGAAACCCTTATAGTTTTGCCATGTCCGTCTGTCTGAAGCTTTGCTCCGTGATCGTTAGTGCTAGAAAGCTGCAATTTGGCATCGATACATAAATCATGCATTGCGACAAAAAGGTAAAATAAAAACTACAAAAAATTGTTTTAGGGTACCTCCTATACAAAATGTTTTTTTTTTTGCTTTGTCCCAATAGTGTGGGGTATCGTTGGATAGATCTTTCAAAAGGAATAAGGGGTCACCAAAAACCATTTTTTGATATAGTTAATATTTTCTGATATATATCCCCTCCCCCCCTCTAACTTTTGAACCATGGGTCCAAAAAATATGAAAATAATCGTGAAAATAAAGCTTAATAAATACATTCAGAGAGAGAGAGAGAGAGATCTTTATTTGCATACCATAGTACAGATGTTATATACATGGACCCTAGAAAGGGTGTAGCAAAAATTGATGGTTCACAATTTCACAGTTTTGGTTATTATTACTACTGACTTATATACTTAGGTTTCGATATTATAATACTTATACATTTTCTAAATTGCACTTTTAAGTTGTAACAGCCTCTTCTAACGAATACTTGAATGATTCAATGAAAACTATAAGCAAACATGATCAGTCAAGTAATTTTTGAGTTACTTTTATTGCAAAAAATCTTCTTTTCTTAGTAAAAAGACGTATAAAGCGCTGCAAAGGTACCTACTCCCTTATACTTGTAATGTATGTATATGATACTTACTAGTAGCCCCCGTTTGGCCTATATTGACAGAATGGTAACTACGAAACCCTACACTGAGCCATGGCCCGACATACTCTTGGCCGATTATTATACTATTTTGTCGTAGGCAAGAGTAGAAGTTATTGATCAAATTTCAGGTTATATAAACAGCACCAGTCATGGGACATTTAAGAGGAAATTTGGAGTATTTATGATATTTCCCTTGTACATGTAAATGGTCTTCCGCTTAGCGTGTTAAAAGATGAAAGTCCTATCCGCCTTTCATGTTTTAGGCGTGTTGTATCAAAGATACTGCAATGAGTTTCCACATAATTAACAAATTAAAACTATGCTTTTTTTCTCCAGTCATGGACACCAAAGCTCCAGTAATGGGCCCCCGGTAATGGACGTGGATCCAGTAATGGGCCCCCTATAATGGACATTGCTCTATCAGTATAAAATTTTGAAATGGGGAATAAGTTATGGCAAAAAAAACAATTTTTGGTATAAGCTTTTATCGCTGAATGTATTTTTCTTTCCACAGCCAATTATTATTGTATTAGATTCATCGAGACAATTCTAATATACCCAAACACAATTAGTTAGGGTTTATTGCGATAAAGTTCCCATGGCCACCTCCTGTCTCCATCATCAGATTAAGTCCATGTTATCATAATATTGCATTATCATCCGATTTGCATACTTAATTACGTACTTACACAAAATTTCAACTGAATCGGAAATCGAAAAGTGGGTCAAATTCAGCTACCAAGATTTGACCCACACTAACTAACAAGGCAAGTTAAATAAAAGTTTGGAAAAACGATATTAATTTATCCTAAGTCCGAGAATACCTCCTGGTTGACATATATTTCGTAACTACATTTTACTTCTGTATTGTTTAAAACATGTTATTATGGCATGGCAAGCATCATTATGTCAATTGTCCCATCATAGGAGGTATGCAGTTTTACAGCTCCTATAATGGGATTGGGCCAAATACCACTATTTTTTTACATCTGTGGAGTCACAACATAGTATGTTGTATACCTTATCTCATGGTAAATGCAATTAACAAAACACATTATAGTTTTCATCAAGTATTAATTAATTAAAATTTTATAAATTAACTCACCTCTCTTAGCGAAGTTGTTAAGAATTTTTAGTGATATTTTTTTTCAGTGGCACGGCAACTTTTGGGTTGACGCACATTTCTTAAAAAATAACCGAATTTAATAAAAATTCAAACATAATCAGCTCTAGGACTCTTATTTATGATAAAAATATATCCAGTGTTTATAAACTACTTTTTCTCAAAAATGGACGGCAAAGTCGACTTTGCCGTTTAAAAAATAGGTCGCGAAGCGCGTAGTTTATGGTCAGTCAAAAATTAAAAAGTTAAAAACATTGCAGTCTCGATTTTGGGACTGCAATGTTGCATACAAATTCCATTATTTGTCGAGTTCCAAACTTTTTAAAAGTTGAAATGGCCATATCAAATGAAGGCACAGGCCCATTAAACAGCCAAACAGATGATTAGTACCGCGACTATTTAACTGTCTCAAATAGGTTGACGTATTTTCGGCAGAAAAATACACTTCTATTTTTTTATTAAAAAAATAAAAAGGCGGCAAAGCTAATTTTTTCAATTATTTCTACTTTTGTCTGTGAAAATATATACGTAAGAACGTTGCTTTTGTAAAATATTCCTATTATATTTATATTTCTTGCACCATTTTTGAGAAAAGCACTATATATGACTCGGCTGGAAGGCTACTTGCTGGCTTCGGATTCAATTAAACGGACTCCCAAGATCGTCCGTTTAAAACGAATCCTCAGCCTGCAAGTAGCTACTTCCGAGCCTCGACAATAATGTACTATTATATACTTATTTTAGAGGAATTGTGTTTTTTTGTCCCATTACTGGTTCCGTGTCCATTATAGGGTATACTACTAGTTTGGTTTAGTAACAATGCCTACCAGATAAATGATAAATTAATTAACCAATAGGTATTGGTATTGATACTTAGCTATGTCTTCGACGGCTAAGGGTGGTCATTTCTCCATACAAACGTACTCCTCGTTTTCCTCCGTGGTTTTTGAAGCTAGAGCAATGATTTTTTCAACACATATTAATATTGTCAATATGTGTGTCGGACCGTTTTGCTTTTTTTGATATTTTTGTTTTTTAAGGCGCTAGAGCCCTTCAAAAATGGCCAAAATGGCCTAATTGACTATGCCGCAATGAGAGGCGTGGCATTCAAAACTGATATCAATTAGCCAAAAAAGCAAAACGGTCCGACACAGATAATTTCATAATCATTTAGATTTCCAAATTTGGTTACGATTGGTTTAAGTTTTGGAGGAGGAAACAGAGGAGTACGAAACCTCGATTTTTGAGATTTTTATTACGCAGGATTTTTCGCCTTGTCCTTATCGCACTACTTTTAGGTGCCGCTTCCGTTAGCGAGACGGGTATATTTACCTAAAATATTTAAAACTCAGTTCCTGTTTCGTCTTAACAACCTATAGGAACTGGTCGAACTACGCTAGCTGCTGCTAACACGGTGGGGCGCTGAGATTTTGGCGCGAGTGAAAGTGCGGTGGTGTGGCCGAAGACCCCGCACTGCGGCTGCGCCGCCGCGGCCGTCAGTACGCGAATAATGCCAGCCACTCGCCTTCACCGACTTCGCCAGTGATCCTCGAGATGCCGTGCAAATAAATGGTTGCGCATTTAGTTCTCCACCGTTTCCTACCCCGGACCCGCGACAATGTGCCCATGGACAACAGTGGCCCTTGTTTTTGTGTTTGTTTGTTCCGGTGCTGCGAGGGAGATTAGCTCGCCGGATATCGCTGCGCTTGATAACCATGTGAGTTTAAGCATACTACAACCAGTTCTGAAGATGCTTAATAGTGCAGTAAGGAAAATATTGACTCTTCCTCTGCCTAAAGTCGCATGCGATTTTAAATACATTGCCGGCCATGTAGGTTCAACGAATTGAATTGATCGATCAAAAGCCGCAATGTGTAAAAACACATGCAATTTGTTGCAAGGTGAGTACAGTGAGGCCATAAAACAGCGAGTGGTTAGCCTACAAATATTTACTGAGAAAAAAGTTGCGTTAATGATTTAATTATGCTGTAGGTTAACATTAACATTGGTCTGCAGGGACACCAACAGTAAAAGTTATGCTCTTCCTACGGTTCCTCTGCTCATTCTTTACGGAATTCACCCCTCTGGTTTCGTGTTAGGTAAATCGTTGCGCCGTCATAATCTGGAAAGGATAAGGTTTCGAGGAGAGCATCACTCAAAATTAAGTTTGCAATAGGTTCAAGTTTGGAATACATAACATCCGTCCTCTTCCTGGGAATCCCGCTTGTTTACGTCGGGAGCGTTATCACGGTCGGTCGGGCTGCGCGTGCGTTGACCGTACGTGCACTTTTACTTTCCGCCAGCTGACTGCTGTTGCCTTATTATCACGAGAACAAGACGCTATACGGTGCGTGTCGAGCAAGGTACAAGTACCTATGTACATAGTTAACTAGTTACATAGCTTGTGGTTAGGGCAAGTGCTGGAATTTTAGGTACAAAGCTCCATATTACAATAAATTTAGGTTCTATCACATTATCACAAACTATCGGTAGTAATTTATCTTAATTCCTATTACAATTGATAATGTTGTTTAGAAATAAAATTCGACGCTGAGGTAGGTCAAAATCATTTCAAAGAAACAATCTAAACAGTCTGTAAAAGTTTTGTTAGATAACTAGTAGCCATAAGAAGTTTTCTTCGGTGCATTGCGTTGCATACAGCGTGCATATACGTAACCATGAGCAGTGTTGGCCGAAAGTTAATCCAAATTGAAAATGCTGGCCATTAACCATTATAAATTGAACCGTAATCTGTAATCGTCCGTTACGGTTTAAGGTTCAATTTATAATGGTTAATGGCCAACATTTTCAATTCGCATTAACTTTCGGCCAACACTGACCATGAGTCATCCCACACTTAATTGTTATGGACTCAATTTTTGCGCTTAGTTCATAAAAACCGTGGCGTTATTCGTTATGTAAGTATAGGTAAACCAGAACTTTGGGAGTATTGTCAAGAGGGCGCTCGTTTTGAATTTTATATAGCAACAATTTGTATAGTGGGGACAATGGAAATTGGCAGATGATTTTTGTTTTATTCCGACAACTTTAATAAGTGCGAAGTTTGATGTTTGGATATTTCTTCGGTTTTTACGCTATAAAATTCGTGAATTTTACGACGTATGACACATAAATCAAAATCATCCAAATCTATTTTCTTTTTTTGTTTTCTTTTTTTTAGGTTTGGTCGTTTAATTTCGCCCTTACGCCCTTCGCTAGCAATCCGTGATGCCGATGCATGCGATACACCTAATACACAAATCAAATTATTACAAGACATCAACCAAATCGTGACGACCTGACTATAGTGACATTTGTCCATAAGTTTGAAACTTACCCGTCAATTCAGGTGCTAATTTCGTTATGTTTTCTAATGGAAGAAATTTCTCTCCCGCACGTTTTTTTCCCAATAAATAACTATATACACTATTTACAACTTTTTTCTCTGTAAAATCTAAAACTTTCGGCATGATTATTGCAGTCTAATAATAATTCACACGAAACTAGACAAAGCAATGTTTACATTGTCAATATTGACAACTATCATAGAGGGTAGATGTTGTCTATTATTAAAATTGTTGCCATTGCTAGAAATTAGTACCAACAAATTTCCGTAACATGGCGCACCCTCAATAGATCCTGGTTCACCTATACCAGCTACGGGTCTACAGACATGGCGAAATTAGTAAGTGTTCCTTGTTGTCAATGGAACCCTAAACTCATAGCTGTCTCTTTGGGCAATATCCTTGATGCCTGCAAATACTGTTGCCCATGGACACCTGGAACATTAGAGGGGTTGCAAGTGCGTTGCCGACCTTTAAGATGGGAATACACTCTTTTCTTGAAGGTTTGAATGTCGTATCGGTCGGGAAATACCACGGGCGACAGTTCATTCCACAGGTTAGCTTTGCGAAGCAGGAAATATGCTATCTACTCCTATGGGATATTGTATGTATTGTCACTGTCAAGTCAGTGCAAACTTTGTCTGGTTTTAGTCTAATACGATGCTTAACTATGATACTACCTGCTGCCTGCCAACTAAAGAGCTTCCTGAAGACCTAAAGAAAAGAGTTTAGTAAACAAAGACAAATGACTTAACAACTGATGATGGAAATTTAGATGTTGCTAGCGATTAGTGTTATGACTAATGGATTGAGCAGAATCGACGCAATAACGGTAATAATTAGGTCCGATAGATGAAGCGGATGTGCACCACTTTCGCTGTTACGTGCAGCTGTTATATAACAACACGTGGTAGGTAACAGTTGTCGAACTCGGTAGTGACCGACTAGCCTTGCATATTAGCATTGAGTTTAGGTTCGACCTACGCCCTCTAATATGTACCCTGGGCAACACAATGCAATTTAGGTTATCATAATTGATTTGGAGTTCAGTTTAAAACACACTGATCTAGACGACGCTTGCGCTTAATACCTAGATTCTAGACTTGTGGTCAATATATGACGGGAATCACCAAATCAGGTACATTTGAGTCCGTGCAGTGTAGGGTTGCCATAAGTGTAGGGACTCAGACCGGGACATTTAAAGAAAACCGGCCAAGTGCGAGTCGGACTCGCGTCGCGTTTAAAGGGTTACACAATTTGTAACAATGTATTTTTTCATGTGAAACGTGAGTGAAATGTCTATAATTAAGTCCGACTCACGCTTGACTGCACATTTCTAATAGGTTTTCCTATAGATATTAGGTAAAGAACTATTTTGTGTTTTTTATTTCAAATTTTAGCACAGTAGTTTCGGAGATACATTTTCCATGGGTTTAAATTATTATTCATTGACTAGTCAAGCTACCATGTAGATTCAGGGGATTCAGGGTCAACCAGCAAAAAATGCGAGCGAAGCGAGCGCGAAATTTTTTTGACAAAATTGTGAAAGCGTGTTAAAAAAGCCGGGCCGGGCCTAAAAATCCGAAGTTCCCCAGTGAGGCTAGCTTTCATGCGAGGTCGAAGCCGTGCTTCAGGATAAGCTCAGCTAGAGCATAGACGCCAACCAATGTCCATTGTATTAAAAAGCGAAACCGTAGGCCGAGCTTGGCGCAGCGAGGTCAAAGGCTAAGCTGAAGAAGACGAGATTTGGAAGACAAACCAAAAATTTAGGTAAAATGTGAGGCTGAAGGTCGAGCTCAGAAATCTCTACATTACTTAATAAGCCCGAAGCGTACCTACTTATAACCAGCGCGGTGAGCTTTCATGCGAGGCAAAAGGTTAAGCTTCTCAAATCAAATTTTTATATGTGTTAAAAATTAAGCGACACTGAAGGTCGAGCTGTAAGAAAGCAGCGCTAGTGTTACTCAACAATAATATGTGTCATATGTACAAGAGTTACTCGGAGGGCCGAAGTTCCATTGATGAGGTTTTAGGCCCTTGAGAGCCTGAAATTCGAGCTCTACATTACAGACTTTAAAAGCTATAAAATAACATAATTTCCATAATCATCTAATTATTGTGTGTCTGAGAAACTGATATTGGACATTAGGTAAAAGTAGGTACCATAAAACATTTTTTTTTTATTTTGGCCATATGAAACGTAGAAATGTAGGTATATTATTATTTACCAAGTCCAGCCCCCTACTAAATAACTATGATTTTTAAACCGGGACAATTTTCTTATCGGCCGGGACGCCGGGACACCGTGCTTCAAACCGGGACATGTCCCGGCGTACCGGAACGTATGGCAACCCTACCCATATAACCATTCCAGTCGCAGAATCACAAAGTGGTAACTAAATGTCAGATGTGTCGTAACAGAGTCCACACAATGTGTCTAGAATTGTTTCGAAACAAAGTGTCGTCGCCGTGTCTACACTTTTCCGTAACAAGGTGTCGACACATTTGTGTGCACTTTGCGTGCGGTTTGCGACTAAATCTGACAGCCAATTTGTGACAGCAAATGTCAATATAAAATACCTCTTGAAAACCAAGGTTTGTCAAACTACTATTAGTGTCTCGTGTGCTCGTAATTCTAGTAAGTCATCATGGGCAATGCAAATGATAATAATCGACCGAAACCATATAAACACCCAACACCCGTCAACCTTTTCCAGAAAAGTTTTTAAAGAAATGCAATAAGCTACTTAGGTCAGGCAACGAATGCTCCAAAAGTTGTAGAGGGAAATGCTCGGAACACAATTTTTGACTCCGTAACTCGGTTTGACAAGTTAGGAGGTGAACATATCAAAAGTCCCCGGCCGTAGCCCTTGAGCGGGTGGGAGAGAGGGGGCTTTGAAGGTCCCATTTTCCGGTTTTTCGATTATATCTCGGAAACTATGCATCTCAGCGACATGGCCACTTATACAAAATGAAAGTTTATTTAATTTGTTACAAGTTTATTCAGTCAATTTTTTCGATATGTTGAATAGCCTTTGAGATATCCGCTCTTGAAAGTTTATTTAGGGCTCTCAATTTTATCTTGATATATCTATATCAGTGAAGGTGCTAGGCCGTGTTTGGTATCGTTTTCGTATAAATCTGGGGTGCTGAATCCATTTAAGATATCACATTGACACCATTCCACAAAATAAAAATAAATCTTTTTAGGGTTCCGTACCTCAAAAGGAAAAAACGGAACCCTTATAGGATCACTCGTGCGTCTGTATGTATGTCCGTCTGAATACACAAAATAGTTCTTTACCTATAGATGACAGGAAAACCTATTAGAAATGTGCAGTCAAGCGCGAGTCGGACTTAATGTACGGAACCCTTAATACGCGAGTCCGACTCGCACTTGGCCGGTTTTTTTGAAACTCTTCTTGACGCTTAACCGCTGAACCGATTTCGTTGAAAAATGGTATAGAAATAGTTTGCGTCCCGGAACAGGACATAGGATAGATCTTATAACCAAAATCATCTTTTGAAGGTGTGAAAAGTGGCGTGGAAATTTGTACGGGAAAGCAATAACCGCTGAACCGATTTATATGAAATTTGGGATGGTCTACATCTTTGATTTAGTTAAAAATGATGAAAAAACATGACTTCAAACCTAAACTTAAACAGTATTAACTTCAGGAAGTCAATTCTGAATTCCCCCCTACACCTCATTTCACACCTTTAAAGGATGATTTTTGAGATAACTTATTATATCCTGTCTCGGGACTCAAAATATATGTGTACCAAATTTAAATTAAAACTGTTCAGCAGTTTAAGCGTGAAGAGGAGTTTAAAAGAAAGTATTTTAATAAGTTTATATGTTTTTACTTCGGAATGGTGTCAATGTGATACCTTAACTAAATTTGGTACTGCGAATTTATACGAAAACGATACCAAACATGGCCTCGTAGCTTTACTGTTGTAGAAGTCAAAATAAAATTGAGAGCCCTAAATTCTTATTACTTGGCCAAACTTGTGTAGAAGGAAAAGGTAAAATAAAAGTCTTCGGCAGGAATATAAGACACAAATATATTTTTTTTTTGCGTTACTATTTCATTCATCAAATATAAACATACCTTGATTATACTATTCTAGTGAGATCCTCATAGATAAACAAAAACATTTACTTAAAAAATTACAAGGTCGAAATGTCACGGAACTTGTGAGAGTAATATGTGAAAAATAAAAACTTTTATGACAAAAAAAATCTGGACACAATTTAAGAATCACCCAATTGCGTCGAGGAATCATCTGTATTTTTGCTTGTTTCATTACCTCCTCGCTTCTTTTTTGTCCTTTGTATTCTGTAGCAATTTGTTAGATCTGAAAATAAAGATAACTTGCGTCGTCACGGATGTCGATTTATAGGTTTTAGGGAGTGCAGAATTCGAAAACGATGATCATTTTATAATCCAAGATGGCGGCTACGTATTTTGTCATAAAAGTGGAATCCAAAATAGTCATCATTTTCGAAATCTGCGCTCCCTAAAACCTATAAAACGATATCCATGACGACTTTTATGACATAGTGCATTGCCGCCATTTTGAAATTGAAAATGTTATCATTTTCGAAATCTGCGCCCCCTAAAACCTATAGAACGACATCCATGACGACTTTTATGACATAGTGCATGGCCGCCATCTTGGAATCCAAAATAGTCATCATTTTCGAAATCTGCGCCCCCCAAAACCTATAAAACGACACCCATGACGACTTTTATGACATAGTGCATGGCCGCCATTTTGGATTCCAAAATGGTCATCATTTTCGAAAGCGGGGCCCCCTAAAACCTATTAAACGACATACATGACGACTTTTATGACATAGTGCATGGCCGCCATCTTGGAATCCAAAATGGTCATCATTTTCGAAATCTGCGCCCCCTAAAACCTATAAAACGACACCCATGACGACTTTTATGACATAGTGCATGGCCGCCATTTTGGAATCCAAAAAGGTTATCATTTTCTAAATCTGCGCCCCCCAAAACCTATAAAACGACACCCATGACGACTTTTATGACATAGTGCATGGCCGCCATTTTGGATTTCAAAATGGTCATCATTTTCTAAATCGGGGCCCCCTAAAACCTATAAAACGACATCCATGACGACTTTTATGACATAGTGCATGGCCGCCATCTTGGAATCCAAAATGGTCATCATTTTCGAAATCTGTGCCCCCTAAAACCTATAAAACGACACCCATGACGACTTTTATGGCATAGTGCATGGCCGCCATTTTGGATTCCAAAATGGTCATCATTTTCAAAATTGGGGCCCACTAAAACGTATAAAACGACATCCATGACGACTTTTATGATACAGTGCATGGCCGCCATTTCGGATTCCAAAATGGTCATTATTTTCGAAATCGGCACTCCCTAAAACCTATATATCGACACTAGGGTTTGAGATCCGGATATCCGGATATCCGAAATATCCGGATATCCGTCGAAACTAAGATCCGGATCCAACGTCTCATAGGATCCGGATATTTCGGATCCCACGGATCCGTTAAATATTGCACTGGTCATGGCCATCACGCGATAACTAAATACAAATATTGCTTAAACTAAACAGTAGTAACAGTAACAACAATACTAACAACCTTAAAACTAGCTACCTGCATACCTCTTGACTGGAATAAGGATAATTATTACTATGTTTTAAAATAATTATTATAAATCGCCTCGTCGGCGATGGCGGGATAACTTGGACTCCTTCTTGAGAGGCTGGCCAGATATTGCACTAAATAGAGACGAGTGGAGGAAGAGGGGGGAGGCCTTTGCCCAGCAGTGGGACACAGTGGGCTCTGAATATAATATAATATATGTTTTAAAATAATTGTTATCAGGCTTTCGCTCAGTCGGTACAATGAAATACCTTCATAGTCCTAATGCGTTCTATCAAGAAAGCAACTCTGCATTTCCTTTCGAGAATCCAAGTAATGACTGTGTTCGAGAGACGATAATGAAAATAAATACTACGTTTTTCGAACCCCAACCCGTACACGAACAGGCATAACCTGAGCAAACCGCACTTCCTAGTACCTCAGCAGCGGCCTCAATGAGTGTGAAACAACAACTGCAGGATGAGATTAAAAAGCATTATTGGATCCATCATCTTAACCTCTAGACGCAACTGCTGCTCTGGACATAGAAACACAAGTAAAGGTTGAAATGGCTTTGTTCGATAATATAGTCGCACCAAACAAAGTCTGCAGCGGATTTGATAGCCCACGCAGTGTAAGTAGTGATCCAAAGGACTCAAGCCTTTTAGCTCTTTTTGACTTGACGCCTAAAAGGCTAAAAGCCTATTTAGCTCTTTAGCCCCCGAGCCTAGTTATATTTAAGATCCTAGACTCTTGGGGTTAATAACCTTATTAAGCCCGGCCAGCCGGTCGGGGGCTACAGAGCTCAATAGGCTTTTTTTTAGGGGCTTAATAAGGTTATTAGCCCCAAGATTCTAGGCTCTTAAATAGAACTAGGCTCGGGTGCTAAAGAGCTAAATAGGCTTTTAGCCTTTTAGGCGTCAAGAGATGAGGCGAGCCCTAAAAAAGAGCTCCAAAGGCTCGAGTCTTTTGGATCACTAAGTGTAAGTGTTATATATACGTCATAATTTCATAGAAGTTTGACGTTTAATATGACACTTGCACTGCGTGCGCTATCAAAATCGCTGCAGACTTTTTACGGTCTGACTATAGTAACAAGAGGACTGAATACTTACAACGGGCTTATGATGCCTTATTAACGATATCACCAACCAGCGTGGAATCCGAGAGAGTATTCTCGTCAGCTGGTTACTTATGTAACCATCTTCGAACTAGGCTCAAAGCAGACTCGTTGGATGCTTTGAGTTTTCTGCGCTCACATTATCAAAGACTGGACAAGTAATCATTAAAAAACAGAGATTTTTTAATGCTTTGTATCGTTTAAATTAGTTATAATGATTGTGAGACATAATAATTATTAAATTAATCTTTATTATTAATGTTACCTTGTCTTTTAGTTTTATTAAATGTTTTTTTTTCGTTGGACGAGGTCCTTTTGAAGATTCAATTTTATTTGTTTGTATAACTATAATATTGATTTTGAAAACTTTAATTTTGATTACCATTCGCTTGGGTAAACTTTTTATTTTATAATGTGATTTTAAAAACTTTTAAACCTGATTATTATCAACCTAGTCAATCATTAGCTAAGGGTGTTACAATTACCTAAGTTAATTTAGTGTTATTGTAAAGAATTTTTCTATAAAAACTGATTGTTATTATTTAATTGTTAATTTGCAAACAAATGTTTAATTTTTGTCATATATTTCTACACCGATTTCAGTACGTTAATTTCAAATAAATCCTACTATCCATGAAAATAGCCTTTTTTAACCGATCCTCATAGAACGTCACTTTTTTTTATACAGATCCGTATTATCCGAATTATCCGGATATCCGGATCCGTCAAATTTTAATATCCGAAATATCCGGATCCGAAAAATTTACGGATATTGCAAACCCTAATCGACACCCATCTCGACTTTTATGACAAAGTGTTTTGCTACCATCTGCATGCAAGACATTTCTATTATTTTTACGTACAAAAATGGCCCCCTGTCAACTTTCAATCGAGATTTAATCGATAATTTATTCGATTAATATTCAGATTAATTCAATTTCAATCTATGTTAGGTCGACTAAACTAATCGCGATTAAAATTTGAGAATTAACTTTTTTTATTCCATTAATTAGTCGAATAAACAGTTAATCGATTAATGCCCATCTCTGACCACGGCATTTTTACACTTTGAGAATATCTGAAAACAAATCAACACAAGGAGCCATTTTGCAAATCCAGTAACATACCAGTAACTTTGTTATTACTTTTGACAGCGCGTGTCATGTGTCAACACAGAGTCGACACAAAGTCGAAACATTGCAACTACTTTGTGACTGCAATATTTCTCAGCCTTAAACCATATTTATACATCATAATTAACAAGTTTCGTAGTATGTAAAGCGTTATTTCTGTTATTTAAGTATAGTATACGCATCGAAGTACTAAAAATGCTTCAAATAATATAGTTATGAACACAGGCACTGAGAAGTAAACAATTTAATTTCCGGCTAAACTAAAACAATGTGGTGGCGCGTTGATTATATTACACTTAGTTTATCAAATCACTCGAGCAGTTTAATTCCCCATATTAATTTAAGTCCTATTGTAATATAAATGCAAACAATATATAATAACGTCTTGTAATCCGTTTTAGAGATGGCGTATTAATGTCACTTATTTTTATTTAAGTATTTTTCCATCTGACAGTTTCCATTTGACAGGAACAAAATGAACGAATGAACGAATGATTTTGGCATAAAGTAGTCGCAAACCCGAAACAATGTGTGCACACGGCGACCACACTTTATGTCACTGGTAACTGTGTCGACACGGCGACGACTCTGCGACTGGAATTGTGACCGAAACAGACGGTGTCGACACAAGATGTGTCAACACCGCGTCGTAACGGCGACTGGAAATGGTTGTATGGGTAGTGCAGTGCTTCTCCCACCATATATTGACAGACATGTCGACCAGACACATTTAATATACACATCCGTACGTATTTAATTTACATATCTATCGCTACATAATACTTCAATCGTGTAGAAGTTAGTTACCTACTCCACAAGCTATTTTATTTTTCCTGATTGACTAATTAATACATTTGAAAGAAACTTTTTACGATACATTCACCTAATGAATTCATAAATACACGTAGACATTCTTTCGTTTATTACCCACTTACTGGGTCATTAGTGTACCTAATACATAGTTCAATACAAAGTAATCGAATAGGAACTATTTTTCCGCCGTGCTGGGTCACTAAACGATCAGTTATGCAAGTTTGGGTGGGCGTAATATGCGTGTTTCCGCACTTGTGCTGGAATTACTTAGTAACGTATGCGAATTAGATAACTGACAGGCAACTAAGTTAATAATCACCTCATTTGTTCATTAATAAGTTCCTACCGATGAATATAATTTTAGTAATGAGACTTTAACGAGGGTTGTCTTAATCCTATGAACTGTTCGAAACACACGTTACACGTTAGTTTCTCATTCTCAATCATCAGATGTCATCTCATCACAAAGAGATATTATAAGTATACAATGAACTTTTTAAAGCTTCTCATTACCTACTAAACCTATTTGATGTGTTCGGGCAGGAATACCTACCAACGTTGCAGAGGAAAAATATTGTCTCTATACAAAAAGTGGACCGCAAATTGTGAGTTACGCAACCGGCGTCAGACACTTTCTTGCATTATTTTGATCGCAAAAACGAGAGCAACAATTACCTCGTGAAAGGCAGCCCAATCATACTTTGGAAAGTATAAGTAAGTACCTACTATCGCATGACCTTATACTGGCGGCTTATACGCATTCAATGAAAAAAAAACTTACACGACGAATGCGATATTAGTGCAATTGAGCGTTGCCATAAAAACATTTTATAAAAAAAATATAGTTGAATTAATATAAAACACTAAAAAAGGGAAAATCGGTGTTATCGGCTACATTCGAAGCGCGCAGCTCGCGTTATTAGCAGTGATTGTGTTAAGTAGGTACTGGGTAGGTATCTTCTTTAAGAAAGTAACCTATTCCATTTTGAGGATACATTTTGAATAGTGTTCTTAACAGCTCATGAGTCTCTATTATTTGCTATTATGTATGTCCAATTTATTGTAATGAATAATTTTCTAAATATTTATCTTAGAAAAGAACCTAAAGATTGTCCCCATCTTACACTAAATACAATTGTTTTTTTTTTTCACCTTAAAATCTCTTCGACATAAATACCAAACACAAATACATAATACCTACCTACCTAATGATATTTAAGTAAATAACCCATCTGCATAATACCTAAAGTTTATTGTATGCATAGTATCTGAGGAAATTGTATTGTTTCGATGCATTGTTAACAAAACAATCAATCGACCCTGACATGAAGACATTGAACTTCAGACTGACCAACGATCTACATTGCATTAGATATTTCACTCGGGTCGGTTTCGAAATCACTAATGGGGTCACGGGTTTTCAATTTAAATGACCGATCTTCGAACTGTCTAGAATTCATTTTTTGCTGCCCTTTCAGGCAGCCTTGGAATCAGACATTGACCGTTTTTTTTTCAAATTATGAAAAACATGACAATAATAATCGTGACTATAATTAATCATCATGAATTCATGACTCATGATTCATGAGTAATATTCGTGACGTAAATCGAAAAGCGTGTTAGAAGCTCGAAAGATATTTGTGTCACTTAATTTTGGATTCAATTATCTTTATTCTTACTCTCAGTATTAAGCATATATATGAGAAGAGCTCTAGAAAGCGACATAATTTTATGATAGTTATTTACATTTTTTTTCGTTTTCAATAAAGAAGGAAGTTTGAGAACATTTTGATTATTAACAATTGCCTAACTTGTTGAAAAAATAACTTTAATATAAATTTCTACAAGTACATACTATATTTGTTGACATATTTTAAATACACCATAATTTTATTAATTTTTTTAATGAATATTTTATACCTTTAAAATTATATTTAATCTTACGTAATCGCTTTTTCACGTCGTGCGCGCTTCCCGAAAATTAGGCGCGGAGGGCTGTGTTCAGCGTTTAATAAAAAGTATAAATAATGGAGATACAGTTCTGCAAGTATGGAATGTTTTATTAGATATATCCTCCTCTTTTACCATATTAATTTTGGTTTCTTAAATAGTAATACTTTTTGAGATTTTGCGGAAATAAAAAATATCTACTTATTTCCCAATTTTTTTGTTTATAACTTTTGATATTTTTTGTGTGTATTCGAATACATTTTTCTAGGCATCATGACGAATCTAATGAGGTATCACACGTATTTTTAGGAGTAGTATCTCTATTTTTCACCATTTTCAGTTTCTCGAGCAGTCTATAATATTTTCTTCGGGTTGGTGTGGTGAAAAATTTTGTGTTTCACTCGGGGGCAAATTTTGTTTAACCCTTGCGCTTTGAAACCCTCGCAAAGCTCAAGATTAAATTTTTCAACTTTGCCCCCTTGTAAAACAAATAACTATATTTACTAGTAGGTATTACTTATAGCTCCGCGAAAGCCATAACACTAATATACCTATTACTATTATTGTTTACAAGTTGTTTAGTATCACGCGTAACAGTTTATTCATGATAGAGTTTCAACCTTAGCCTCATTATTTGTGCCATAACGGGTTACGTAATGGAAAGACGTGTCGTTTCGTCACCACTGACGTTACGTCAGAACACATCGGGGAAAGCGAATGTGTGTTGCTGCTCATATTATATTGTAAACATAGGGAATGCGGTTGACATAAGGAAGGATTGTTAAATATAACACTATGTATGATATATTTGTGCACATGTACATTGCCAAAGCAAGTGCTACCATCCACCGTTGTCGTCGGTACGTTTCCTTGTGCATAGTAGGTTCTGCCATCTTGTGGACTACATCGGAAGCATAAACGACACATTTACGACTCGCGCCAAAAATCTGACGGCTCCTATTATGCTGCCCCCTATAGTTCATGCACGGGGCCTGTAGCACTTATTTTCAGGCCTTGGATTTTCTATAGCAAATAGTAAGCAAGGTAATCATCATCCTCATTTGAATAATTAATCAAATATACCTAGTACTTTTACAAATGATAGCAATTAAATCTGTCACCACCACATTAGTTAAACATTATGTGATTAATAATAAATAAATGTGACGTTCCACGGCAGAAGGTACCTTATGGCGGCTGGCGCTTACGTCGCATAGCGCCACAATAATATTGGAGCGACGTTAATAATAGCGTAAGCGCCAACTGCCATAAGGTACCTTTACCCGTTGGACGTCACATATGTATAGTAGTATACCCTATAATGGACACGGAACCAGTAATGGGACATAAAAACACAATTCCTCTAAAATAAGTATATAAAAGTAGTTTATAAACACTGGATGTACTTTTATCATAAATAAGAGTCCTAGAGCTGATTATGTTTGAATTGTTATTAAATTCGGTTATTTTTTAAGAAATGTGCGTCAACCCAAAAGTTGTCGTGCCACTGAAAAAAAATATCACTAAAAATTCTTAACAACTTCGCTAAGAGAGGTGAGTTAATTTATTAAATTTTAATTAATTAATACTTGATGAAAACTAGAATGTGTTTTGTTAATTGCATTTACCATGAGATAAGGTATACAACACACTATGTTGTGACTCCACAGATGTAAAAAAATAGTGATATTTGGCCCAATCCCATTATAGGAGCTGTAAAACTCCTACCTACCTCCCACCTCCTATGATGGGACAATTGACATAATGATGCTTGCCATGCCATAATTTCATGTTTTAAACAATACAGAAGTAAAATGTAGTTACGAAATATGTCAACCAGGAGGTATTCTCGGACTTAGGATAAATTAATATCGTTTTTCCAAACTTTTATTTAACTTGCCTTGTTAGTTAGTGTGGGTCAAATCTTGGTAGCTGAATTTGACCCACTTTTCGATTTCCGATTCAGTTGAAATTTTGTGTAAGTACGTAATTAAGTATGCAAATCGGATGATAATGCAATATTATGATAACATGGACTTGATCTGATGATGAAGACAGGAGGTGGCCATGGGAACTATATCGCAATAAACCCTAACTAATTGTGTTTGGGTATATTAGAATTGTCTCGATGAATCTAATACAATAATAATTGGCTGTGGAAAGAAAAATACATTCAGCGATAAAAGCTTATACCAAAAATTGATTTTTTTGCCATAACTTATTCCCCATTTCAATATTTTATACTGATAGAGCAATGTCCATTATAGGGGGCCCATTACTGGATCCACGTCCATTACCGGGGGCCCATTACTGGAGCTTTGGTGTCCATGACTGGAGAAAAAAAGCATAGTTTTAATTTGTTAATTATGTGGAAACTCATTGCAGTATCTTTGATACAACACGCCTAAAACATGAAAGGCGGATAGGACTTTCATCTTTTAACACGCTAAGCGGAGAGAGTTTACATGTACAAGGGAAATGTCATAAATACTCCAAATTTCCTCTTAAATGTCCCATGACTGGTGCTGTTACTATATATTAAAAGTAACAGATAAATACGAAACAAATTTTGTACTAAGCAGAAACGTCTGCTAACAAAAATACTCATTCGTTTCAAAAACCAATCATTTCGGAAAAGTAGGTAGGAATTTTAACGTAAGTATGTAATATATAAGAAATACTAAGTATGTACCTATCTACTTATTACGTTCATTGCTTATTATTTTTAATAAACATACCTATCTCGGAAATCCTGAAATCGATTTATGTTGCAGGTATTTAATCCTATCGGTCATACCATACGGCTATCACTTCCATGATGATTATGCACAATGGGAAAATTTAATTAAATACCTAAATATCTACAGAGGTGCATATCACGTTATTTAGCAGATTTAATTAATGAACGTTCGTTTCAATCAGTATTATACTCAGGGCTCAATAGTAGATTGTTAACCAAGGGATGAACGGCTAAATATTTAGGCCATTTGCATTAGTGCAAGTCGGTATGCGTGCTTTTCTTTCGAATTAAACACTCTACTATTCATTTCGAATACGAGGAAAGTAAAATACATGTGTAGTTTACAAAACCTACTAAGTAACATACCTATACCGTAAAATGGGGTGAGTTGGGTGAAATTTGACTTTCAAACCTCGATAAAATTTTATTTTTACATGTGAAAACTGAATGGTGTATATAATAAGTGGTTCGGACGTTTGTATTTTAGTTTGTATTTTATTTTGGGTAGTTCCATTTCATAACTTTGACGATAAAGAGGAAAACCCACCTCACCCCGTAGTGCCTCGTATTTGGGGTGAGAGGGTTTTTCATACAAAGGTGATTTTGGAAGATTGTTGGATCGATTTTTTTTATTATGAATATTACTATAGCTCCATTTTAAATTGGAATACATTATTTTTGTAGCAGTAGCCTTAAAAACCCACCTCACCCCCCTCTCAATCCTTCTCTCCCCATTCATAACCCATAGTTCCCCGCGAAACCTACTCACCCTGTTTTACGGTATTGTATAGTATTTCTTAACGGTCCCTACTTCCATAAAAAATAGGCAAAAGAATCGTTGTTTATGGAATCGGGAGTTGAATATCGCAATGGAAATTATACAACAAATCCATTTATTTTATTTTCATTGCTCATGGTTACAAAAATGCAAAAAAACGCACTTGGAAAGTAAAACGCCCGCCTTACCGTAGGTAGGTGTAGGTTGTACTTTGAGTCATTCCACAATTCACCGCCTGTCAGATGAGATGAGAATGAAAGTGTAACAAAAACTAGGCAAAACGAAAAGAGTAATGGCGTATCAGATCACCGGAACATGGTTTTTTTTGAGATTGTGAAAGCAACATTGACATTACTGGCCAATTATTTTGCCATTGCGCAAGTGCGGTAATGCACGTGCGCGCTGCGAAAGCGAAGCCGCCGTGAACTTTAAATAAACATTAAACAATGCTTATGTAAGTGCATTTCCGTTGGGACGGTCTATCTCGACAAGTTTATCTGTGTTTCTGGTTTTATAGCCTCTCTGATGTCGCGTGATGGGTCACGTAAATTTTAGGTAGTTATGTAAGTAAACGGTAATCGTAAAAGCGTGTTCTTCCAACTGACAAAACTGCATGGTGGCTTTGTGAGCTGTAGATCTCGCGAACCCCTATAGCTACGCCATTTTGAAAATTATGAAAAAACCTAATCAACCAAAAATGCCATATAATTATTGAACAAATTGTAAGGTGTGGGTGTCTGGCGACCTACGAGCAGGCGCATTTTTTGCACAAAAACTCAGCCTCACTGTGCAGATAGGGAACGCGGCCAGTGTCCTGGGAACAATGCCTCAGGCTTATTTAGGTTTAGACTTATGATCATAATTTAATAATATGTTTACAAATTGTAAGGAAGTACCTATGAGTTTATCAATTGAGTTTTTTAAATTTTCCAGGTGTCATCAGGTAACAGAAGCCAGCGGTTTCTCTTCGACGCCATCTTCGGACTGGAGGTGCCACTCCTGGATGAGCAGAGCGTGGAGGAGGAAGACGATGACTCCCAGGTCAAGAACTGCTCATGTGGCAAGTATTCACGTTCACCAGCCTTCCCATTGCGGCACTTTTGTTGTAGCTGTACCTACCGCCAATGCCAACATTCTTGTAGGATCAATCCACTTTTGTAGACCAGTGACTATGTAGTTCAGTGTTAGTTTGGCTCAACCTGAGATTCTATCTTTCTTTTTGTAGAAATGTTTGTATGTGTATCTTGCTGAGAAATCTACAGATCATAGGTACTTACTGAAAAAGTCTATCATTGTATTTCCATATTGTTAAACTTGTTAACAAATTATTTGAAATACCAACGTACGTTGTACGAGTTGTTTCAAGGTTCCGTACGCAAAGGGTGACCATAGGAACCCTATTATGAAGCCTATTTTTATTTGTTAAAATACCTATGTTTACCTAAATTCACTGTAAAATGATCACACGAAAGTATCTTATAGTTCAGTTAGGCATGTCCTTTTCTTACAAATATAGTACTTTTGAAGACACTGCAGCAAGTAGCTAGTTCTCAAGTAGAGGGTCTACCGCGAACATCGAAGTTCGTAAATCTTCCTCTTTTACTCCATTTAAAGCGTAATAAGAGTGACAGAGATAGTTGCTAGAAATTTATGAAATTCGACTTTCGCGGTTACAGGTGCCTTTAATCTCGCTCAAACATCTATATACGTTTATTATACACTCGAAAAATGTCCAAGTCACAAATTTTCATGCTACACTGAAATTTGCATGGTCCCAATCTATTCACAAGTTTTAGCGCTTACATGCAGTTCTAATTGTGCATTCAAATTCACTTTTTAGAGTGCGGCAGAGCAAATCCTCTTCCTAGGAAGATAGGTAAGTTGTGTCATGTAGCACTCGATATCGAAATACACTTATAATCGAATTAAATTGTACCTATTACCTACTAGTGGTAGAAGTAGTATCCTTAGTATCCTAGCCCTATTGTTAATCTGTGGTTAATGTGGTTATGCACATTGCACAACATGCACTACCTATGCTTAATTTGTAAGTGTATTTGTATTTTTAATTATTGTATTGTAAGTAATAATATGTACAATCTGTTAATTTGATTCGTAAACTGTGTATTGGCACTATGATATATACACAAAAAAACAATTTTTTTTTTTGTAAATATGTACTTAACACATAGTGACTAAATCGGGTGAACTTACTTTTATTAATTGGCCTGCGGGCTCAGCACGGTTCCATTTTTATCGACTATCACTATGCGCGTCCCTTTCGCACTTACATACTTGTTAGAACGTGACAGGCATGGTGACAAGGGATAAAAACGCGACCGTGCTAAGCCGCCTGATTACGTTATTGATTGCAGGAAGACTAATAAAAGTAAGTGCACGCGATTAAAGCCTGGTTCAGTTTAAATTTAGTTTTCAGTAGAAAACGTTTTCGATCAAGTTTAAATTAATTTAATAAACAGACATCGTAAATCTTATAGCATTTTCGGTGCAACGGAGTGGTGTTAACGGAATTGGTATAAACAATTTCAACCCTAATGATTAATTAACGTTAATTACGTTAATATTAACCTTAATTTACCATTTCCGTTGGAATTGTTTATACCAATTCCGTTAACACCACTCCGCTGCACCAAAAATGCTATAAAATTTACGATCTCTGTTAATAAAACTCACGTTTCCGTTTTGCACTATTACCTAATTAAATAAACTTGGTCAATATTTATGTAAGTAATGTTGAAATACCTATTAATTAAACTTTTTTTGTATGTAGTGTAATGATTATCAACTTATCAATATATATAGAAATTAACAACCCCTGTGTATAACTCCTGGTTATGTGTGAATGTATTCCTCAATGTTTTTAAGTTTGAATAACAATAGAGGTAGTCATTATGTATGGTATAGCAATGGTCTAATAAAAACTAACAACCAGGTAGACATGACACTTAAAATAGTCTTGCGAAAGCAATGTCTTGTTACAGCAATCTCATAAAGAGTGCAAGAAAGATGTAAACAATCATTAACAAGAATAGAACGACCCCATGTGCATTGAACTGCAGCCATCGGAGAAAGTGAAGTAGTTACTATGGTGGTCGCAACCGTTCAACTGCAAACGTTTAAAAATGACAGGAAAACGATCGCACAGGTATCGCCTAGTAGACTTGATAGTGCTATAGTGTTATAAAAGAATTGAAATTAGTTAGATATACTTATAACTAAAATACCGAATAATTAGGTACCTACCTAATGATTTTTTTGGCTTTTTGGGCTTTTTGAATCGTAATGCCATGCCGGCAATGGATTATCATACGACATTACCTATGGCTCAATCCCCCATAAAAAACATCGACATAAACTTTAAACTTAGGTACATTACATAAGTCCTTTAATAGCTATTAGTTTTACAAGGGGGCAAAGTTGTTGTTTAACCGCTCGAGCTAATATTGATACCCGAGTAAGCGAAAGATTCCAAAATTGAACCACGAGCGTAGCGAGTGGTTCGAAAAATGGAATCTTGAGCGTTGCGAGGGTTTCAAAGCACGGGGTTAAAGAAAATTCGCCTCCGAGTGAAACAAAATTTTTCACCACACCAACCCGAAGCAAATATTAAATGTAAAATATCAAACAAAATCAAACCAAATCAAATTCAAATGAATGTTATTAAATATTTATCATCCAAAATCATCATTAAAAAGTCAATTCTACCAGCAAACATAAGAAAACAACTTAAAATTTGCATTTGATTACTTTGCCTCACATGTGAATTACTGATAGCAAAGTGCAACTTTGCTATCCGTTTTTGAAGTGCAAAGTACCTAAGCCTTTCCGAGCTGGTGTGGTGAAAAGTTTATTGCCATTATTTATTCTCGCATTTTAATTAAATACTTTAATGCATACGTCGGGGCAGACCAGGGATTGCTTGAACGTCTTTAGTGTCACACTACACAGGTACAGATTAAATCACTTTAAAGTCATATGCTATTCCTTACCCTAACTGTTTATTATTAAATCCCAAAAAATATGTGAGTGATGTAGAGTGGTATTTCCTAAGACACAAATTTCTATGAAAATTTGATGTTTATAATACATACTTTCTTCTACACTTTGTTCTGTCAATTTCGATGTAGAGTTAGCGTAAATGGACTCTTGTCACAAAATTATCATCAAAGTATCCTACACAGTTCACACGAAGCTATTTCCTTATGCTTATATCCACAACCGCCACCGTATAAAGCAATTTCCCGGTCCCAAGCGGCCGAGCGAGTTTGTCAAGGGCTCCATCTAGATATCTACAATGTTAGGGTTCAACAAACTGCTTTCGCTTTCACAGAGTGCGGCGGATCGAACCAGGAGAACCGCATCGTGGGCGGCGTGCCGGCAGGGGCCAATCGCTACCCGTGGATGGCCAGGATCGTCTACGATGGACAGTTCCACTGTGGAGCGTCGCTGCTGACCAAGGAGTATGTGCTCACGGCTGCGCATTGCGTGAGGAAGTAAGTTATATGGAAGACTTCATATTTCTAAACCCGAAAATTGTTTTACTAGGGAATTTATATCTATGTATCTTGTAACTTTAAAAACATCTGTAAACTGAAAACCCGCATACCATAAAGGCCATAAACGTGATCAATTCAAATAATTCCAGATAGATTGCTAAATCGGATGTAGAATAGCCGTAACGAGGTATCTGTAGTTTCAAACTAATCAAAATAATCACCGCCGACGTTTTGGTTTAGTTAGAATATCACTGAAACTGAAAACGCTGTAATATTATAATCAACGAGTTAGGTTAAGGGGCTGTGCGTTTGGATTTTTGAGAGTTACGATAACTTTAGTACTTAAGCACAGGTTTTCCAATGTTTCTGAAAATTAATAGATGCTGAATCTGTTGAATGATGGAGTGAGGCGACTTATTAAAAATGGTATCAGAAATACTCGTAATTTACGACAATTTTCCAACTAGGTTTGTTCAAAATATTGGAAACTTTAGTAAACGAATAATAATTTGAAACTAAAAATATGAAAATGTTCCAAATCCTTTTTACGTGAACTTGAAAGGACTATAATTTAAAAATACTAATTGTAGTCAAAAGTAAAAGTTATCTGCTTTAGGAAGTAAACAGTTCTCAGGCCGGAGTGAGAGCGAAATAATGATACACGCTCGCTGCCTCAGGATTTCCTTATTACGGATTAGTAAGAAGACCTAGGCAGTTAGTATAATCCGGTTAATGAAAGTAGTATTATATAACTAATGATCATAATGCATTTCCAATTAGGTGTTAAATTTAAAATGACAAAAAAAAAAAACAAATTGGCGACTCTTTCACCCAAAACATTTACATGCAATAGAAAATATTTTCTTAGAAATAAACCCACAGATTATTTTTAATTTTTATATCGACCTTTCACAAATCTCTCCTTGTAAATAGATAAATAATGTACCTACACATATGTACCTACTTGTGTACGTGTGTGTTGTTTATCTGTAAAAACATAGCACAAATGAATTGACAAATTTTCAAAACTCGTGAATCATCTGCATTTTGCATCAAATTAGTATTACGACTTACGAGTATTACCGGTTTAGAGTATGCACTTATGAAATGCACTCACCACAACTAAAATTAGACTTTAATTCGAAGAAATTAAGCGTCAACATGTGTCCACTTAAAATCATGTAACTATACCTTACTAATTATGCACGTATCATTATTCAATCGTAAAACACATAAGCATGCGACACGTTTGCGTGTCGGTTTGCGATGATTTATCATTACGTTCTGCATCTTATGACTAAATCACTTGTTTACTTCTTCAAGATTAATACAGTAGTTCAAAGTGTCGAAGTGTTGATTTATGCGTAGTTGCGTCCTACTATCATGTAAACATATCGTCGTTGATTTGGATTTAAAGATAAAGAAGGATTCATTACTTAATTGTCACTTTTATTTAACCGTTTCTTCTTTGTTTTCTGTCTATCGTATCGTAAGGAAATATCACTAAGTATACTAAATAGCTAGGCGGAATACACATCATATATCATTATTATTTGTGTTGAAGTAGTTCTGTTATTACTCGTATATGTACATAAACATGCAATATTGCGTTGCTACAGCGAGTCCTACTTTTGCAAATTATTCCAACTGCAATTTGCATTCGTGTCGTTTTTTTTTTTCAGAATAATAAATTCCGGAAGTAAGATGGAGAAAATCGGGACTCAGATTATAAGAAAGATATCGCCTCTTATTATTGGAGATACAAAAGTACCTATAAACAAACGTATTGTAATACAAACGTATTAATAAACGATATCAACATGTAAAGGAGGTCAATTCGAACGCACTTTTTAATATCTAAATGATGTCATGTAGTTATCATTCGCGCGTGCGTCCCGCTCGCGCCAATATGACGAGCGAAATTCATGTGCGAATGATATGAATGTAAATGACATGATTTAGATATCAAAACTTACGTTAACGTACGAATTTGGCCTCTAGCCCACACATTGGGGTCCATTAAGTAAGCTTGTGCAGAGAGCGAAAATAAAATACAAATGAAATACTTTTCTTCTCAATACCATTCGTTAAGGTGTATTATTAACACATTCACTGCCCCCGACGCACATGTGCGTCCACCGTCATACAAGTTTGTAGGCCACGCCCCCTTGCAGTGAATGCGTTAAGGCGGTGTCATGACGACAGGACATTACTAAATATCAACCGTCATGTACGTGTATCGTTTTGTTTTACGTGTTTGTGATACCTAGCTGATTTAGCAGGCACTAGTCGGTACTGTCAATGTTTGACATAATCCTTCCGCGTATGCAAGTTTATTGATAGCCATTCTGTTTAATTTTACTTATGCAAAAAATGCCAATGCCAAGACATGATTATGATTCATTTAGAAACATTTACAATAGCTGCAAACTACGTTGCTGATTAAAGTTGTTTTTAAAGACCATATCGAATTATGTGCCAGAATAATTAATTATGTTAGTGCCCCCCCTAAAAGTATTTGTTTTAGTTCTAAACTAACTAAACAAATTTCAATAAAATATAGCTTATAGTTTTCGAATAAAATGGCTGTGAAATAAGGACAGACAGACGGACGGAGACTGACAGGAAATACAAAGAAAATCACCTATAAATTTTTTGCTCTCTTTATTTCAGACTGAAACGTTCTAAGATCCGTGTGATCCTCGGCGACCACGACCAGACGGTCACCACGGAGAGCGCCGCCATCATGCGTGCCGTCACCTCTATCGTACGCCACCGGAGCTTCGACGCTGACTCATACAACAACGACATAGCGCTGCTCAAGCTTCGCAAGCCGGTCACCTTCTCCAAGATCATCAAACCCATCTGTCTGCCACCAGCTAGTAAGTAATATCACTTGAAAAGAAAGCTTTAAAATAATATCTATCACTGCCATCGTACGATAGCACATTTTTTGTCCAAAAAATACGGTACCGTTCAAGCTAGATAGTTTAATCTACTAAAACTGCTACTACTAGTCAGTTATCATTCAACTGGAAATTAATGAAAGTGCGGACATCAGCGTCCGAGTTAATTAGCTACTGAGCAACAAAGTTGGAGAACAGAACACTTGTTACCGGAACCATCATAAATAATTATGTAACGGAAAAAAAAACATCACAAAAGTATAATTTTTTTTGTAAGTACGTTCAAGGAATGATTTCTGTACCGTTACGTGCGTTGTCTCTGTAATAATACTATGAGATCCCTAGCGGCTTTCACATTGATAGCCACTGTGACAAGGTATAATAAAGCCAAATACCATATTCTATTCCAACGTTGTTGTCACACAATCATAGTTATCTTTATACAAATTTATACGCTTCTTTTCCATCATTTCCATATGAAGTCCCGCAGATTTTTCCCGTAAAAGCTCCTACTATTTTGAGGCAATGAAGACATAAAAGTTAACCGTTGTTTTCAGGTATAGATCCCTCGGGCAAAGAAGGCATCGTAGTTGGCTGGGGTCGCACGTCAGAGGGCGGGCAGCTCCCGGCCGTCGTGCAGGAGGTGCGCGTGCCCATCCTGTCGCTCACGCAGTGTCGCGGGATGAAGTACCGAGCTTCCCGGATCACTAACAACATGGTAGGTATATCCTTCAAGCAGAAGGCATCGTGGTTGGCTAGGGGCCGCACGTCAGAGGGCGGGTACCTACCAGACGTGATGTGCGTCCCGGATCACTAACAACTCAGTTAAAAATTTTACCTAAATTTTACCTACATTACCTTACTACTTTTAATTTGAACTATCTTATTCGATTTTAAAAATAGATAATATATTGAATTGTAATTAGTCTCTGCGCGTCAATAAGGGCCTGAGCTAAATGCACTGAAATTGATGTCAAATCAATATCATATTTTCATAATTTGAATACGCTTCTCGGCTTTCAACAATGTCTGTTCTTCAATCCTTGTAATATTTTTTAATTCAAATAACAAAATATTATTTTCAGTTGTGTGCCGGTCGAGCGTCTACCGACTCATGCCAGGGCGACAGTGGTGGGCCTCTGCTATTACAAAAGGGAGACAAATTCCAGATTGTTGGTAAGAAATATATTTTTTTGAAGTGAAAACTTCTTTAGCGGCGGTGTGCACTTTTTGTGATGGGGAAAAAATGTTAAACTCGCGACAGCCGTAAGACGTAAGACGCTTCGTAAGATGGACACGTGACCTGATCGAAAAACTGTAATTCTTTTTTTATCTTTATTTTGACAAATCAAAATTACATTTGTCTTGGCAAGTTTTGACGTGTGGGCAATATGCCTACACGAGTTTGATTTATGATCACAAAACCCTTTATTTCATCAAGCTGCATCAAGGATCTAACTAAGCATTTAACTTGTTCCGCAAATTTTCAGGTATAGTGTCGTGGGGAGTTGGTTGCGGACGGCCGGGGTACCCAGGAGTCTACACGAGAGTCACTCGCTTCCTGCCCTGGCTTCGAGCCAACTTACGGGATTCCTGTCTCTGCGGCAACTGATTTGTAGATCTACCACTTATTTCAGGTGGTTGGTAAAGAGGCGCGGTGATTTTCTAGTAGACGAATGTACGCTGAGTTTTGGGAATAAGATTTACTTTATATATTACGTTATGACTTAAGTACTTGAACATCAAATCCGTTTCATACAGCCAAGCCTTCAACCATTCCGTAGCTGACCATAATACCTATTCGTAACTTCTTACCAACCGCCCTGGGTTAACGGTAGACCTATTTAAACAATATAGTTTAACGTAGTCAAAAGCTTTAAAATTTAAAGCTTTAAAAGGGTAAAATCCAAGTAACCACATGATCATCTCGAGGGTACTCTGGCAAATGTGGGTCCTAAATTACGATTAGAATAAGCAAAAAGTCGAATATCGAAAACAGCCTACCGTTTGTATTTAATAAACGCATGTAGGAAATAAAATAAATCGATGTCATTTGTAATGATAATGAATTAAAAATGAAAGCCTAAAATTTTAAGTTGCCCATTTTTCATCAAAATGGATGGTACTTATACATTTATAACTTACCAACTCATAGGTAAATAAATCTTTATTTACATACAATATATATACAGTGTTACTACTAAACGAAATTAATAACTAGCTTAAATCTAAAATAGGCCCTTGAGGCATTGTACCAAGGATGCTGGCGGCATTTCCTCGCTGTATCGCAATGCTGATACGTTGTGCGAGGTAGCCGCCAGCTCTTCGGTCACCAGTTACGTCAACCAGACGCTTCGCGATTTCTGCGAACAACTTATGCGCGCTGGGACCCCATGGACCTAGAGTTTCAACACCAAATGGTACAAAATGGTACTCTCTACCGAGGCTCTTATATTTGTTACGTTTTAGAATTTCGGCGCTTTCCGCCGCTCCGCCCGCTTTTACAGTAGTCCGTTGGAGCTGGGACGGTGCCAGTGTGTCTACGCAGGTAGCATCCCACACCAACATCCGTCCCAAGCTCCAAGGAACTAAGGACACTCCATCGGGCCTCTTGCCATCATCTCTGATAATGCCAGTCGGCTCAAGAAGAGCAGGCACATTGATGGTGGCAAGAGACCGACGGACTATGTCATTAAGCGACGCATGTCTCGAAAAACGGCCTGCACTTTTTTGACAAGATAATCCGTTGTGTCCCAGTCGGTCGCCGTCCGTGCCACAAGAGCATATGTGTGGCGTACACACCGAAACCCCGAGTCGCAAACCAGTCGCCAGTCTAAGGGAGGCCGGATCCAAGAAAGTACCAGTATTGGGCGAAGGATGGGCATGTAGCCAGTAACCGGCTTCCCGGGCTCCGACCGCCAAAAGCCTCGCGCGGTCTGGACCTGTACAGGCTACCTCGCACAACGTATCAGCATTGCGATACAGCGAGGAAATGCCGCCAGCATCCTTGGTACAATGCCTCAAGGGCCTATTTTATAACTTAGATCGTTTTGTTTTGTATAAATACTATAATCTAAATGTAGTTAATACTCAATAGTTTTATACAAATAGATAAAATGCAGTTGTAAATTAATCATACACGTCTTCGACTAGTTAATTCTACCTATACAAACATGAATGAATCGGTGTGCGTTCGTATTTTTCGCTTGTTCTCAAGCCTTTTGTATATAACATTTACTTATACATACTCGTATTAGACTGTTAATGTAACGTTTGTAAATATTAACATTATGTAGTTTTTATTGTTTTATGTTATTTTTATCATTTGGATAAACCTACCGCATACATCATTGCATGCATCTCATTCGCTTGCTTGTCAAATACTTTACTTTACTAATGGAACTTACATTGTTCACGTAAAGTCTCATCTATCTACACATTTAAAATGTAATCAGTTTTAGGAATTACTAAAACATTTTAGTCCGCAGTTAAATTCGTAACATTCATAAACACCTAGATAATTTAGTCAGCCATCGTAATATTATTAGGTACCTGTACCTACATTCAATTAATGCTCATCGTATTAAGACCATTATCTTTTACTAACTTTATTTTAATATGATCAGAATATCATAGCATTGGTACTTACTTTTTGATAAAATTCCTTCAATTTTCTTAGATACTTTCATATTCGAATTTATAAGATAAAACTAATTTAATTGCAACTTGTATAGATTTTAATGAATGTATAGGAGTAAATTACTAACAATCTTAGTTTATATATTAATTACGAAAAGGCCGGTGGTGCAGATTACCAATAGGAATAAGAGAAACTACTACCTAAGTGTTCATTGGATTATTTGTACATATTGTATTGGAACCTTGTTTTCTAATTTCTAATTTATTTTTATTTATTGTTCGGTAATGGACGATATATGTATAGGTCAATAGCTAGAAATAAATAATGTTATACTTGATTGTTAACTAGATATTTAGAGAAAATTCTAAACTGCCTACTATAAATTTCGTCTAACAACAACACAAAAATACAAAATGAATTTGCGTATCTACTCAAATGTAGTATACAGTTTTACTTAACTTAAAACCTTAAAACGGACATTATTATAATTAACATGGGTACAAACTTATGTGTCACCACTATTTAAACGATACCTAGTTATATTTTGCTCGACTCGAATTAATGAAATAAAACTAGTAGGCTAGTATTTAAAAGTCCCTTATTAGTTACTTAGATATAAATCTTTTGGTTAAAAATAGCCCGTTGTACAAAAGTTCACTACTACAAATATGTACAATGTCTTCTATGGTAGAATGTTATGAGTTATGACGCAAAAATACAAACACAACTTTCATTGGTCACTTTGAGCTGATTTGCATGTTTATCATAAGTAAATATGCCATTTATGTTTACTCAATCGATTACATTTCTGAAATAGGTGATTTCATCAGGCATTGCCATATTGTCAGTAGTGACCATTTGTGCGATGTTTAGACTTAAGAATAAAAAGCTCTTTAGGCTGTACCTGTGATCCCTATCACGATAAAATTTGTTAATAACTAGTTCTGTTAATGACGTTTATTTTTTTCCAAACGTAGTAGCTCGTCTACGCGGGCAAGGAACTCAAAAAGTAAACATACTTATTACTACTACTCACGAAGTTCACCAAAGAGAGAAATTGTAGGTATAATTTGAGATCTTCGTCCATGTAGAAAATAATCTCCCTTTACATGACAATTTTTATGAAATGTCTAAAGAAATTCATAATAATTTATTTAAAATTGCATAGTTTTAGTTTCTATCAATAGGTAGAAACAAATTCCACGTCATAAGACATAACTGAAAACATGAAGAAACGAATTGATTGGATTGGTTGTCTGTTCGAGTTCGTATTTATTTGATCATTTTAAGGAAGTGTATTGTAATCGACTTTTCAGACAACCTCAGCTTGAAAATCAAAATTCATAATTATTTTTTATACCTAATAATTAATTCACTAAGTATATCAGAAAAAAGGTAGGCAAATAAACTAGAAAGGTTAGTTTTCTTCAAGTCCGCAACTAGTAAGTAAAGAGTAAATTAATTAAATTACGTCAATTTTAGTACAGTCACGAGCTTTAATTTGGGACCCATTTCCATTAAATGTTGTTAGAACATTCATAATGCAATAAAGTTGAAACTTCAGTTCGATAGTATTGAAATGTCAAATTAAGACATTTAAAAGTCATATCGAATTGACCCTTGAAATGATAACCTCTTTGCAAAAAGTTATCACTCCGGTTTTATAATCTATTTAAAGTGACATTTCAAAAATATTATTGCACAAATTGACATAATTGAGTGGTTGCCCCTAGAAACGTAAACGTAAGTAAATGTCGATGGTAAACATTATGTCAATGAATTATGACAACTCGCTGCGTTAAAATATTAGCTCTCAATAGCGTCAGTTTGCTACACGATATTCAACCTTAGGTGGGTCCCAAATTAAAGCTCGTGATTGTACTTATACTTAATTACCTACTTATAATATAATAGATGCGCGCGTACCTTGTACAATGAAAGTTATTGTTGTGTTTGCATGTTTTTAATTTATACAAAATGAACTTGCATGATTAATCGTTTAAATTTGTTTTCTAGCTTAATTGTATTGTTGTTGTTTACTAGTTGGTGCTATTATGATTCCATTGCCGCTGCTTTTGTTCTTTTGGAATGTTGAATTTAAAATTAAACAAATGATAATTTTGAGAACTTTTATTACTTTTTAGAATTGCAACACTACAGGGTAGGATTTTCCAAAACCTAAAATGACGCTGTAAGAGACCGTGAAAAGTCTGCAGCGATTTTGATAGCCCACGCAGTGCAAGTGTCATTTTAAACGTCAAATTTCTATGAAATTATGACGTATAAATAACACTTACATTGCATGGGCTATCAAATCCGCTGCAGACTTTATTTCGTGCGACTATATTAAAAAAAAATCTGTACAAGAAAAACAAAAACGCCTTGTACGATTTTCTTTATAAGAGTGGTGTTACCACTTTATACCTAAGTTTATGGCGCCAAATACATTTTCAACAGGGATACGAGTACCTAGGTAACTATGTACCATTTTTTGGATGTCTTTGTTATTAACTTGTGCCATTTTATTTCTTTACCAAATAAAAAATTGGGTACCTTACCTAATCAGAGCGAGAAGCAATTACCCAAAACTTGGATCAAAGACCTACCCTACTATAAACCAATTTGGCAGTAGAATAAGACGCGAAATTCAGAATACGTATAAGAAATCTTTCTGCTGACATAATTGGTTTGCCAGACTATAAAGGTTCCGTCACACAGGCGCATTTTCCGGGCGGGGCGTGACCGCGGCGTGAGCGTTTTATATGTAAAAGCGGCGCGCCCCGCTCACGCGCCGCCTGCAAAACGCGCCTGTGTGACGGAGCCTTAAGTTGTTCAATATTAAAAAAAATAGCGGCTCACAAAAAACGCATTCTTCCAAGTCACATATATTTATTTTGGACGATATTTACTTGTTAGGAAAATACTTACTCCTGAATAAAATGGTTGTGATGTAAGGTCGAATGGTCCAAAGGACGTGGCAAAACCGTAATCTTTACGATAACGCATAGGTATAAAGTCAAAGTGACTTTTCAAAAAAGATATAGGCAGTTATCTTTGGATAATTTTTGGGCAAGGAAATTGGGGCATACAAAACGCTGCATTGGATTGTTGTATGCAGGAATAATTTAATCGTCCCATGATGTCCCTTTTCTGCTCTATTAGGTTTACGGACAAGTGTAGCGAGATAACATCATTATGTAACTTACCTATAGTTTGTCTAATTACTATTCTCTCAACTCTCGGTCAGGTGAGTGACAAAAATGCAGAAATTGCATAGATTACGCGCGGCGCGTTGGAAAGTGGCACTTTCCACCGTAACCGGTCGCCCAAAGGACGCACACATGTCTTGTCTACTGTTGAGGATGTAGGTATTTGAAACATTTGTGACGTAAGCTTGTTAGCCTAGTCAAAAATAGTGCGTAAATAAAGACCGTGCTAGAAGGCCTTTAAATGTATTAAACCTACTTAGTTTTAGAATATTTACCCTAATAACTATTATGAAATTATGAATAAGTTCCACAACCTACATTTTACCATATTTCACATTTGAGTTTGTGTGTAATTTTTTTATGCATTTATAAAAACTGTATTTCAGAAAAAAACAAGTTTTCCGGTCACTGTATATAACAATTTTCATAATAGTTTTCCTTTAGTAGGCACCTAAGATGTTGCAGGTACGTAAATTATAGGAAATATGAAGTCCAAAATTAAAGGTTCAATATCATCCAATCATTGGATTGGCTTCATAATAAACAAATGATACTGTTTGTTTATTTATCTCGCAAAGACAAAAATTAGTGGGGCTGCCGTACCCAAATCGCGTTGGATGCGCCGCTCAGTGTCCGTCGACGGGCGACAGCGCCAAGTTCAAGACCAGAGGCGCGAATATAGTATTTAAAATTTGAATTTTTATTTTTCTTTCGATTCTTTTGTTTCAAGTGCCAACATGTGGAAGTATATTTTCCTTTTATTGTGTGCTGCCGCTTTCACTTGTTCTGAGGTGAGGATGTTATGTTATGAATTTATGTTAATTTATGGATGTTTTTGTCCGTTTCTGGGTTCTTTTTGTTTGCCTTAAAATTGTTTGAAACCAGAATAACGTAGTACTTATATTTTTTTAGTTTATGTTCTTCCACATTGATCAACACATTGTCTTCAGTTTCAGCGTGTGGGTTGATTTTAGCCCCGTAAATATTAGCAGAATATTAGCAAATAAATATAACATTGAGCAAGATTTTGGCAAATTCAATATACCAACGCGAGCATAATACCTACCAGTAAAACATTTTAAATCGAATCCATCTAAATGAATGTTTGTCTTTGAATTTCAACGGATAAATGCAACTACTTATATTATCTTTTTGAAGAACAAAGAGAGCCTTTCCGAGCTGGTGTGGGCAAAAATAACATAACATATGATCGAGTCTACATATATATGGTATTTGGTAAATAGAGCAGTAATCATTAATTTTACTCAACCATTGAACACAGAATGAAGTGTCGCGCGATGCTCAAGGAGTGTTCACGAAGAACTTCTTTGGCGGAGTGTGGGGAAACCGTCCACCCCTCATGGAGGTTAACCAGCCTAGAGCCCTCTGCACTTGCAGTAAGTTTCCTATTTATGTTACAAGTGTAGCGTTTAACTCTGTCACTACTTCACGTCGATGCTGAACCAGCAAAGAATCATCTGTACCTACAGTAAGTAAGTCTTCTTAAGGTTGAGGGGTGTTCACGAAGAATTTTGAAGGTATGTAGGGCAACCGTCCGTCAGTCATAAAGTTCAACCAAGCTTAACCTTTATACTTGCAGTAAGTCTTCATCATATTAACACAGTATTCTTGTAGCCGTAATTTGGATGTTTTGATTAGTGGGGATTGCTTGCTTGTGATGGTGCTCATAGAAGTTCCGTTGTCGTATTTATTTAATGCGTAAAAATCTAAAATTAGTCGAACAAGGGTATAGTGAAGGGTTCAGACGGGTGAAGGGTTAACTCTTAGCGATATAGGTACCTACTTTTTCCTCGTGCTTACTTTTAAAATAAGTTTATATTCAGCTGAAGGCGTTGATGATGTCTTTCAAACGCTCAATATGAAGACCTAATTGAAAATATGTTTGAAACATTATGCTGTTCAGTTTTACTGTTCTTACTTCAGAATGTGGAGAACGGAATGAGGCAGGCCGCATCGTGGGAGGCAGGGAAGCTGGCGAGTTTCCCTGGATGGCCAAGCTCACGTACATCAAGAGGTTCTACTGCGGGGGCATGCTCATCAATGACCGTTACGTGCTCACCGCTGCTCATTGCGTTAAGGGGTAAGTTGTTTCTTTCTGTAATCGTAAGGGGTAAGCTGGGATCGCCTTAAGATCCGTTGGACGTACAACGTCTAGATGCTAAACTAAACTAGATTCATGTAAACGTTGTATTTAGACTTGCAATTAAATGCTCAGTTCACCGTTTTCCCGTTTCCCGTCACCGTTTAATATAAATACCTCTAGAAGGCTATATAGGTATTTAAAAATGAGCCTCACGATTTTTTTTTATAATTATGGCCTGGATGCAATTCCTTTAAGCGAAGTCTTTGTTAATAGGTATCTTTCATACAATTATTAGTGTAACCGGTAACTGGAATTGTATTTTGTTCGGTATCATTTGGCACGAAACAGCCTGGAGATTGTAGTTCATTTAATTTCAATAATAAGCATTACATAAAAAGCTTGCCAATAAGTTCGATCGGCGCTTTGCCTTCGCGTGAAATGAAATCCTTTCTCATTTAAAGTTATCCATTCACACTTGTACGTATAAGTACACGCCTACACGGTAATATTCAATTACACTAGACGTGTTGCTAAGTGTTAATGCATCTCCAAGAGGCACTGAGTGTTTAAAGACGTGTTTACCTCCCCGGTTTGCATTGCCACTCAGTCAGGTACTTATTGACATAGCTTCAACAAGGTATTTTACCTCCTTATCTTATGTAACTCTGATGCAAGTGACAATGCAACAAATGTTTGGACGAGTTTCATGGTGTCATTGCTCAGGCAACTGAAATAATTATCCCTCAATTTTTAAACGTATTTCTAAGTACAGTCTCCGTCTTAAGCTGATTTACTTCAGAATTAGTTTTTTTCACTAATATCTATATTCGGGAAGGGGAATATGTGTCCAAAGTTAAAGCCAGATTGCTAATGTTATTTAAGCAGTTATTAATTAGTAGGTTTGCTAAAATAGAACCAGCTAAGTACATATCAATACCTATTACAATCTTGATTTAGAAACAAATAGGAAAAGTTTCTTAGGCATTGGAAAATTTCGCTTCTCAGAATTACCTAAGTCTTAATGATTTTGGTAATCAAATACGTTTGTGATGATTATATAACATGTGTGATATATTGGATATAGAGTTGTTTATATACCAAAAGTAATCACAATCCTTTTGAATCTTAAGTACCTATCCCTAATTAAGATAATGCGAATCATCATTAAAACAAAATTAGAATACGACTCAAAATGAATTAAGGAAATCCACACTAGGTACCAAGAATTATATTTAGGTTAACGAGACATTAACTGACTGACTGGCTCGAATATTTTTTATTAAGGAATAAAACGGAAGGTTTTTTCCCTTATATTTAGTATGCAAAGTGGTTACAGGTCAAGGGATTTGAATAACCTAAAGTTATCAATTATATAAATAAAGTATTATTTTATATGGGTACTCAACGTCTAGAATCTATCAACTGCTCGGCTGTATTTATCATAGTTATGTATGTATTAAATCAGTACATTAAACATGTGTAGACCGTCGTCGCAAAAAAATAATTATTAGTTATTTTTAGAAAAAACCGGTCAAGTGCGAGTCGGACTCGCGTTCCAAGGGTTCCGTACATAAGTCCGACTCACGCCTGACTGCACATTTCTAATAGGTTTTCCTGTCATCTATAGGTAAAGTACTATTTTGTGTATTTTTTTCAAAATTTTAGACCCAGTAGTTTCAGAGATCAAGGGGGGGGGGGGGGGATGGTTGGACAGACAGACAGACGCACGAGTGATCCTATATGGGTTCCGTTTTTTCCTTTTGAGGTACGGAACCCTAAAAAGTGTAAATCGATTCGCAAAGTGCATGACTTTTTATTTTTACACAAGTGACAAAAAAGGAGCGTAATGTTTTAAAGTTTTATATTATTTTAGTGACATAAATTATAATTTGTGCGTATAATCCTATATCCAAAGTCCGATAACCCGAGGACGAAACGAGTAACACAATAAATTGGTCGGATTCAAATTTGTGAATTCCTCTCAGTACCTAAGCTCAGGACATTCACCTTAAACCGGCCTGGAGGCGCCAGCGGCAACGGTTCAACATACCCGAAATGTGATCGATATTTATTGTTGACATTAAGTTTGGCGATAATAGGTATATTCTGCTTTATACGTGATTATTGTCTCTTCAAGTAAGATTGTATACACTCAAATACAAAATAAAAATGAACTTGGGGGGGGGGGGAATCATGAAACAACTAATGTGCAATTTGATATTGCGTTTCGGCGAGCGTGCTTTTTTGCGAATGTAACGTCAGTGACAATCAGTGGTTGACACTGCCCCAAATAGTCTTCTTCCCCGCCTTCAATCCTAATTCCTTATAAAGGCGACGAGTCAACTATTGAAAAAATAAACATTTTAAGGCTGTCAACTCTAAGACTTTTGACCTCTTTTCTAATAGGAGACCAAATGAGTCTGCAAAATAAAACGGATATATAAAAGTCTACCTACAAGTAGTGCCTAGTGTCTAACTTTATTTTCAAACCAAACGCACCTTTTTGTCGTATCGTATCGGTAACAGTCGGATGTAACTAATATCAAATATGCAATCGTTATATTGTCAGCCGAAAGCGATACCTAACGTTTGGCCAAAACGTCACATATAGTACCAACGTATATATTTTAGAATTTCTCATCTAATAAGATATTTTGGTAGTTTGGACTAATATATATCGTATTTTGTAGGTATGTATTAACACTAGTGTTCAAAAATGAGTGGTGTCCAAGTGCATCGTAAAAACGTGTAAATAACGATGACACATACGTACACTCGTACAGTAAGTGAAAGCGTAGGTAAATAATGAGACATTATAGTATTCATGTCCGAAATGCTGTTTACTTTCGCTGAACGGTCGAAACCTACCTAGTTAGCTCCTGGTCAAAATTTATTTAATTCGGAATGCCATTGCTGTTTCCCCCTAAATTCTATAAAAATTAATTGAGATGGATTTCAAAGGGACACTTTTCCCTTTCTATAAAACTATGTTGTATTGGCGAAATTAACTCGTAGTGCCAATTGAGTACCGGACCTGACTATTAATCGTACGGGCATTAACCAAATAATCATTAATTAAGACACCATTCGATACCGCTGCAACATCACGGAATGTGTAGGCCCGAAAACCTAGAAAACGAACACCTTTTTTTAAAGGATCTAATTATACCTACCGATAATTCTAATTTCAGCTTCATGTGGTTCATGATCAAGGTGACGTTTGGTGAGCACGACCGCTGCAACGCCACGACGCGGCCCGAGACCCGGTTCGTGCTGCGCGCCATCGTCAACAAGTTCAGTCTTACCAACTTCGACAACGACATCGCCCTGCTGAGGCTGAATGAGCGTGTGCCTCTGTCGGAGGCCATCAAGCCTATCTGCTTGCCTACTAACGATAGTAAGTGACAATAGACAAATTTACTCTGGCCGTTAATGTGATATTTTCGGATTCATTTATAGAAACCGTCTTAATCTTTTTTTTAACTTAATAAAATTATTAAAAAAATAACTAAAATTAATTGGTATCAAGATGCTAAGAGCTGAGACATACACTGAGAGATTTTATAACTTATAGGGTTATAACTACATACACTCTTAGTTTATGATATTAATGCGACCAGATAAGGGATTTTATTACTATAATAACAAGGACGTATACATACACTGTTTGCTAATATGCCGTGTAAGATCCTGACTGTACCTAACTAGCTACCTACCAAGGATTTTAACCTGCCTTAACTGAGATTCTATTTTTTCTGGAATTTAAAATTGACTTAAAACTAAAACTTTGCAACTAGATACCAGAAGCATGTCGCATATTGTCCTAGTTCAAATCATCTCCATCATTTTTAGTTTAATCCACTGTTCGTTAAAAAGATCAAGTACTGTCAAGTAAATCAACTAAATATGTACTATTGTGAACAGAGGAGCTCTACGTCGGAGTTAAGGCCGTCGCCACCGGCTGGGGTACCCTTACGGAGGAAGGCAAGGTGTCGTGTACCCTGCAGGAGGTGGAGTTACCCGTGATAAGTACCCAGGACTGCCGCAAGACCAAGTACACGGCGTCTATGATCACCGACAACATGCTGTGTGCCGGGTACCCGGCTACTGGCCAGAAGGATTCTTGCCAGGTTAATATTCAAACTTTTGTAATAATTATTTTCCTTATCCCAACTTTTAAACTTGATTTGACCAAAACATTACAGTCTCAAATGACATTCTTACACTATAAAATCACAACAAAACTGCTTAGGTCCTTAATTTATTAGTGGTTAGTAGTGTAGTAAGTGTATAATTTACATATTTTTTATTTTCTCAGAATTGAGAAGTATTCCAATTAAAAGCATAGGTAATATTAAAATATTGTGGTAGGTTATTTGTGTTTATCCTCAACCCATAAATTAGGAAACATTTAAGTTTATCCAAAGGCCAATAAAATTATATCAAAACAGCTAAATCCAGTTTTAAAGTAGGTACATTAAGGATGACTCACGCTAGACCGGGCCGTGGCCGGACCTAGGCGGCCGACATGTCATTTTCTAGGACGGCTGATCGGTGATCACGTGGTGCTTTCTATACAAAAAGAAGCGTCAGAAGCCCGGCCCCGGCCCGGTCTTGCGTGAGTCATCCTTTATACTCGCTGTTTGGATGTGATTAAAAAGAAAGTTTTAGGTATTAAAAGCACTTTCGCCCATTTTTCAGGGTGACAGCGGTGGACCACTTATCACAGAGAAGACGACCGCGTCGCAAGAGAAACGCTACGAGTTAATTGGTAAATATCCGTCTCCTTTTGACAAGTATTTACCTAATGGCCGATGCTACATATTATTATGGTCCACGTCAAAGATTACGCGCAATATGAAGTTGGAGACAGAGGATGTACCTACGGAGCTTAGACGTCGACTTCAGGGTGTTTTTTAATGGGGTACATTGAGGACAGCTACAGTTACATTTCTCTTACATCTTTCTCTACTAAAACGTCTGAGTATTTTCTAAGTCTTTCAGAAAATTGCGCCCTGTGCCTGTGCCGTCCACCCTTAGGTTAAGTAGTTGTTTTATTTAATGAGATACTTGGCCGACCTATCCTTGGCTACGATAAACTACCTGCCTACCTACGAATTTCTATTGCATTAAATAAACCAGCCTTAGAGAATCTTGCAACACAGAATCTGATTGGTTTTCAGGTGTGGTGTCATGGGGCAACGGCTGCGCGCGCCCGGGATACCCGGGCGTGTACACGCGCGTCACCAACTATCTTGGATGGATACGCGAAAACACGCAAGACGCGTGCTATTGTTCCGATTAGTACATAAGCCCAAAACCTAACACGAGGGCCACGCCACGAAAAAAAAAAACATCTTGCGAATTTACCTGACACTGGTAGCATTCGCCGTATATTTTTGAAAAATAAAAGTACGGCACCGTCAGAGTCAAATAAAATTCATTCGGGTATTTTATTCGTGCCATTCATGAGTGTGTGTAGGTCATCCGCGCAAAGAAAACAATAATGGGCCCGTTTTTGGAACAATAGAAAACATGCCATATAAAAATCTGTTCTAGAAAATAAGGTGTAGTGCCGTGCCGTTACGCGATTTTTTATTATTTGAAAGAGTTACCTTTTTATGTTGATAAAGGATGGTGATTTTTCATCAAAAAATGTATGGCTCTACCCTGAGGACTTCCCTTTTAAGGACGTTACAGTCTTTCAAGTGTGATAATCGTAATTTTTTGAAATACTTATTCTAATATACAGAACAAGAATTCATTACTACATATTATATTATATTGATATAAAATTTTAAGCCAGTTCGATGTTAACCGAACCGATTTAAACTTAGGTACCTGAATTGACTCTGTACGTAACTATACTTATGCACTAAACGCACGTGTTTCTACTGTTTTCCCTAATTGCCTTAAGTGCAACGGATTATTTGGACATTCTGTACCATATTTTCAGGTATTTGTATAGTAGATTTCCGAACCAATTCGAGTTTTAGTTGAAGAAATGTTACTTTTGACACTGACTGATCAGTATCATATAGGAGATCAAACAACTAAAACTCGAATTGGTCCGATCGTCTAACTAAAGGTGACATTTGGATGGTAACTGCAGCTGCAGCACTGTTTGGACATTATTGTCCGAATGTCACCTTTAAGCATGCAGTAGGGTTATGTTTAGGCTGGCCCCAATTTCACATCGGTGACAGGTGCGACGAATTGTAAAATCACTGTTGCTGACGTCACAGGCATCCATGGGCTACGATTACCACTTACCATCGGGCGGGCCGTACTCCTGTTTGCCACCATCATTGTATTATTTAAAAAAACTTTATTATATCGGATAAAAACAGATATTTCTCCTGCGAAGTTTCTGACAATTGTCAAAGATTTAGAAGAATTGTAGGTAATTCTTGACAGGTAATGAGTTATATGTCGGAATTTCGTGACAATTGTAGTGTTTCTTGTGACAATTGTCATAAACTTAGCAAGAGAAATATCTGTTTCTTTCCGATATCATAAAGTTTTTTTTAATAATACAATGATGGTGGCAAACAGGAATACGGCCCGCCTGATGGTAAGCGGTAACCGTAGCCCATGGATGCCTGTGACGTCAGCAACAGTGATTTTACAATTCGTCGCACCTGTCACGTTGGTGAAACAGGGGCCGGTGTTACCAATCTACAGTATATATCGCTGTAGACTTAGACAAACTCTATATAAGTAATAGGTCAACTATTTTATTCAGAACTTTGTAATGGTATCACAGGGTGGTATTGCCATGATTATTTAATTATAAACGATAAGTTTGAAAAAGACTACTCGTAAGTGAATTTACTTGTCATGACAATATAAATAATTTATTTTAAAAATAAAACTAGACATAAAAATGTTGTTTTATTATTTTTACCTTTCCTTTGAGTACTGAACATAGTACTCAAAGGTACTGCAGACAAACTGTGTAAACAGTTTTGCAAGGAACTGAATTAGATCGTAAGGTTATTTCTTGTATTAATAATAGTAATAAAAAAAAATAGTCTATTTTATGAATGCGCAAGATTTTAGAGCAAATAAATAACGGATTTTTTAATGTGGTCTAAGTATTTTCGAAAGAAGTTAAGTACAATTTATCTGACACTTTAAAAATGAACATTCGGTTTTCTAGATTTCTCGTAAATTGAGAAATAATTAATTATAATAATATAATAACATTACTTATAAGCGCCCTGGTTTATTAGACTGTAGGCTTATTTGCGAATAAAACAGAATAAATAAATAACTACAGTCAATATCCCTATTAAATTAAGATCCCATGAAAATATAAATCTGAAAATGAAAAACCAGCCTCGTCGACAAAAATATTGATATAAAATGAAATAAATAAATAAATTATTCAAACGTTATTATTTTATAAGTAAAATAATGCGAAGTACCGTGTTTCGCTATTACCTATAACTTCAAAATTATCTAAGAGGCGATAGAAAATATATGAATTCGTAAAAAAAAACTGGTTGCTTACTTTGTGCATAGTCCACACAAATACCCATCCGGATACCACATTCTAAATAGTTTATAGATAATTTGGAAATGGGTTTCAGGTTTTGATGTCAGTCAGCCAGTGTTAAAAATGACAAGTTATAAATGTTAATATATTAATACCTAACCGTTTCAGCAGTATTTATGAAATGTAGAACGAAGTGATATAGCTTTGATTAGTATACACCAAATTGTGTATAAATATTTTCCATAATATCAATTTCTCCAAGAGGAAAACAGGATTACATTTTTATGGAGAAACAGTCGTCCACTTTCCTCTTAATTTATTTTTTGTTTAAAAAAAAAAGGATCTATCTTTTAAGGAATAACAAACGTGCATTGCAATGTGATTAGTCACACAAACATCATACATTGAACTCATTAACTTTTTTCCGATACCTTTACCGAAATCGTAAATCCAAAAATTAACATTTCCTAAAGTATTTTTTTTGTTTTCGAATATTAGCTTTTAGGAAAGAGTTGAATAAGGTTGGTATTGGCTAGTGTATCGATTGCAGATCGAGAGGCGATGAGAGTTCATTGATCCGCGAGGTCATTGCCAAATAAACATGCCGTACAGCCTCCATTGGACCTAAAATGACGCTCACTCGTGAATTAGCAAAATTATAATATTTATAGTTTAGCAACGAATAAGCGTTGCGATTCAGCGAGGAAATGCTGCCAGCATCCTTGGCACTATAGATATAGATTTCTAGTTTTTTTAGGTATTAGTTTTAGATTTGTAGGTAGTTTTAATTTTAGGTTACTTTTATTACTTAAATGTTTATTGCATCGGTTATTAGGTAGGTAGCTACTTTGAAAAAGTTGGGTAATAGATATTTATAAGCATACTCGTACCGGTATAACTTGGGAATTCCTTTTCTTCATGAGGTTAAGGAAATGCTTGTCTGAAAAGTAGAGAAGTCGGTGGGAATAAAGTTCTATGGACGACCGCCATTGGTAGCTTTGTATTAGCTTGCTCGTTTCCAAATGCAAACCATTTTTCAACCACTTGTTGGTATATCGCATTAGGAAACATATATAACTTAGGTAGATGCACATATGGATTGTTACGGGAATAATACTTTATATCAAGGTGAACTAACGACGGAGACGGATATGGCCATTGGCCATAGAAGCAACGAGCCTTCACGAGTTTAGGATATAATTAATAAATTAAGAACACAGTCTCTATCTCGATAAATATGTTTATGCCATGAATACGACCGTCAGAAACTTACAAATAATGAATCTTTGTTTGTAACAGAAACTTATCAAAAAGATGTTTCCGATCAATTTTTTTTATCCAACTCGAAGGTAAGTAAAGATGATTCAAGGCTAGTTTCATTACATAGTTTTGGATAACTAATGTAAGTACTTAATAATGTAGACGTAGAACGATTGAGCTCGCTAATTGTTAAAGCAATCAAACACACGTGCCCTTAGGTAAAATGATTCCATTATTCTCCCGACTTCAACATACTTGTTTACAAAAAACAATATTGTGATTATATGTATAGGTAGGTATGTACGAGTAAGTGTATAAAAAAGAGATGCTTCTCTCTGGTCCATTCAAAAGCAACATTTTAAGCTCCGTTAGTGTCCATACTGTGAGATCAAAGAACGACTTAGTACACTTTTAAACCCGACCACATGATCGCGTGGTACATAAACAATTATTAATAAAATATTTCAACGGGAGTAAAATGTGGTGTCGTATTTCAATATTATTCATAGTTTTGTGTCTAGGAAGTACTCTGCCTCAGGTGAGTGTAATTAATCTTATTTGTACAATTTTTGCCGTTTCTCATTGTCAAAACTAAAAAATGCGAAGTTATTCTCCTAATATGCAACTTAAATAGTATTCTTAGTAGTTTTGGTACTATAGTTTAAGGTACCTACTAAAATACACCTCAAAATGTCTCTCATGTTCCCGGAAGTTAAGGACAATGGGACTCATTTCGTTGTCGTGATGTAGGTATCTACATATTATATGTGCGCATACATAGTGTTGTATAGGTATCCAATTACTTGACGCATATATATAACTGGGCGCATTTGTCTACTAGAGCTAATTTGCAATGATCTGAGTCCTGCCGTTAGGGGTCTAAGTATAGTGGTTCCAAGCTATTTAATAATTTTAATTTTTAACCCGTTTTTGACCAAAAATATTTGTAACGGATACTTCACTTGGACACTTTCGATATAAATTTTTGTTTACAGTCGAGCTTACTTCATTTATCATTGTCAGCTATCGTAAAATTATACTTAAATTGTTGAAAGAAGTTCAAATGTAAAATAAAATTTAATCCTACTCAACTTTAAAAATTTTCTTAATTAAGTACATATATAGCTTAACGAATACCTATATTGAAATTAATAATAAGCTACATTACTTGCAAGTTATATAACTATTCTGTGATGCTTTAAATTTTTGTGTTTGCAGGACCAGCAAAGAGTTTATGAATCAGACACAGAATTGGAGTTCCAACCCGTGACGGAATCGTTATCAGTTTCGGACGAAGCATATGTAAACGCGCGGGCCCGACCGGAACAACGATACCTGCCTCCATGTAGCCAATGTAGTAAGTAATATATTTGCATAAAAATTTTTTACTTAATGTACCTACCAATACAAATATTAAACCAATACAAATATCAATAATGAATAAAATATTTTTTTTGAAGAAAATAGTGATCATCTAACCATTCTAACCTATACATTAAGGATGACTCGCGTTAGACCGGGCCTTCATGCACGACTTCATGCGCGTGGATGTTTATATTGTTTATGTTGGTTGTTATGTCGGCGGCCGATCGTAAAGTTCCTGTGCAAATAAGTAGGATAGGTTCGTTAGGTTGCAGGTCGTAGAAATAGGTGCCCCGTAGCGTAAGCATGTATGTCTTTTTACTTAGCTTCATATCCCTCACTCAAAAAAAAATCGTTCGCGATACAAACTTTGAACCCATTTTTCATAACCCTAGGCCCCCCAGGGAATGAATTTTCAAACACGCTGAACTTAATTTTCTTGTATTTTAATGAAATACCTTTTTACAAAGTTTCAAGTTCCTAGCTTAATATAAAACTTTCACCCCATACCAACTTTCATCCCCTTTTTAACCCACAATATTTTCGAGAACGCTTAAATTCTAGTATTCATGTATTGTAATAAAATATTTTAAGAAGTTTTAAGACCGTAGCTTAAAATAAAACTTTCACCCCGTACAAACCTTCATCTTCTTTTTAAGGGATGAATTTTGATAAAGATTGAAATTAGTTTTTTTTTGTATTTTCTCGCGGGCAAACGCTCGTAGGTATACATAAATTGATTGATAATGAAAAAGAGAGAATTTTATTGATTTGCACATTCTTGTAATCTAATAACTACTTACGTAGCCTAATCTTATCTGTTCAATTTATGGCTTATTATCTGTTACTCTTTGCCTTACCTTACGCTCATTAAGAAAATATTCAAAAGCGTATCGCACAAGCGTATAAAAAAACCATATAGGTACAAGCTATCAAGCCACTTAACAAATTAGAGGTCGCCCTTATCGTATCGCTAATGAGAAGACAAAGTATATGTCACCTTTTGACAAAACCCTAAATCGCTAACGACGGTGTAATTGTCAACACGCTCGTAGCGCATCTTGTTCCCATGAATGTATCAGTACGGTTACATTAAACTCACGGTAAGGATACTTGACCGACCAAAATACGCCTGCCAAGAACTTCCATCTCTTTCACTCCAATAGCGCTCGACGTCACTACTACCCTGCTACTTCCTCTTACCCACTAATTATTTACCCGCTTATTTAAACACACACATTAGTTTAGATAAATACGGAATGTAAAAGAAAAAAATACACTTTTCACAATTTGGTTTTCCATAAATCTCTTTATTTTATATTCAACTTTAAGCCTCAAACACAGGTTCGTCGCCCTGGATTACCCATGCCGTTCCACTATCCGCTTTTCCGAACACTTCGACAACAGCCTGCCCCACCCTCGTGACCTCCGCCCACGGAAAACTGTCAAATGTTGCCACAAAGTCCTCTTGATTCTCTTTTTCTTCAAAATTCTTGTAATCAGCGAGCAGATTCGTCTTCGTGACCCCTGGACATATGGCAAGCAGTCTCACGCCGATTTTCTTGAAATTATATTCATGGCCTTTACTCTTCGTGAAACCAATGACGCCAATTTAGAGGCTTTATACGTAGGTAAATAAATAGGTAGGTACCATAAACCCATAAATCGAGGATACGTTGATGATTTGCCTTTTCCACCACGGTCAGTCCTCATTATTTCCAAGTATTTCAATGACCATTCTATGACCGCTGTTAGGTTTATTTCGATCACCTTCCTAGGATTCCTTTCATTAACAATACCAGCACTGTTCACCAAAACGTCCACAGTTTTGTATGAGTCTATAATAACCTTCGTAACTTTATCTAGGTCCTTAGTGACGTCGCATAGAATGAACGTAGCCTTGTTTCCGTGCTTGGCGTTTAGAGTTGCGGTAGTTTGGTCCGCCTGCTGGCCGTTGAGGTCGAGGAGGATGACGCGGTGGGCGCCGTGCTGGAGGAACGCGTCGGCGATCGCGAGACCGATGCCGCTCGCGCCGCCGGTCACTACCACGGTAGTTCCTTGTAAGTCTTTCGACATAGTCACGTCTTAACCCAAATAAATATATTTGGGTACTGAAACAAATCGCTTTCACAATAATCTACGTCATTAAAATAGTGATAAAAATTCTTAATTGAAAAAAAGTTTATCTGTTCCGTTGTGTTTTGCTGATTGTATTCTCGGATTAATCTTGGTCGCTTTTAACGACCGTCTACGATGACAGTTTTGGTACAGACAGCTTTGTCAGTTAATTATTGTTGTTTTTTATTCGACATCCGAATTTAACTAAAAACAGATATGTGAGCAAGTTAATTTAATTTAACATTTTAAATCAGGCAACAAAGCCCATATTACAATAATCCCAGTACCTACACATTGTACGTTTTATCAATAGTGGATAACATGCATACAGAATCGCGGTAAAAAGCTAGTATAGCTACAATTATAACTTAATTTCTAAGAGAGCCCTCACACTAGCGCTTTCGAGAAAAAAAATTGGATGTTTCATACATTTTGCTGGTCTGATGTTGAAATTTCCTACGGGAGAGTCAATTTTTTTTCCGCGTGTTCGGTTCGGGGTTGGTCCCATAGTAAAAGTTGCTCAGTATGACCTAAACATTAATGGGTCTCTTTCTTTGCCTTTCGTTCTGATACATACTGTATAAATCTATACATATATAATTATAGGTAAGCTAACTACTAAGGTTTCCCTAAAAAGAGTAGTAATAAGACTAAATAGGGGGTAGCTGGATCATATTGACGTAATCCTTAAACAATCTTTCATTAACACAATTTATAGCCGCAATAAAAAGTAACCAGATAACTTTGATAAGATAACTTTGACCAGTTTGACTTTAGTATTAAAGGAAAAAAAACAATCACAGTCATTTTCGAATTATTAGTAGGTAGTTAATGTAATTAAGATAGTGATGTTTTGTGCCAGTATTTATTTACACTTCATTCTATAAAGACGTGACAATGTCGAAAGATATACAAGGAACTACCGTGATAGTGACCGGCGGCGCGAGCGGCATCGGTCTCGCGATCGCTGACGCGTTCCTCCAGCACGGCGCCCACCGCCTCATCCTCCTCGACCTCAACGCCCAGCAGGCGGACCAAGCTACCGCAACTCTAAACTTCAAGCACGGAAACAAGGCTACGTTCATTCAATGTGACGTCACTAAAGACTTAGACAAAGTTACGAAAGTAATTTTAGACACGTATAAAAGAGTAGACGTCTTGGTGAACAGTGCTGGTATTGTAAACGAAAGGAATCCGAGGAAGGTGATCGAAATAAACTTAACAGCGGTCATAGAATGGTCATTGAAATACTTGGAAATTACGAGGACTGACCGTGGTGGAAAAGGCGGCACTATAATCAACATGTCGTCAATATACGGTTTTATGGTGGATCCATATTTAACTGCTTATAAAGCTTCTAAATTTGGCGTCCTTGGTTTTACGAAGAGTAAGGGGCATATGTATAATTTCAAGAAAACGGGCGTGAGAATTTTTGCTATCTGTCCAGGAATTACGTCCACGAATCTTGTCACTGATTACAAAACTTGGGAAGCTGAGGAGAATCAAGAGGACTTTGTAGCAATGTTCAATGGGATGCCGTGGCAGGATGCGAACAGGGTGGGACAGGGAGTTGTAGACGTGTTTCAGAAGGCTGATAGTGGAACAGCTTGGTTGATACAAGGCGAAGAACCCATTTCTGAAGTGTAAAGTTGATTTTCGTCGTTTATACATACATATATGGCAAATATTTACTTATAAATTATACTTAGTTATTTTAAATGGGGTAGGGTCCCATATACATATAATATGTATTAGAAATTTGAAAGTAACTCTGTCTGTCTGCTGATACCTCTTTATGCTTAAAGCGCTGAACTTATTTAGGTGAAAGTACATAGGATAGTGTAGCGAAACGCTACATCTGTGGCTTCAGTTTTTTTTGTCAGGCCGTGTTTCGCTGTTGTTGATTCACGCGAATACGCGTTGGTGGCGCTTATATCAAAAACTCGAAGATTCAAAACTCGAGATTGCGAACCTGTTTTACAAACAAATAACTGTTCGCTGGATGTAATAAAGTGAATATTTAGGCATATTTTGAATTTAAATTTTTATGGAATGTTCGAGAAAGAAAAGATTGAAATTGTTTTTAGGCGGATGGTTTGTGGATTTTGTGCTGAAGAGTCGTTCGTGTTCCCGGGGTGTTTTTTTTTTAAACCAGATTGGCAATTTATATCCAGTTTGATATTTAATACGAGGTATTTAAAAGTGCGCGGAAATCCATCCGCCGTGGAGTGAAGAAACCTCATCGTTACCGCCCGGTCTGCTGCTATACGCGCTTGATAGGAAGCGAGTGAGGCTTACCTCGGGTCTGCGGCCATACGCGCTCGCCAGGAAGCGAGTGAGGCCTACCTCGGGTCTGCTGCCATACGCGTTCGCCAGGAAGCGAGTGAGGCTTACCTCGTCGGCCTGTTTGAAGACACCAACTTGTGCGCCATCTATGCAAAACAAGTAAATTCGGATCCAGCTACTGGCACCCTTGCGTGCGCTTCCACATTTGTCCCCTTTACCCTTTTACCCCTGAACGTCAAGACCACCTTTATCCCCCCCCTTTCCTGACTGAAATTCAAGACCGTAGTATTTTAAAATTTTAACGTTAGTCTTCCAATTCCAATTTTTATAACCAGCTAATTATTTGTTGTATATTTTGCGCCATATTTTTGTTTTGCCATTTATTATTTGTTGAATATCTGTTATCCGCATATTACAAATCCTCAAAATTCAAATTGCCTCATTTGACGGGCGGTATAAATAATCGGTATAAAATTTAGGTATCATTCACCCAACGTGTCAACCATCATCGTCCATACTATTCGCCACATTAATACATTTTTCTTTTCAGCTAAATTTTCTGCCGTATTCTTTTTTTACCTTCATGTTTACCAAATTGTCAAATTGTGTAAGGAGACGTAAAGATGCTGAAAGTACCTACTAATTTTATCCAGACGAAGTCTCGGGCAGACGCAAGTATGTATATATTTGTTAAGTCTCATTTGTATTGTGTACATTTCAATCGTTAGGTAGGTAATTGAAATTACAATAAAGATAACATTTTTTATCATTTATATCATATTTAGTTGAATAAGTAACTATCATGTAATCAGAAATAAATAAACATGGGCAAACAAAAATCTCTGTATTATTTTTTATCAACCAGATACGCCTGCGTGGGATATTACAATTGTTTAAAGGAAAAATTCACCGCTTGGGAAAAGAAATGTAAAAATCACTGTATTCAATTTTAGTTGTAAAATATTGTAAATATTGCTTGGCCTTTAAATTACGTTGTCAAAATCCTTTGGACTATTCTTCTCGTCACCTTTGCCTTCGATCTTAGCTGCTTTCCGCTGGGAAGAAACTCTAGAACGAGTATGAAAAGAAATGTTCTTCATGGCGGCCAAGCCCGCGGCCCGGCCTTCGTCACTGCACCGATCTGAACTGACTTCTCATTTCTAGTTATCGTTAAGAAAATAAATAGTTCCTACTTATGATTATCACTATCTTCCAATTATAACACATTTTAAGGCTACTTACAGATACTACAACGTACATAAATTCAAAATTATCTGCATATTAGCAATAGGGCAGATTAAAATATATACACACTTTTTGTTACACCGTACACCATTTTTGTATGCAGAATAATCTTTAACAGGAAAGCCAACTTCACAAAAAAGTTTGAAATGCCATTAAAATATTTGAACGTGATAATACACGTGACGAAGTAAACATGAATTCACTTATCTAACTAGTTACCTACATGAACATTCTGAGTAAATTAAGAATATGCAAATTTTGTGGCCATTTTAAAGCCTCAAAGTTTTATATTTATTCTTTCCTAAAGTCACCTGATTTTAAGGTACGAGTAAGTATGTTAATTTTGAAGGTTATCAAGACACAACAATTTTCATTTATATTATTGGTTTTGACATTGATTCGTTATAAAATTAAACATCAAATAACTAAGTTCATCAACCTCTTTTAATATTTGTGTCCCAATGAATGACCTATACCTACATATAATATTATTAAACTTAAATTTATTTATAGATATAGTTATTACTCATAAAAATAGTTTTATCCCCCTATTAGATTTTAGATTTGATTGCGTAAATATGATGATTTAAATCACCAAAAGGGTATGAAAAGTCATGAGTAACTATCGCGTTAAACGAAGCAATATTATTTATTTACTTCCAATTTGTCTAGTCGGAAATATTGTATGTGTAATAAATACATGCAATTAAGATCTTAATTGCACCTCAACCTAGGGAATGCAACCGGTATTTTTTTAGTATGAAAAATACCAGTAATTTACATATTAACTATATTACGAACGGGTCACTCACGTATTTTAAGTCGAAAAACGCTCGACATGTTTCATTCCGTACCGAGTGTCATCAAGACTCGAGACACGACCCGAGGGGTGTACCGAGGGGTGTGGTGTGAGTGACCCGTTCTTAATATATTTATTATGTCTGTGTCCCACGGATGTTTTGTTATACAGACCAGTAATTTACCACGGTAATTTTCTTTTCTATAGGTATTCATATTCATTTTTAACCGGTTTGCGTGCCGTAGCCAACACATCTTTGATTCGCTTTTAATCTTAAAAGTTCAGTTCAGTTGGACATAGGAGTCATGACCACATGAGTCGCTTTCTTCAAAACTAGTGCCTGTGCCAAATCTTGTGATACGATTGCCGAGCGGACCTCAAGCTGAGCCGTGGCAAAAATGCCGGGACTAGAAAAATGATGATGAAGATTTGATGTCCGGTGAAATTAGCATCACACCAGCACGTGTCTGCTTATACCATAAAATTATGATTGCGAAGAATGTAAATAGGTACGAGTACTATCCAAAAACACCAACCAACCATGACAGCAAGAAATAAATTAATACTGAATACTGAATAGGTACTTTATTTCAGGTTGTGGCGAACGTAACGAGGAGCCTCGCATCGTGGGCGGGTCCGCGGCCAGCATCAACGCCTTCCCGTGGCTGGCGCGGCTCATCTACCACAACGCCTTCGGCTGCGGGGCTTCCCTTATCAATGACAAATACGTCGTGTCCGCTGCGCATTGTTTGAAGGGGTCAGTGTGGAAAAAAAAACAAAATTTATTATAAAAAAAAACTTAAACAGAGAATCCATTTGTCTCAGACAGTCGATATAGAAATGCGCGGTGATTTTCTATTAAATATTATGTATTACATCTTGACTAATTTTATATGACTCAAATCAGCTTCGTGCAGCCAAGCCTTCAACCAGTCCGTAGTTGACCATAACTTCTTACCAATCAGCTCAGTTAAACGGTAGGCCTAGGTATGTTTGACTTAAGTTGTATCCTTGTTGTGCAATTATGTACAACACAGGTTGGTACTCGGATTATAGCAACTATGTTTTAACTTTTTACAAACATTTTTTTAGGAATTCTTTACCATCGTGATTTTATTTGGATCGTTTGCTGGCTAGGGTTTCATAATCAGCACTATTTAAAGCCTTCCTAAATCTTCCTACTTAAAGTAAGGGTTTTTTTTTAGTTTCATGTGGTTCATGTTCCGAGTGACTTTCGGCGAGCACAATCGCTGCGACAAGACCACGAGACCTATCACCCGTTACGTCACAAAAGTTATAGCCCACAACTTTTCTCTCTCCGACCTGAGCAATGATATCGCCCTGCTGAAGATCAGTTCACCGATTACGTACTCCCACGCTGTTCGGCCCGTGTGCTTGCCGAAGTATCAAGGTAAGATTGACTCATAGAATTATGGCCCTAAAACAATAGATAGACGTATTAAAGTCCTGTTTGGTTTTGGCTACCGGACGGGACACAAAGATAGATTGGTGAATTCCCTATCCCATCACATGCTATTCCAAGTTTTCAGTGGAAATTGGTATTAGGTTAGTTTCAAAGGAAGAAACGCCTGTACGAATGGAACGAGAATAATTTTTCGAAGGCTGTATAGATTAAGCGTATTGAGAAAGGTAAGGTAAGGTAAGGTTAGGCAATAAATCGATCTTGCAAGGTCTCATTATTGCCAAGTAAGTAACAATTTCCTAAAAAATAAATAGCCTAATATTTCTGAAATAAATAAATTAAATTGAATTGGATATTAGGTACCGAACAACTTACTGGAATGATAAGATTATTATTAGACACTAATGAATGTATCATTATGATTAAATTACTGTGACTAAGTGTCATTATATTCGCAATTGTGAACTTATTTATGACGATTTTACTTGATGTCCACAGGAAGATCCTACGAGAACTCAATCGCAACAGTATCTGGCTGGGGCGCAACTGGCGAGACCAAGAACTGGTCTTGCACACTCCTAGAGGCCGAGTTACCTGTTCTTAGTAACCAGGAGTGCAGGCACACAAAGTACAACGCCTCTAGGATCCAGGAGGCGATGCTCTGCGCCGGGTTCCCGAAGACGGCACATAAAGATGCTTGTACTGTAAGTAATACTAATTGCGATAAAATTGATATTCATTGTACCTATTCTATTCAGTAGGTAATTGCGAAGCGGCCCTCTGATATTTGGATATCGTTGCTACGGGTGCTTGCAACTCCTGAAGTGTCATATAAATTTGTCATGTGTATGATTGTCAGTTGTATGTTTAACTGTCACTGTGCCATGCCACATTTGCCTTGCATAAGGTACAAAAAAAGTTTGTAAAGGTTTGTAAGTTTACCAAAGCCCACAAGTCCACAAGCGTAACCTAATTCATGGAGGGAGTTAAAGCTACTAAGCTTACTGCTGATAAAAGGAGTCCTGAATAAATATTTAGTTCAATTTGGTGCGGACCTAAGTCTCGTACCTACTTATTTGCATTTAATCTTATAAATTGCTCAATTTTACATGGATTTCTGTTTTGAAATGCATACTAATGAACAATAAAAGTCATAAAATTTATTGTTGTTACCTACGTAGCTATGTCACTTGAGCCATTCAAAATCATCATTAATCAATCATCAATTTGTCACTGTACACGATTATTATCGAGTGTGTGACCTCTCCTTATGACTTAATTCCATTTCTGTTTTTTGCAGGGTGACAGCGGTGGACCTCTTATCACCGAAAATTCAGATCACGTTTATGAACTTATAGGTGAGTTTTATCATCATCTGCCTCGCGTTGTCCCGACATTTTTACCACGGCTCATGGGAGCCTGGGGTCCGCTTGGCAACTAATCTCAAGAATTGGCGTAGGCACTAGTTTTTATGAAAGCGACTGCCATCTGACCTTCCAACCCAGATGGTAAACCTAGGCCTTGTTGGGATTAGTCCGGTTTCCTCACGATGTTTTCCTTCACCGAAAAGCGACTGGTAAATATCAAATGATATTTCGTACATAAGTTCCGATAAACTCATTGGTACGAGCCGGGGTTTGAACCCGCGACCTCCGGATTGAAAGTGGCACGCTCTTACCGCTAGGCCACTAGCGCTCTTTTATATTACGAGTATAACATAACCTACTAAATAATTAGTAGGTACATTCAGAGTGAAATAGATTTTTTTTGGATATTGAAAGCAGTTCACCTATACTAACGTTTTTTTTTTCAATTATGCCGATATCAAAACTACGAGTAATATGTCTAGTCCGTAGCCTACATTTTAGTACCAACTACGACATTCGTATATCAGAAGTTTTATAGTTTTTTCTAACCTACTCTTTAAAAAATATTATCCTGTCTTGGTCCATAAATAAGCTTCTTGAACATCATGCATCATTGATTGTGTTTTATTTGAAAGGTAAACAAAAATATATTTTTCCTAGGTATCGTGTCCTGGGGCTACGGGTGTGCGAGACTTGGATATCCGGGCGTCTATACGCGGGTCACGAAATATCTGGACTGGATCAGAGACAACACCGACGACGCCTGTTATTGTAGGGACCAGTAGAGTCTCCCTTTGGGAAGTCACATAAAACCTTAATGACCAATAGTGTTCCTTTGAACACCAGATCAGACCTCGCTTTGGATGTGTAGTTGAAATTGTTTGAGACTAACTTTATAAATTTAGAATCGGATTGGCTAGTATCAAAACGATTACAGTATGAACTCAACAGATGGCAGTATCATTGTATCATGTCACATGTCGGAGGAGTCAAACTGCTTCCACTTTTTAGTTTCTTTTATGATAAAAAAATGCCAAAAGTGATAAAATACAAGAATTATTTTATGTTGAGATAAAATATATTATAGCCAGATCCCCTTTTATTTTAAAAATTGAAACTCCAATCACAGCATAAATTTGTAAATTACGCTCATAGTTTGTAGTAAAAAAAATATGCATTCTTACTAAAATCTACGGAATCCCTAAAATAAATGAAAATATATTTTATAGTTGAGCCTTAGATATAAGTAAATATTGCATTTTTGATACAACTTTGATATCTAAGTTAACTTTTGCTACCTACATAAACGAATTTATCATAAATATAAAGCAATTTCAAAATATAAGCATACCTAAAATTATATAAATACATATATATATACATATTATTAATTACCTACGAATAAAAGTGGGTAAGATAAGATAATGAATAAAAGTGGGGCAATTGATATTTGTCATTTTTCTGAAAATTTTACAGAGATTTATCTAAAGTTATTAAGACATTTATTACCTACTTCTAGGGCCACACCAAACCTGAAAATGAAAGTTGCCATTTGACTTGCCAAAATATATCAAATTGATAATCAAACGAACATATTATGAATTGCTATATTTAATAAATAAATAAATCGTATTCAACTCACGTTTTTTATGTATATGCCTTCTAAGTTGCACACATTAATTTTAGAGCCCTGCATAACTAGTCGCTAAGCATCTTACTTGCTTGACCTGCTTAGGAAAGGCTCTTCCCAGAGTCTAATAAATAAAGAAGACTGACAACCCCCATACAACGCCGCGAGAATTGTCAATGTCGTAGATAACATTAAATATTATTTTTACATATTATAGACCGACCGCTTAAAAGAGTCCTCGCCTGTGCGGTAAGGGGGCGACGGGGTAGGACGATTAAGGGCGGCGGGGAAGATGCGGGCACCGTCGCCCCCGTACCCCGCAGGCGAGGACTCATTTAAGCGGTCGGTCTATATTTATTCGCTAACGCGTAACCTACTTTCTGATACTTACATTTCGCTCGCACTATTATGCGAGTATGAGCGAGATGCATAGAAAGTAAGTTGCGCACACGCTAGCGAATATGTCAGTGTCAAACTGGCGGTAGCCGTATAGATGACAAATTTTATAAAGCTTTATACGTATCTAAAATAAAAATAGTAAAAAGGCGCGCAAGGAACGCGGTGTTGTTTTGAGGTTGCTCGTCTTGAATATTTACTAGTCCCTGCTCTTGCATAGTAAGTGCAGGGAGCAATGCCCTGGACCTAGACCGCAGCGGACGCAGGACTCAGTTTCCCATCGGGATGCGCGCGCGTCTTCTCAATAGATCTCTTGGAAAATACAGAATTCTTACGAAATTATTAGTTAATTTAGTTTCATCAAAATTTCACAAGTGTCATTTGTGAAATACATAAGTACCTAGTAGTTGTATGGCTCTTTTCGTGACGGTGAAGCAACGAGCCAGTTTCAGAATTTTGATTGAGTTTTGAATGTCAGGCAAAAGCAGCAGACGGGTCAGCGTTTGAAAATAATTTTCATCAATAAAGTGACATTAGTAAATTGAAATTTTCGCTGTCAAAGTTTGTAATGTAATAGGTACCAAGTTCAATCGCTGCTACCTTATTTTCAATATGTTAAAGTGGAAAGTTGTTTTCTTAAGTGCAATTGTTTTAGCATTCACAGTAAGTACATTTTAGTTATTGTTACTATTTTATGATATTTGAACTTACTGAGTATAATCGGATAGATGTATGGATTTAAATACATATTGTTGGAAATGCCAGTATCGGGGTTTTCCAAATTTTAAATCAGTAATAAGTACCCTCTTGCGCATGAGAGTAGGCACTGTGCCCAGCAGTGGGACATGAATAGGCTGAATTATTTCATTATTATAATAAATACCAGCTGACTTAGTAACGGAATGCTCTCCAAATGTTTTCACATCCTGTTAATCATATGGTTTTTATACTCTGAAAATACACACATGTCATGTACTTACACCTATTACTTATAATAGTTAAAAGCTTATTTTTCTTCGCAATAGATACAAGCTGATGAAGAATTATTAAAGAAAATACAAGACGATGAAGATTATGAAAAGATACCAAAGTGCAACTGTCGTAAGTAAATATTTTCTTGTTTGTTTCTGTAAAATTTTCGGATATAAGTACTAATATATATTTGATTCGAATAAAATACTAACATATAAAATATAAATATGTAACACGTATTATTTCATTGCATGTAGTTGTAAGTAAGGAAAATTATTAATTTGTAACATGTTTTACAGTTTCCATGCATCATTATTATGTTTCATTTGAAAGAACCAAAGACCGTAACAATGCAATAAATGTCCAACAAATTTAAGTTATTGCCAGTTTTTAGGGTTTCGTAGTCAACTAGGAACCCTTATAATTTCGCCATGTCCGCCTGTCTGTTCGCCCGCAGCTTTGCTCCGTGATAGTTAGTGCTATGAAAACTGAAATTTGGCATGGATATATAAATCAATCATGACGACATACATAGGGGTAAAATAAAAACTAAGTATACAAATATTTCTTTGGGGTTTTATTAAACCTAATGGTGTGGAGTGTCGTTGGATAGGTCTTTAAAACGAATAGGGTTCTCTAATTTTTTAACCATGGGTCCAAAAATATGAAAAAAATTCACAGATTTCGTGCCTCACACGACTATCGAGCACATTGGAAATGAATCTACGGAATTCGAAAAAATATTGTCGCTGAGCGACGAGAAAGTCTGGATAAGGAAAAAGTTACAAAATAAAACTACAACGTTGAATGATAATTATTTTATTCTTAGACTAACACAAGTATCCTGGACATAACGCATGTGAACAAACAAATTGCAAAATTTCCACACGCGTATCCAAGTTTGAATAATTGTCGCAGTGGCGCATAAGTATAGGTACATATTTCATTTTTCGATTAATAAGCAGGATATATTAATGTTCAAAGTACAAGAAAATTATTACACGGCAAATCCGTAGTCAACTCGAGAAGTGGTGATCGGCAGCGGCCCATTTGCTGCAAGATATGAAATTTTCTTGACAGCAGTTTGACGCGACGAGAGATGACCATAACAGCGTTTGTCTATGTTGCACCAAACCTGAGTTCCAATAGGTACTACCAGGGTTCAGCATCAGCTATCTTGGGTAATGCTCTACCATGTGCTCATCATGACGAATCGGGTGTCCAAAACAGCGTGTGCCTATGTTGCACCAAACCTGAGTTCCGCTAGGTACAACCAGGGTTCAGCATCAGCTCTATCTTCGGTACTACTGTCCTAAGTGCTCATCAAGACGTCGGATGACCAAAACAGCGTGTGCTTATGTTGTATTAAACCCGAGCTCCACTAGGTACTGCCAGGGTTCAGCAACATGCTGAGGTGAGACCATTTCGTGCCCTCTCCCTCTCCCTCTCCCTCTCCCTCTCCCTCTCCCTCTCCCTCTCCCTCTCCCTCTCCCTCTCCCTCTCCCTCTCCCTCTCCCTCTCCCTCTCCCTCTCCCTCTCCCTCTCCCTCTCCCTCTCCCTCTCCCTCTCCCTCTCCCTCTCCCTCTCCCTCTCCCTCTCCCTCTCCCTCTCCCTCTCCCTCTCCCTCTCCCTCTCCCTCTCCCTCTCCCTCTCCCTCTCCCTCTCCCTCTCCCTCTCCCTCTCCCTCTCCCTCTCCCTCTCCCTCTCCCTCTCCCTCTCCCTCTCCCTCTCCCTCTCCCTCTCCCTCTCCCTCTCCCTCTCCCTCTCCCTCTCCCTCTCCCTCTCCCTCTCCCTCTCCCTCTCCCTCTCCCTCTCCCTCTCCCTCTCCCTCTCCCTCTCCCTCTCCCTCTCCCTCTCCCTCTCCCTCTCCCTCTCCCTCTCCCTCTCCCTCTCCCTCTCCCTCTCCCTCTCCCTCTCCCTCTCCCTCTCCCTCTCCCTCTCCCTCTCCCTCTCCCTCTCCCTCTCCCTCTCCCTCTCCCTCTCCCTCTCCCTCTCCCTCTCCCTCTCCCTCTCCCTCTCCCTCTCCCTCTCCCTCTCCCTCTCCCTCTCCCTCTCCCTCTCCCTCTCCCTCTCCCTCTCCCTCTCCCTCTCCCTCTCCCTCTCCCTCTCCCTCTCCCTCTCCCTCTCCCTCTCCCTCTCCCTCTCCCTCTCCCTCTCCCTCTCCCTCTCCCTCTCCCTCTCCCTCTCCCTCTCCCTCTCCCTCTCCCTCTCCCTCTCCCTCTCCCTCTCCCTCTCCCTCTCCCTCTCCCTCTCCCTCTCCCTCTCCCTCTCCCTCTCCCTCTCCCTCTCCCTCTCCCTCTATTTCTATTTCCACCACCACAAGAATGCATAGATTGTCGAATAGTGCGTTATCTACGCCCGTCTCAAACAGGATAGATACAGTTAGACCAAGAAAAATCTGCAGCGATTTTGAAAGCTCACGCAGTGCAAGTGTTATTCTGCCGTCATAATCCCGATAATTCACAACAAACACCGATAACGAACTCTGCGAAACATGAAGTCATAAATGTCCTGTGAAAAATGTCGTTCTGACTTTTTGACTATTTTAAGGTTAGGCTACAGGGCAAACCCTTAGCCCGATCGTCTTTGTTTTAGGCTCAAATTGTAGCTGACTAAATTGTCCAGAGCCGTTTTTCTCAAATTTTTGATATCATTCTTTGTTTCCAAATTATCGAGCACCAAAATCAAAAATTCGGAAAAGATTGAATTTTATTTTCACTATTTCGACCATAACTTTTTTTGTTTTTGACTTTCTTGAATAATTATTTTTGCACCTTACAGCTCTCGTGATTATGCGTCTTTTGAGCCTATTTTTTAATATCATATCTTCACAACTTTCCGAGATATAAGGGGATCGCACTTTTTCGTGAAATCGGACCGTATACTGGAGCGAACGAAAAGACATTTCCAATGTCAAAATCGGGAAATTCCAGTTTACAGCGTAAAGCACCCAATTAGCTTGTCACAGAAGGGTCACTCTCACTAGGGAACCCTAGAGTATGGCCCGAGATGCTTTTGGTCGGTTTTTACTATCAGTATTTTACATAGTAATAGGTACCTACTTACAAAAATAGAAAACAAAGGAATTTAGAGATGACGGCATGAAAAAACAGCATGAAGATATCTAAAAATTGTAATTAATGTAATTAGTTGTAAGTAACTGATTGTAATAGGCCTGTCACTGGCCTATTCGGATTTCGAGATAATCACAAGATCTTGAGACGATTTAGAGATCAACTAGATCTACATTAGATATCGACTAGATGTGACTTGTATGTACACTAAGTTTATCACGAAAAATAAATGATTTATGATTTATTTATGATTTATGATTTATGACTTGGATATCTAAGTCATAACTTGTCGAAAATGTTTCAAGAGGACCTCCAATGTCAAATTTGACATATCTATCTTACAAATATCTTTAAATTATCCGTATCGTAACTTGTTGAAGTCTAGTAGAAATCTAATTCATTTTCCGAATCGAGCCCTCAGATACCTACAACATGACACCACTAAAATAAACAAAACATTCATCAACATTTTTTTTCACAAGGTGTGTTCATTTGAATAAATTACGCTGTGGTTTTTAAGGATGTGGTGAACGCAACGAAGCCTCCCGAATAGTGGGGGGCGTTGAAACGATGGTGAATGAATTCCCCTGGATGGCGCGATTGACGTATTTCCAGAAGTTCTACTGCGGGGGCATACTCATCAACGACCGCTATGTGCTAACCGCTGCGCACTGCACTAAAGGGTAAATTGGAAATAACAATAATAAGACACGAGCAAGGGAGCATCTGTTCGGTGTACCCCTTACATTACATTACATTAAATTTTCAAAAAGAACTCTACGCATACGCACGCACGCCTCCCAAATGTACGAATCACCATTGTTCCGTGTACGGAAAATAATTAGGCAGAATTTACTTTTGACGGTTTTGGCGTCTACCGCGGCTTACCTGCATTTTCATTATTTCATTCATTGATAGATTGTAGGCTCTGTGTTTTTTTCCTTTATATTAAAAATTAAGATTTCGTTACAAGACGGTTCTATTGAATATGAGTATGTTTAATTAAATATGATAGTAGCGTGACTGACTTGCAGAAAAAACAATTTACAAAAAAAAGCAAACCGACTTCAAAAAGGATGAAATAAAATATTATCCTTTTTGAAGTCTATGCGTTACCAACTGATATGTTTGAAGTCGGTGCCAAGCCAAATTTTGAAGCATACCATGATTTTGGTGCGATTCGATAAGGATGTACCTACGTTGGATTGCCTTACACGACGACAATGAACGTACTTTCTGTAGGTACAGTCGACGTTAAAAATATGTTTACACTTTTCGCCTTATTACAAAGGAGTAAGGTGCAAAAGTGTAAATATATCTTTGACGTCGATTGTATCTAAAGCCCCCTCCAGACTATGCGCGTGAATCGCGGGCGAAGCCGCGAACGCGAGTGTGGAGTCGATTTCGCAGGTCTGCGTTCAGGACTCCACACTCGCGTTCGCGGCTTTGCGCCGCGATTCGCGCAGGAGTGTGGAGGAGGCTTAGAACACACCTCAGAACACACGATCAAACCTTCTTGGCGCAGTCTGTACCATGTTTGTCGGCACATTAGTGGAAATCCAATGCATTTTTTTTCGTCGTATTTTTTAAAGAGCATTTCTTACTAATGCTCGAACAGTCTATAGCACGCAAGTGTGAGATTGGGACTGAGTAATTTCCCGTCCCTTATCCAGAGGACTACATTTCAAAATATAAAACAATTTAAGAAATTTACCTTCTTGCCAAATTTCACCTAAGGCGGTTCAGTTGTTTAGCCTTGAAAAGGCGACAAAGAGGCAGACAAAATTACTTACACATTTTTAATAGTTATTAGTGCAGTTCTAATGGGATTTATAGCCATAAAGCTGATTATTTTGACTGGTATTGTTACTACTTGGCTTGGCACCGACTTCAAACATATCAGTTGGTAACGCATAGACTTCAAAAAGGATAATATTTTATTTCATCCTTTTTGAAGTCGGTTTGCTTTTTTTTGTAAAAAGTTTTTATTTTTCCATTTTTAGTTTTAACGCATTGTTAAGAGCGCGACGCATGAATGAAAAACAAGATCATGTTTAACACTAAATTCGTGTACCTATTACTTTAATAAATATGTATGTAATCAGGAATTTTCTCGAGTCCGTCTGGGAAATTATAATTCCTGTCACTACTACACTAAATCCATCCTCCGCCCCGCCACTGGCCCAATCCCTCAACGCCCCGATCACTCAACCTCACAGCGCATCAACCCCTGATCCAGGAACCCCTCGACCCTGAACCAGGAATTTTCTCGAGTCCGTCTGGGAAATTATAATTCCTGTCAACTAAATCCATCCGCCTGCCCCGCCACTGACCCAATCCCTCAGCCCCCCGATCACTCAACCTCACAGCACATCAACCCCTGATCCAGGAACCCCTCGATCCTGAACCAGCAACCCTTCAACCGCCATTCCCCGACCCGTTAATCTCTGACCCCTTAACTCCTAACCCTAACCCCCGATCAGTAGCCTTACCAGCTTACCACGAGTTTGACATTGATATATTCGCTAGCATGTGTGTAACTTACTTCCTATGCATCTCGCTCGTACTAACCTTAGTGTGAGCGAGATGCATAAAAAGTTACATTTAGATGCATAAGACGTTAGCGAATATGTCAATGTCAAACTCGTGGTAAGGCTACAGTTGCAGTACATCAAATTGGTGGTTTTCGGAAGCAAATGCTCGAGTTACTTTAGAAAACCCCGAAATCACTTAACACGTGCCTTTAAAAATTGAGGAGTTCCCTCAATTCCTCATGGATTCCATCATGACATCAGACCAGAACCAAAAATAATACGGAAACACCTTGTAGGTAACTTCTTCCAAACAAAAAAAGAATTACTCAAATCGGATCACAGGTGCCGGAGTAATCGGTGAACATACTTACATTTAAAGAAATCATCATCATTATCATCAAAATAATCATCATCATCAGGTCTACTTCATCATTTTAGTGGTTTTCGGGAGAAAATGCTCGAGTTGCTTAAGAAAACGCCCAAAACACCGTGCATGTGCCTTTAAAAATTGAGGAGTTCCCTCAATTCCTCATGGATCCCATGATCAGAACAGAACCAAATTAAAATGGGACCAACTCGGAGGTAGCTCCTTTCAAACAAAAAAAGAATTACTCAAATCGGACTACGGATGTCGGAGTAATCGGTGAACGTACATAGAAAAAAAAAAAAAAATAGCCACAACCGAATACAGAACCTCCTCCTTCTATGAAATTGAAGTCGGTTAATAAAAAGAAGTTATTTAGGTGTGTACTTAAAAATCTTTTGTGATTGAAAGTAGAAATTTGCATTTGTATGGTCATTGTGGTTGACATACCTACATTTTTAAATATATCTACATTTTAAGTGGTAAACTTTTACTAAAATGAAATCTTTCAACAACGCACGTTGTTAATACGTTTTATATTCTTTGCCAAATAATGTGGGGAACATGTTAACGAAGGGATGAAACCATTTCTGACGAGATGTTTTGGGCTATATTGTAAGTGAGAGCGCCTATGGTTCGAGTCAGAAAGAGTACCTTTCACACGAGTTAAACACTCTATTTTTCATTTCAAATACGAGGAAAGCAAAATACATATGTATTTTATAAAACATTACGAAGTATAAACCTGTCGTGACGGTATCTCATTTAACAACTTATGTAAAAGGATAGTTATTTCTGGAATCAAGAGTAAATATCCGAAAAATCAATGTATCTTGTTAAAATAAATTAAAAAAAAACGTACTCGGAAAGCAAAAGTCCCTATGACCAAAACGTATCACTTTCAATTCGCTTCATAGATAAGAAGCAACTAGCTTGTTTCAGAGCTTGAGAAATGAAAAATAAAATCAATTTCTATAAAATTTATACTTTGTGACCGTTTTCCTGATTCCATTCGAAAATTCCCATAATGGAATCAGGGAAAGCTTTTCATAGATATTAGGCGGTGTAATTGCCCTCTAGCTAGAGTAAAGTTTACGATATTACGGTATTATTTCCAGGCTGATGTGGTTTATGATAAAAGTGACCCTGGGCGAACACAACCGCTGCAACGAGACCACGCGCCCTGAGACACGCTTTGTGACAAGCATCGTCGCCCACAACTTTACATACACCACTTTCCGACATGACATCGCGCTGCTGCGGCTCAATCAACCTGTCAATATTACTGATACGATCAAGCCTATCTGTCTGCCACATAGTGACGGTAATGTTGAGTCTGCTACCGCGGAAAACGAAAATCTAAATTTCGTTATCTGTCTCTCTATCGCTCTTGCATATTCCATTGATAGAGTGGCAGATAACGAACATTACATTTTCGTTTTTCGCGGTAGGGCCTCTGTATTTTAACTTAACTCCTAGTTTGGCCTGAAGTCCTATTCAGAACTTGTTATTATACGGCTCTGCATTGGTTTTTGGTTTTGATATGACCTTGATGATCGTCTCGGTAATTGGTGACATTGGTGTGCATCTCACGCACACAACTTTCATCTGTCGTATCTAAATAAGATCAAAACCGTTATACGTTTTTAAATCTGAATTGGGCTCTTGATAAATTTTAAGGAAGAGATAATGGGTGTGCAAAAATGCTTATACAAATAAATACTTTTTTTTAGTAAGTTGGACAATTGCATTAACTCGTCATTAAAAGGCATTCTTTATTTTTTCCAAAAACATTGTAACTTGACAGATGCCACATACGTAGGAGTGAAGGCCATAGCAGCGGGCTGGGGTTCAGTAACCGAGCAGAGGAACCACTCCTGCGTACTGAACGACGTGGAGCTGCCCGTCCTCAGCAACGACGTCTGCAAGAAGTCCAAGTACGAGGAAGCCATGATAGCTGACGACATGCTGTGCGCCGGCTTCCCTGACCAAGGGATGATGGATACTTGTCAGGTGAGATTTAAATTTCAAGGAGGGAAGCGGCCCATTTAGCCCTAAATGTCCTTGGCCAACGCGATCTCATAAGCCGAATTCCATGCAAATGTTAACCTTTTCAACGCCGTGTCAAACACAAAAGCTGTCACTCAGACGCCACGACACCGAAGTGTCAAAACTGAAATTGAACTTTATGCATATGCACGTAGGTCTATGTTGCTCTGTGGTCTGTGACCGATTAATCGGTCTTTGGCGTTGAACCTGCGGTGCGGATATATCGGTCATTGGCGTCCAAAAGGTTAAGAGGGAGTTATTTGCTGAAGTTTACTTTTTTTACGTGGCTAGTCGAATTCCTGACACGTAGCGACAGTAGCCACATAGGTATATTTCCAAAAGCTGAAGGAAATTTTAATAACTCACAGATTTACATTACATTACATTGGTACTGAGAAAAACGTTCCTTATACTAGGTAATTTATATATATAGTTGAAAAACTTTATTACAGGGTGACAGCGGCGGACCGTTGGCAGCCGAAAGGAGAGATAAACGCTACGAGCTTTTAGGTAAAAACCGGCCAAGTGCGAGTCGGACTCGCGTTCCAAGGGTTCCGTACACTACCCAATTTTTAACAATGTATTTTTTATATGTGAAACGCGAGTTAATTGCCTTTAAAAAACCCGTAGGGGTCGGATCAAAAACTAAGTAATTAGTCCGACTCACGCTTGACTGCATATTTCTAACAGGTTTTCCTGTCATCTGTAGGTAAAGAACTATTTTGTATATTTTTGTCAAAAATTTAGACCCAGTAGTTTCGGAGATAAAGGGGGGGATTTATTTTAAAATTACAAAAAATATATATTTCAGATTTTCAAAATGAGCTTTTTCATTTTATATGTAACACGATATAGTTTAAAAAACATTATTTTTTAATTTTCTCATTTACCCCCCAAAAGTGGCGTCCATGTTTAAAATTCATTTGTTTACGTAAGATTTCCATCTTTGGGGCACGAATTTACATATGTGAACCAAATTTCAACTTAATTGGTCCAGTACTTTTGGAGAAAATGGGCTGTGACAGACGGGCAGACAGACAGACAGACGCACGAATGATCCTATAAGGATTCCGTTTTTTCCTTTTGAGGTACGGAACCCTGAAAAAGGCTAATTTCAACACTTCCATCCACTATTATGAACATAATGCTTTATTATTAACTAATACGACCGATAAGACCTTCAAGAAAAGAGCGTATTCCCATCTCAAAGGCCGGCAACGCACTTACATCCTCTCTTATGTTGCACTCGTCCATGGGCGGCGGAAATCGCTTACCATCGTTTGTCTCCTGTATCATAAAATAAATATAATTACGAAACAAATTTTCTCCATTAATTTCAGGAGTGGTTTCGTGGGGTATAGGATGCGGGCGCGCCGGTTACCCTGGAGTGTACACGCGGGTCACCAAGTACCTGTACTGGATCCGGCATAATGCGCGTCAAGGATGCTTCTGCTCAGATTAATTATTTATATTTATTTACCATGTATATTTGTTTTGGCGAGTTCCCGATATTTTGGCACAGTTGCACATGACATATTTACGGAGTAACTGACGTGATATGAATTTAATTGTGGTCTAGTACCCACACACCATAGCTCGACCCTTTTTCGGATTCGATATTTACGCACGGTGTCACTCGTCCTCATTTTCACTTACAATAATAATTAATAAGTCATTTTTATAATAATTATATTAATACCATATATTTTATATTATTTAATACATGGTAAATACCTCGTTTTCAATGTTAGCTTGAAATAGTAAGTAAGTATATAAACACATTAATATCTATTATTTGACGTATGTTTAGTCTCAGGTTTTTTAAGTGCGAATAAAATTCACGACAAACAATACTTTTTTAAATCGGTCTCGAGTGCCCTAAGCTCCTTGCATAAATATGTTAAAATAGAACATAAATATGTAAATGTTAACTCATAAAATGTGTCAATGTGTTAGAACTTGTGTTAAAAAACTATAGTGTGTAATACGTAAGTACTTGTAACGTATCAGTATGTCAATAAATAAAATAAAGGACCCGCATATAAAATGGAAAGTTAGTTTTGCGTTTGTTTAATGCTTAAAATAAATTTACTTCAGTTTAGCACAATTCGAGCTTGAGACTAGTGGGTCTAGTTCATTTTAACTTTGAAAAATTGCCGTTGTAAGAAAGTAATTATGTTTATCTTCCCTTTATTATTTGGTGCATATTTTGTTCATCTCGTGGTAAGTATAGCCCCTAAAGCCCATCAATTCCTTACAAACATAACATTTAGGAAAATGTTCTTATTAAACGTAGGTAAGTAATGTTTTGATTTTTCTAGGGGGCTCTTCACATATCAGGTGGATTGTTTGGATATGTTTTTGGATTCCAGAAAATTTGTCTCTGCAGTAAGTCACTTATTTATTTGAATTATTGAGTAGGTAGTATCAAGCCCGCCTTTTCATTAAAAATGCCATGTTGATAGCCATGGAATGTTTTAAATGTTTCTTATTTGGGATGTATTCCCATTTGTCCCCACCCCAAGTGTGAGAGTTGGACACAAATAAGAACGATTAGTTACACCGGAATCGTTACTGGTGATATTTAAATCACTGTAATTTTCAGGATGTGGCGTTCCTCACAGGTACCTGTCCGAGTATTCTAGATCAGGCCGTCTTCTAGGCGGTGAGACCACCACCGCCCATCAGTTCCCATGGCTCGCTGCCGTGAATATCGCCTCCCGCAGCATAGGCGGATCCCTCATATCTGATAGACATATTGTTACCGCCGCATCACCGCTCTATGGGTTAGAATTTAATTGTATTTTTTTTTGTAACAGTAAGGCGATAGGTATATTACGCGGATATAATAATCTCAAAAAGATATTTGGAAACTTGTTGTATTGATACAAGTAGGTAGAAAGAAGACTCCATATGGTATCGTCTTGGGTCGTCAAATTCGTTTTTCGTCAAGTTCTTAAATTAGTCCTATTCTGCTTTCGTCACGCATTCTACATTGAAAGCCACCGACGATTGTGATGAATGTAGAATGGGTGACGAAATCAGAGTAGGACTAATTTAAGAACTAGACGAAAAACGAATGGGACGACCCAAGACGATACCCTCCATATACCTACATGGGTTCCGTAGTTCCGTTTTTCATTTGAAATTGAAAAATGCCTTAATTGTTACATGCGACTAAATATCATTGGTCTACTTGCTGACTGTAACTAGATAGTTTAATAAATTTTGTAACGGCTTGGTAATGCCAGAAATTTTAACAAGCAGGCCAGTAGGTAGTCCAGGAAATATTGGACCACAGAACCTAAGTGTTGCACGACCACTATTTTTCAGAAAATCATTCAACGAAGTCAGCGTGACTCTGGGAGCTCACGACCGCTGCGGTAATGGCAGTGACCCGGTTCTGAACACCAGTGTGTCAGATATTATCATACATCCTGGTTTTTCGCCGACGAACCGCGACAACGATATCGCCTTGCTGAAGCTAAGGCATGTGGTGCCTTTCGGCCGATTTATTTCACCGATATGCATGCCTCATTACGGTGGGTTCCTAACTCTAGACCTAATAGATTCAAGACATGAAATAACTCTTTGATACCAAGATGAAAAAAAGGATCTTTACAATTCTGAAAATCGAAAGAAAATATTTTGTACAAGGCAAGTTAGGGTAGAGAAACTTCTCCAATGAAGATTTTTTTTTGTCTAAACGTGAAAGATTGGAGCTCTGTATTTTAAGGGTAATAAGACTTATTAAGGCGGGTCATGTCATGACCCATTTTGAACAAATTCTACACGTAAACCTTTAGTTTTACATATTTTAATACCAGGAGCGCCAGAATCCGGACAAGTCGCTTGGACGGCGGCATGGACTGGGACGGATAACAATGAATCTTGTACACCAAGAGTTGCCACTCTTCCTATTCTTCCTACAAGGTCCTGTTTGAAGGACACTGTAAACTCTAATTTCGTGACCCCTGATAAAGGTTGCCTTGGACCTTTGGGTGCACGGAATATTATTTGCGAGGTAAGAAAATTACATTTTGATTACCAGAAACACGCAGCTGATAGGACTAATCTGTAAGGAGTCATTACAGTATTACAATCCTGATGGGTTATACTCGTAGGACTGATTGATGTTTTTAACTCTATCCATAGGTATTCCTATTTCAAACTTCGAACTTCAAAATGTATTGTACATTTGTACAAATTTAATGAGTGGGAGACGATTATTTGACTTAAATAGCTTTTCAGTACCTAACCCAGACTTTATTAAAAAAAAGTGAAAATTTACCATGGTTCTTTTTCGTAGGTATTTTTACGTTAAAAGGTAACGTAGTTTATCCACAAATTAGATAGGTATGAGTTATCATTATTCAATAACCGTTTATTATTTTTTTTGTATTTCCGCGCACTTCAGTTAGGTATGCCATTGTTGCTGTTGTTTTGGAGAATATAACAAAAAGAAACATCGAGACAGACAATAAAAGCCATTGTGGAACGGTCTTTAGAACAATAATTAAATATAAAAACACATTTGTTCAAAGAGTTTGTTTGCAGTTTTTTGTTAGATACCATCAATCATTTAACCAGCTTTTGATTTTAGGCAGATGTGGGAGCCCCTATCATGCAGAGACATCCCGGATTCTCATTCAGGCTGGCGGGCGTTGTGTCGTCGTCATCGTGTGACCGAATCACCAGTCCGCTCTACACGAGGATAATTGACCACGCTGGCTGGGTATATCAGCATACCCATAGTGACTGTCAATGTCTTTAACTTTGTGCATGCTTATAAAAATGTAAACTGCAAGCATTCAAGGGTGTATGTACAGTCACCTGCAATAATATGTTACTCTTCGAAGGCCGCAATAAATTGTGACACGCTCTTATGGCTCTACAAATAAGATCGTGTCAGATATTTTTGCGGCAGTCGTTGTGTAACATATTATTGCAGGTGACTGTACCTACCTATAAGATATTTATCATATGTGTAGTTTTATTCTTAATTTATTATATGACTTCGGCTAGTTTAAGTTAAATAAAAGGTACCTAGCCTTGGTAGCTTTGTGAAAGAAAGAACTGTCAGGGTTTACTTCAATGAGTGTGAGTTATACTTATGTACCTTTAATAATAAAGAAAATTGTCTAGTTTGCATTTTGAAGATTATAAATAAGACCACGAGTACTTTTTGATTTTTTGTTTATTTTACATATTCATCTACTACTTATCTACATAGTTATATGCTAATTAATAATGTCCAATGGGCGGTTGCTAACTATTTTCATGTCACTAATGTCACACGATGTGCATAATTAGTATTAAGTAGTAGTAATCACTTTATTGTCTACAAAACTAAATTACAGTACCTAATGGAAGTACAAAGGTGAACTTATCCCTATAATATGCCTGTGCCTTAATTATTTACATGAAATTAACTTTCTTCATAAATTGTTTCTATACATCAAATATAAATGAAGTCTTCCCCGATAGTTCGTCGCCAAAATTGGATTTACCATCCATATATCATCGATCCTCCGTCATATCACTTAATAATCTACCTAGCTAAATTAAATTCTTAGAATATTTTAATTATTGAATTACATCAACATCGAGATCAACATACAGTTTCTTTTAAGCCCTAGCACTTCTGTTTCTTAGGCTGCCATTTACATTGAACACATCTTTCTCATGGAACAGTGGTAAGCCCTCCTGCTTGAGCGCGCCGCTCGGTGGGTCATATGTGACGTTGTAGAATGGGTTCAGGGGGTGGAGAATACCTGGTGCTGTAACAGCAGCTTTGGCCTCATCGTTGCCGAGTTCGCTGTGCGTTCCGTCACCGGTACGAATGATTCGGTTTGCTACCTGAAATCAGCCCATAGCTAAATAACAGATAGACAAATTTCAAAACTTTAAGATCTTAAAACAGAAAATGCCAAAGACCATGAGAAGTGAGGAGGAAAAAAGCACACCTCGCACGGGTTCTGAAACGTTAGATAAGCATAAACGCTAAGATAAAAGCTGAAAAGTGTATTTATATGCCGAGCTAGGTCATTTTAATGAAACCTTGTTTGAATTGCATACATTCTCGAGAGACCAATGAGAACTGCTATTGCGTCTGTGCGATATCTGCTGTTATTAGTTATATAAATGATATGGATTTATAAAATGATTTTGGAAACAGTTCTAATTAGTAAAATGTACGAATATTGACAAACCATTTCTGGAGATGCAGTTTTCAAGTCGTAAGCTAGTCCGATTTCTTCAAAATATTTAATGATTCTTGCGGATTGGTTGAACCTGGAGGATAATTCGGCAGCTTTGTAGTCCCAAGGGAAGGCGTGGTGGTAGTTATGCCACCCTTCGCCTAAGCTTATGCAGGAGACAAACCAGGACTCTACAGGTTGCAGACCCCTAAAAAATAGTAGGTGGTAAAATATTATGTCTACGTAAATAGATAATCATTGACTTAATTTACGAATGCATTGAAATGAATGCCATCAAAACGCAAGTCCAATCGATTGCCCACTCGATGGGCACTATTTTACAAATTGAAAGTTATTTAAACATAAAAAGACAGCGACAGTATTTTTTTGAAGTGAAAACTTCTTGAGCGGCGCTGTGCACTTTTTGTGACGGGGAAAAATGTTAAACTCGCGACAGGTCACGTGACCGACAGATTCTACAGATTGAAAATTCGTAAGACGGACACGTGCCCTGATCGAAAAACTGTTACAATGTCATTGAGTTTTCACTTCTGCCGGCACTCCCGGAGTGTAACCCGTTGTTTTTTTAATTAGTACCTAATACATTGCATGTTACAGTTAGTGCAAATATATAAGACAGTAATGACTTACCTACACTACTTAGAGGATGGAAACTTAACAATAGATAGGTATCATGAAACTTACTGGTCATAAGGCCTGGTACCCCAAAGATGTGCAGCACTGTTAACCAGCCAGGTTCCATTAATTTGTAAGATATAACGAGCGAAGTAGCACACTAGGAGGGATTTCCCCCAGGACTCTCCAAAATACTGTACTGGGACCCAGGCGGGGATGAAGACTGCGAGCAGGAAGTACAGCAAGTAGTAATATCTGAAATATCACAAGCGCAAACCAATACTTACTATATTAAATAATAAAAAAAACAAGTTTGCGTCAGTGATAGGGTTTGATCCTGGTAATAGTTGTCTATACAAACACAGCACTGGGAATCTGCTTTTTGAATTACATATTCAATACCGGGAACTTTCCCTGGTCAGTGACCCAGAAATGTTGGCCATTGAATGAAACAAGAGGCTTTAGGGGTCTATTAGGATTTCATCGCTCTAGTTATTGTAGAAACACATTTACTGTTGGCTGTTGAAAGCAAAATTAGTCTAACTATGTATAAGATAATTTGATCATCTTTAGACTTAACCTAAAAGCGATTAAAGACTCACTTTTTCTGGTACATGACCATCCAATCAGCTTCAAGATCGCTCATGTCGATCTTCCTACCGAGTTCAATGACGTAGGGGTGCTTCTTGCTCATGAGCCAGCCGATGTGGCAGAAGAAGAAGCCGCGCTTGGAGTTGTGAGGGTCGGCGTCCGTGTCCGAGTACCGGTGGTGGAGGCGATGGTCACGCACCCAAATGAACATCGAATTCTAAAACATGTCAAAATATTAGTGCAGGCAATTAATTCAGACTCGGAGCTGTAAATATGTTAACTATAAATGACAAGGTTTTTAAAGTTTCCAAACATTTTGAGGCTACATAGTACATACCGTATTTGTCTAGAGTGGTGTCTAAAAGTGGTGTACTTACTTGTCCAGCTGTAGTTTGAGCTAAAATAAGCATAGCTCGAAGGAACGGCGTCGCTTTAAAAGACTTATGTGTGTAAAGTCTATGTGCGCCAATCGTAACTCCTTCGGTGCTGACATACCCAACGAAAAAAGCTAAAAAAATTAACATTAAAAATAACAAGTCGTCATTATAAAAAACACGATTTACAATATGGATCGATATCCGAAATTTTCTGAATTCCTTAAAAAAAGTCCTTAAAGTAGTACCTTCGTGAATTTACTGTCAAAATATTAATCAACTCAAACTAAATAACATCGATGCAGCGGTGAAACATTAATGTTTGTCATACTCACTCCATAATATAGTTGGTAAGCTTACACCGCCAGTAAATGTAATGAGAATACCCCATACAGCAAAAATGTGTAGTATCAGGAATCCAATTGCATTTTTCCAAACTATTTCATGTTTGTAGGAATAATCCGTTCCGATAGTTTTAGAAAACTGAAGACTTTTCTTGTCACTTCCATTATTCATTTTATCACGAGGGGAGTCGAACATTTCTTCAAGCCTTGAAAATATATCCATTTCAGCATTTGGAGCAGCTATTAAATTATCTGAAACAGTCATGTCCAATATTTGTTTTCTTTGTTATAAATTGCCCAAAATTCAATTGACAATATGAACGATGCGTGTAGGCTGCTCTACGGTGATGATTGTAGTGACAAACTCACATCACGCACGATTTTATATATCAGTTACAATGGTGCAAGCGCAGTTAGAACTTGAACCACGGTGGCAAGGTTAGCAAGGTAAAACAAAAGACAATTGATTTCGTGAACTTGTTCGTAGTTAATACTTAATTAGATTTACTAAATTCGACACTATTACATTTATTGAGAAAATCACCCTACGACACACGTCAGCTAAGTCATACTTCTTAAGGTGGCAGTACATTTCCAACGACAGCTGCACTACCGTTACGGCGACGCGTTCGGGCCGCTGCAGTAGTGTCGGAGCCGTAGTGCTGCTGCGGTCAGAAATGGAATGTTACCTTTATTTTAAGTTCCATTGCATGCATTGTGTACGTGCCGTTATTATGATTAGGTACCTTACTATTTGTACCTAACAGGTTTTTTAAGGGACCATTGTCCGTGGCAAATAAAGTATACGGCCCGCCTGATGGTAAGCCATATTCCGTTGTACCTAGAGAGTACCGAGAGTCCCATTTCGGAATTATCCGCCACTTTTTTAGTGTTTTTCCTTTCGGAATTACCCAATCACTCCTTACTGTGACATTTAGACACCGTCGCTTGGTAAAAAAAATATGTGACTATCAAATTAAATATTTGAAAGAAAGAAAGAAAATACATTTATTTACGTCATCATAGTTACAAAAAAAAAATATGTGACTATCAAATTAAATATTTGAAAGAAAGAAAGAAAGAAAGAAAATACATTTATTTACGTCATCATAGTTACAAAACCAGTTAAATTAAAACAAGATATAGGTCAGATGGACGTTAAAAGGAAACTGACTTAAACTTAAACCCCTCTTGACACTGGCATTATTATTTACCTCTCTTCTTCCTCGCGTTATCCCGGCATTTTTGTCATGGCTCATGGGAGCCTGGGGTCCGCTTGACAACCAATCCCATGAATTGACGTTGGCACTAGTTTTTACGAAAGCGACTGCCATCTAACCATCATACAACCCAGAGGAGAAACTAGGCCTTATTAAGATTAGTTCGGGTTCCTCCCGATGTTTTCCTTCATCGAAAAGCGACTGGTAAATATCAGATGATATTTCGCACATAAGCTCCGAAAAATTAATTGGTACGAGCCGGGGTTTGAACCCGCGACCTCGCGAAAATCGCACGCCCTTATTACCGCTAAGCCACCAGCGCTTCGTTAGTGTATACGCATGAATAAAAATTTTCTATTTCTATAAAATATTGTTAAGATAGTCGATACTAACACGTTTTTCACACAAGCACGGAAAGGCTCTCTTTGTTCTTCAAATACATACTTACTGATGAGAATGTGGCATTGTATCTACTAGAGTGCAAAGTATTTTTCACATCACCTATTCGAAAATGGGCTTTTTCTTCCCCGCTAGGAGGGATCAAAGTGGCACTTTTCTTCCCTGCTAGGAGGGATCAAAGTTGTACTTTTCTGTTCTAGGACACATTTTTTTTCATTTTTACATACAATTTTTTTAGCTTTAATAGTGTTTTGATACATGATAATTTCCTCATTTATTTATTTTTTTATTTTCCTCATAGTTGATGTGAAAAGCAGTATGTCACATGTCACACGGTATCAAAATTATTTCTTCTTGGGCGTTAACACTTGAATCCCTACGCTTACGCTCAGGATTCTATTGTAGAATCCATCGCTTCATTCAGGATTCAATGTACGCCCTTGACGGAAATATATCATTTTGATCCCTTGTAACACAAACTACTATTGATGCAAATTGTGAGTTGTTTCCATAAGTCGGCTCGTGCAATTCGAACGCCTTGTACCTTTTATAAAACAAATAACTACCTATACATTATTTTCATCAATGTAAAAATATAAAGCAGAAAACAATTAATGATCATACAAACGACGGTATAAGTAAGTTAACCCAAACTCCAAATTACAATGCACGAGTCTACAATAATTTAAGTTTTTAATTAAAACTTACCTCCGTTCACTTTATTGCTATGAATCGTTTGCAGCGATGCCGAACTGGCCTATTTGCCCCTCAAGCAGTAACGTGGCCCAATGTTTTCGTGTAAACTGGTTATAATTTGCTTCTCCGTGGAGTTAGTAAGTTACTTATTGCGTCTTTTGATCACAGGTCGGCCGTAGTGATTTTTCACCTCATTGTCGTGACTCGTGACGGATGCGATTTTCAGAGTAGAAAAAGCTCATCATGTGTCTAAAGAAAGCAATAATTTATAGAGCAATGCTAACTAAAGTAAAAATAGAAAAAATTGGGAATTTTTATAGTCCCGAGATCGAGTCTCCCTCCAAACCCCTGTGACTCGACTCGACTCTAAGATAAGACTCTAAGAAACCAGCCCGCCGTTTTATCAATTCAGCTACCGAGAGTTACCCGTTGAAAGCAAATATTTCCACCATATCTATTTATAGATCAACCAATAAGTAAAACTAGATTAATTATATAAATTAGATATAACCTTCGTGTTTTTTTCTAGGCTTTCGGGCAGAGATATAACTCTTCATGCGGTAAATATGTTACTACAGTAAACAATCTTCACTATTCAATTAAAGTCACATATTTATTTTTACCTGTAGGTACAAAATTAATTCGTGATAATTTCGACTAACTGGTCTAATAATTAACCAAAAAATTAAGTCTACACTACCCAAGACGAATATTATGTTACATTTACACTGCCTATACAAACTTAATTGGTTTAGTATGCATAAAATATAATGTAGGTACATACATACATACTAGATTTTTTTGTGTATGTTTTTATCATGAAAAAAAAAACAGTTTTGCATCTGTGATTATGATCAACAATGCTGTAGCTGGCATTGAAAATTACTTTTTTCCTGAAATGTTCCGCCCACACAAAAGCCCGCCCGTCCATACCAATATTGTTTTTAAGCAAGTAGGTACCTACAGTGAAGCCTAAACTTGCGTGCAATATTCAATACATTGCTGTATACTACATATCTGCATTCATATATACTATGTTATATGTATAACGATATCCGTGGAAAGATATCGTACCTACCTATGTATAATTGTGTATAATTTAATATGTCGCATCCGATAGCATCTTATACATAAGTATAAGGTCGGATGCGACATGCCGTCATCTGATATGAAATTTGCGCGCGACTGCAGAAAGGCGAACGGTCTTAAAAATAAATGATTGTAGACTAAAGAAACTCACACACTTATATGTAGTCACCTGCAACAATATGTTACTCTTCAAAGGCTGCAAAAATATCTGACACGATCTTTTTTGTAGAGCCATAAGAGCGTGTTACATATTTTTGCAGCCTTCGAAGAGTAACATATTATTGCAGGTGACTGTACATAGTAACAGACATAAACACTGATAATATTACACGAAAAAGGCATTATCCAAGACTGTAAATACGTTAAAATATTTTTTTATGGAGAAAAATATTGTCTGTGGGCGAAACTACATATTATATTAAAGGAAAAATCGGAATATTCACCGCTTTCGGCCAGACTCGAACTTGCGACCTTTCGGAACACTGGTTCGATCGCTCTTTTAACCGATTCAAATTCAAATATCGATATGTTGACAGAATGCGGAATTGCGGGCACAAACCGTCGCATAGTGGGTGGCACCACAGCCCAGCCACACGAATACCCCTGGCTCGTGGCACTTATGCTGGGCTCCAAGCTGCACTGTGGCGGTGCCATCATATCTGATCTGCATATCCTTACAGCCGGCCACTGCATTACGTTTGGGTAACGTAGTTAACAACATAATTCATGTCATTAACGAGTGTAACGCGATACATATACCTAACGATAACGCGAACATAGTTTACAATTGTCGAATACTTAATTCTCGTCGCTATAAGTGTTCTAGGACACACCACATTAATCGATCCCTTTGCGATCCTAGAGTTTAATGCAACTTTTTTATGAGTTTGCTGCTCTTTCCACAGTATGGTCAGATGCAATAGTAAGTATCGTATAAACAAACTAGCGACCTTCCTTAAGAATCACTTTATTGATAGGTGAAAACCGCATGAAAATCCGTTCAGTAGTTTTTGAATTAATCGCGAACATACAAACAAACGCACAAACAGACAGACCGAATCTAAATACTACGACCAATGCACAATGTAGGCACAATGTTTCTACTGCCGGCAGTGCTGTGGCACTGCACATAAGTAATTATGGAATGTGATCACAGACAAGACAACTAAGAGTAGTCTGTTCGAGATCCTGAAAACGTTGAAAAATAGAGATACTACTCCTAAAAATACGTGTGATACCTCATTAGATTCGTCATGATGCTTAGAAAAATGTATTCGAAAATTGTATTAGCACACAAAAAATATCAAAAGTTATAAACAATAAAAGGGGGAAAAAGTAGATATTTATTATTTCCCCAATATCTCAAAAAGTATTAATATTTAAGAAACCAAAATTAATATTATAAAAGAGGAGAATATTTCCAATAAAACATTCCAGAACTGTATCTCCATTATATATACTTTTTATTCAATACTGAACACAGCCCTCCGCGCCTCATTTTCGAGAAACGCGCGTGGCGTGAAATAGCGATTATGTAACATTACATATAATTTTAAAGGTATTAAATATTCATTCAAAAATAAAAAATAAACTATGGTGTATTTAAAACAAATGAACTACTTGTAGAAATTTATCTTAAAGTTATTTTTTCAATAAGTTAGGCATTTGTTAATTAACAAAATTTTCTCAAACTTCCTTCTTTATTGAAAACGAAAAAAAATTATAAATAACTATTGTAAAATTTTGTCACTTTCTAGAGCCCTTCTCATATACATGCTTAATAAGATCACGATATAAAAGTTCTGAAAAAATTAATAGTTTGGTTATAATATTGTTTTATATTTTACAATTTTACCTTGATTTTTTGATTTTTGTCAATTTTCTATGTTATCCTAAAACTTATTTTAAGCAAAGTATTAACTTTATTAAAACTTTTATAATGTGATCTTATTAAGCAAGTATATGAGAAGGGCTCTAAAGAGCGACATAGGTTTACAATAGTTATTTATAATTTTTTTTTCGTTTTCAATAAAGAAGGAAGTTCGAGAAAATTTTGTTAATTAATAATTGCCTAACTTGTTGAAAAAATAACTTTAAGATAAATTTCTACAAGTAGTACATTTGTTGCATGTTTTAAATATACCAACAATTTAAAAAAAAATTTAATTAATATTTAATACCTTTAAAATTATATTTAATGTTACGTAATCGTTTTTCACGCCACGCGCGATTCTCGAAAATGAGGCGCGGAGGGCTGTGTTCAGCGTTGAATAAAAAGTATAAATAATGGAGATACAGTTCTGCAAGTATGGAATGTTTTATTGGAAATATCCTCCTCTTTTATAATATTAATTTTGGTTTCTTAAATATGAATACTTTTTAAGATATTGGGGAAATAAAAAATTTCTACTTTTTTCCCCCTTTTTTTGTTTTGATATTTTTTGTGTGCTAATACAATTTTCGAATACATTTTTCTAGGTATCACGACGAATCTAATGAGGTATCACACGTATTTTTAGGAGTAGTATCTCTATTTTTCACGGTTTTCAGGATCTCGAACAGACTAGAGAGTTGTGGCTACCTAATTTAAAACTACACTGATCATATTTCCAAAAGCTTACCAAATATACTGTTTACGCTTTATTTATATTTTATTTTAATTTCAGGGTTCACTTTCGAGATCTTAAAGTGCACGTAGGCATGCACGATCGCTTGGACAACACCTTCGAAATTAGGAGAGTAAGCAACGGCATCAAACATCCCAGGTTCACCTCGAACGCCGTGCGGGACATCAATGATCTCGCTGTGCTAACTCTTGACAAGAAACTACACTTCGACGATAAAGTTCGGCCTATTTGTTTACCGCGTGAAGGTAGGGCCAATAATTTGTGCCAGCAAGTGCATCAGAGGCACACGCCCACCGCTTTAAGTCCACTGCCATGTGGCTTGGGTTCGACAACTGTGCCGCCCTTCCACACATCGATTGAAACCGCTTTTCTACCCTAAATTTTTCAATGTATATTTGCCTATGTATACTCTTAATTTAAAGGCTAGAACCAATAATTTAAATTTGCATTGGAACTGATTGCATTTTGTACAATAGGTACCTACTTTGGGTATCTCGTGGATATCCAAGAATATGTTCCGTTAGATCAACTCTAGAAAAATTGCTCTGATTCTCATGAGGTTGGTCAAAACGATTAAAAAAAATATATTTTTTTCTAGACATGGACTTTGACAATCTTCCCCTTACTGTTGCTGGTTGGGGTAAGATAAGACAGGGAGCCCTAACATCTTCAAGACACCTATTGGAAACCAAAGTGAAGATAGTGCCAGAAGAGAAATGTAAAAAGACGCAAATTTATAAAGACAACCTCGTTAGCAACACAATGATGTGCGCATACGCTTATGGAAAAGACGCTTGCCAGGTGAGAAAATAGCTTCTGTAATTTCTACCTATTTCAGGAAAAAGGGAGTTAGGTACTTGCAGCTTGAGATTAATCGCCCGATCTTTTAAATACTTTAATTAAATGAAAAGTGCGCAAATAGTAAGTACCTATTTTCCCATAAATCGATAGGTGCCATTAAGGCCAGATCCAAATAAAAACTGCAGAACTAATTTTTATGAAAAGTTGGACGATGTTGAACCTTTGCGAAGTGGAGTTGATCTGCGGGCCATACAAACCTAATAATAGGTAATTTAGGTTTCCATGATAACCTTATAACTTATAGAGATAAGCAAGAATGTGATTTGTCTACCTTGTTTGATCTAGTTAGTGTATTTTTAATACGAGCAATAATTAGACTAACAATTTAAGTATTATTTTTTATCAACAGGGGGATAGTGGTGGACCACTGTTTTCTACTCATTCAAGTACTGGTAACAGAAAGTGGTATCATGTTGGTTAGTGTATTTTTTATTATTATTTTAATAATTATTCCATTTATTCCAGACTCTAATTGACCAATTCAATTAGGTATTCTTGGTCCTAGCCCTCGATTCAATGATAAGGAACCAACAGCACCTAAATGTAATACATCTGCACGTTGAAAGTGAAAAATGCAGCAGAGGCCAATAAAGAACATCACTGGTTACTAGAATAACCAACCACTCATAAGCAAATTCATGAACCAAAATCCATCGATATTTTATAATTACATTGTTTTGCTTGTCTCATTAAATGATTAAGTGTGATTAGGTAAGTGTGATTTGCTCACGTAACGAGAGCCAATCAATATTTTCTTTTGGTTTAAAAATCAAGCAGCAATTTAGCATACGTTCTAGCAAGGGTTGAACTCGTAACTTAACAGACCGGAGCCATCTCGACGGCCACGGTTTTGCCACCTGTATTAATTTAAAACTTATCTTTTAGGAATCGTGTCATGGGGCATTGATTGTGCCATGCCGGATTACCCAGGTACATTACTTACTATTTATTTATTTTTTATTTATTCATTTTAGAAACAAACAGTCTTTTACAAAAAGAGAAAATACATAGTTTTTGAAAGTTTAGACCTAAAGTTTCATTAATATATTTAAATTTTACAATGAAAAACAGCGAGTAACTCATTTTAATTTTTAACAAGCAGAAACGTCTGTGAACGACAAGACAAGACAAAGACAAAAAAAACAGACAAAAACAAAACAAATCCAAGCCAAAGCCAAGACAGTAATTTTTCCACTTTTAAATTTATTCTAAGCGAGTAACTAATTAATAAATTGCACTAAGATCAACAATAAGTGACCCTTACAGGATTTACTGTTAGATAAACCCCATCTTAGATAACCACTTTCAATTCTTAATTATGTATAGCGCTTTTGGATCCTTTCTGGAAGCTATAAAAGCCCAATACAAAAGATATGCCTATGTCCAAAAAGTGAGGCTAGTTTTCGCAAATGCCTGCAATTAAACGAAAACGTATATGAATGAATTGGTACACATTAATTAATAACAGCTGGAAATATTACCTTTACATAATATGTAATATATTATTATCTATCAGTATATGTCATGGATCGGGTTATATGTATATTAGCCACGAGCGGCGCTGTTGCTAGATAATGTAAGTCATAGATGCTGCTTAAATCATCTGTAAAGATGCACAAGGCCTAATGAAGATCTGTATAATTATGTAACTGCCAAAACTTTCACTGGACACCCCCCCAGCCCCTTAGGGTTAACTACAATTACTAAAAGCAACTAAGTAGTACTTAAATAATTCATTTATAATTTGACTATTTCTGCAGGTGTCTACACGGTCGTTTCAAAGTATATCGATTGGATCCACAATGAAAGCAAAGACGGGCAATATTGTGTATAAAAGTTTTATAAAATCTGGAGAAAAAGAGGGAAGGTCTAAGCTCAGCGGTGGAACATTAACAAGGCTGCCTATTACAAAAATTTATGGACTTCAACATATCAGCAAAGAGAAGAAATGAGAACATTTTATATAATAAATGCCTACCCAATTCTATTTTATTCGTTCGTTCATTAAAATAATTCGTATCGGTACCTATAGGCACCTCTACCTACCTACAACGCAAAATGTATTTAATTGACGCAAAGGTATGTATCCGTTTCTTGTTTTGTAATAACTTGCGTGAAATTCGATGATAAGGAAATATGTTTTCCTCTACATAAGTCATAGTTTTATTATCGCCAACAAACGGAATTCAATTTTCGATTCGGCCAGTCACACGTTTTGCAACATGGCATGTCTTCGAAGAGTATGCTGGTAGAACGTGTTTGTTAATTTGTTTATAAAAAACTGATAGCGTAATAGTGTAGTGTAGAACTGAATTGGTCATACTTATTCTAATTTATGACTTGTGGCATGGTGAATTTAAAAGGACCATTATTATCGCGTGCATAATTTCTTCGTGGTGCGTAAATAAGTGCGACAGACCAGTCGAAGTGGTGTTGGTGCTTGTGTTAACCGTGTGGTGAGACGGATACGTTATGTTTCAAACTATTTTTAGTGTAATAGTGCTCTTAGGGTATATTAAGGTTGGCAAAAATATTTCTTGTTTGTTTACTTACATAAACTAGAACTCTCCGAATGCAACTTCCCGTAAGATTTTGTTTTAATATTTTAGGTCGTGCCATCATATGGACAACAGTGCGGTGAGACGTAACTATTAATTTAATAATATTCCTATTTACCTATTTATAATAATAAAAATCTCTGTTTTGGACCCTTCTGAGCTTCTGACCTTCGACAGAGAAGAAAGGTTGAAAAACAAAACACTTAAATCTAAAAATAATCGTACCTAACTATGTAGGTACAATAATTAACCGTAAATGGTATTTAATTAAATATGTATAAAACCTTCTAACTTGATTACTTTTGGTGAGTTATTATGTTTCACTAGTTTTATTAAATTTTCCATATAATATTAGATACATTTATCACCTGTATTAAAAATAAAAGTCGATCTAGTTTTAAATATACCTTTACAAAGGGAACAAAATTGACCTAAGATGTGAGTTGCATTCGATCGTAGCGCGCGCTGTAATCGACGTCCTCCTTAATGGAGAACCATGGACTATTTCAGAATGTGGCGTTCCTTCGGACACAATAGTGTCCCAGCGAATAGTGGGTGGGAGACGGGCAGAGCCTTACTCATTTCCATGGACGGTGGCGATCATCAAAAGTGATCGAATGCACTGCGGGGGCGCTATCATTACAGACAGACACGTGCTAAGTGCCGGGCACTGCTTCAAATGGTAAGTATACCTTTGGATAGTTTGCATATTGTTGACTATGCGAATAGTGGGAGTAGGTAGAGCAGGTAGTCGGCAACTCGGCAGACGAGTTAAGCCTTATATAACCGTCGTTTCGTGCGTTTATCAAGAATAATTGAAAGCACTGCATGTAGAGTACTGCATCATATTAGAGATTAAAAGTATTACACCAAAAATGCGGATAATTCAAGTTCAGGCGTTGGGCTGCGTCTCTACCACAGTTAAGGCGGGATTCCAGTGCACTTCAAGCATGTTTGTACAGAATTGTGCCGCACTGGTGGAATCCAGCACGCCTTTACTGATCAAACCTCCCACAGCCCTTCTTTCTCATTTAATTAGCTCATATTTAGTTTGTAAAAATAAGACTTACATTCCGCTGACAACCATTACCGTACGGTGCTGCAGTCGTCAACAGTAACTAAATTTATGCGTTGAAGCGGGTGATGTCACTGTTAATTGATTTGATAAAATGAGTGACGTATGAAACGTTCTACTTAATCACAGCGGTAATGTGGGAACGAACGTCATACATTACTGTTGTGACAATACATTACTGTTGTGACAATACTGCTGCGGCCATGACGCGGGCGCTGTCGAAGCCGCATTACTGCTGCGATTAGAACTGTCAATCTGTCTCTAATTTTCTCAAATAAATTAACGCAGCAGTAATGCCGCAATAGTAAAGCAGCTGCAATTGCCATCCGAATGTCACCTTGACAGTGACATCACCGGCGTCGAACCGCAGCAGTAATCGTTACTGCTGCGGTAGCGTAGCGGCACTAATAGTGCAATGCAACAGTATAATGCTGCTGCGGGTGCTATACGAAAGTGAGTGGTTTCTTAGATAATACAGTTAGTAAAAGTAGCGCCAAAATATTATAATTTTACAGTTGTAACTTTTAACTCTGCCCGCGACATCAAATTATGAGCATCTTTCAGAGTCACTAGTTTGAGAGCCAAAGATTTTCGTATAGGTAAATAAAATGTTTGCAAATAACAAATCAATGAATCAACACTATACGTGTGAGAGCGATAACGGAGTAATGACAAGCTTTGAAATACATACCTGTGACTTTACGTTGCATAAGATACTGTACACTCAACTGTATGGGAGCCGTAGTCGATTTAAAAAAAAAATCTCAGTGCATCCCTCTTGGATAGATAGCATAGCTAACAGGTATCGCGGCCGCTACTGAAATAAGTCGGGGATACTTAGTACAATAATACCGCGTAACTAAAAAAGTCGATAGAGTTCCAAATTTAAACAATATAACAAGGAAATTGGACCTAAATGGATTTCTTGGTTACGCGATATTGCATTATCCCCAACGTGATGGTTTTAACTATACTAAAAATAGACAATATTTCATTAAGGGACGACCACAAAGACATGCACGTCCTCATCGGCTTGGACAACTTAGACGACTTAAAACAAGTTGAGAAGAGGAACATTTCCCACGTGAGCATCCACGAGAACTTCACTTCGACTGCAGTGAGGGACGAAAACGACATCGCGATCGCTACGCTTACCTCACCCGTGACGTTTGGACCTACCATCATTCCTATATGCTTGCCTGAACCTGGTAAGTAGCAGTTGACAGTATAAACCTATAGTATTTACCTATAGAGGTATCATGCGATAGGGTGTTCAAAAATTACTTTGGCTTCGCGGAACACTGGATAAATTAAGTTTCGAACTTACGAGAGGTAACCCGTGTGAAGCTTAATGTATACCATATATAAAAATCAAAAAGCAAAAATGGGACTTTTGTTTCCACTTAGCACTTTTTAGATCTTCTTCTTCCTCGGTCCCTCATTGCTGAGGATCGCGACCATGTATGCTACGTCTCCACAGTGTGCGATCATAGGCCATATGGGTCACGCACTGCATGTTGCCGCCAACCACCCTCTTCACAACATCAGACCATCTCGTGGGTGCTTTTCCTCGCGCTCGCTTGCCCTCTATTTGGCCCAAGATAATCTGCCTTTCTAGGTCGTGCTTTTTAGACCGCATGACTTTTTAGATACGAGTCTATTTATTAAGCGGTTGAAGTTACTTACTACAAAACTGTTCTCCATTCAAATGTTTATAATATGTAGGGTAATTCGCCAGTAACTGGCCACTTTTAGTAACTGGCCGCCTTAAACTAAAAATGAATTCTATTCACCTATAATAAGGTTTCAGTAACTGGCCAGCTTTCAATAACTGGCCACCTAATACTAAAATTAATTATATTTAAGTATAGGTGAATAGACTTCATTTTTGGTTTCGGGTAGTCAGTTACTAAAAGTGGCCAGTTACAGGCGAATTACCCTAGTCAATTGTTTTTAAATTCTGTTGCACAGATTTAAATATACTTACTTACATATTTACAGGACAAGAGTTCAGCCACCGAGTGGGTACCATAGTGGGATGGGGACGGATAGCCCCAGAGGCCTCGGCATCCAAAGTCCTTCTGAAGGCCACCCTCAAGATCCTGAGCGACGAGGAGTGCACACAATCCAAGCTGTCGCAACATCTGAAGCCGACTATGATGTGCGCTTTCTCAAAGGGAAAGGATGGATGTCAGGTATGATCAAAATGGTTGATGCAGCAGATGTTAACGATTTTTTCATTGGAAAAAATAAAAGCATTTGACCACAATCTCACCTGATGGTAAGCGCCGATGTGATCTACGATGGTTGCCTAAGAGATCTATTCACACTTGATTTAAAAGTTATAGTGGGAATAGATAAGCAGGAAGTGAGTTCCACACCTTAGCAGTTCGCATAACAAAGCGTTTAGTACGTTTGGTTTCAACTCATCAACGATCATTGGTAGTAGGTACTGTCTTCAAGCTTATTTGGAATTTACATACCTAATCAAGTACTTACCTAATCATATTGCCGAGAATCAGTCTCATACTTACTTATGTATCGACTTTAATTGCCACAAATGCCGCAACCGCTACATCGTAATGGCTCCTCTACACGATGGGCCAGCGCCGGCCACTCCAAGGGACGCAGCAATGCGGTAGAATGAGATAGCAATATCACTTGCTCCCTCTAACCCATAAATGCATCCCTTGGAGTGGCCGGCGCTGGCCCATCGTGTAGAGGAGCCATAACATTCGTAACACAGTCATGTTAACTGTTGGCGTACTTAGTACCTAGTACTAGTATTGGCTACTTTCCTACTAGTCAAATCAGCTTATAAACTGAAATAAATAAATATAAATATAAAATAAATATTTTCTGAAAATAATTTATTTTTTTCTAATAGTATCAAATCAGCTTCTTTTTTTATTTTAGAAATGTAAAATTTTTTGCTAATATGGAATTTATATGAAAACATGTATAGTGACGGCACGGTCAACTCACCTACTTTTTATATTTCAATCCGATTTATTAAATAGAAATGTTGGTTAAAAATAACTGCTATCTAATGTTTTCTAATAAGTAATTATCTGTTTGTGTGTGCGTTTTATTTCATGCACAGTGTGAAATAATTTATTTTAAGTAGAGGAAAGTAACCAATTAGAGCAACGGATTCTAAATATCCCTACTCAGTGGTATATATTTGAAAGCCCAAAGGTCTGAATACTCTGAATCTTATTGTGCCTTTTACTTACATTTCAGGGAGACAGCGGCGGGCCATTTCTAGTATTTGAAACATCTGGAAAATACGTACAAGCAGGCGAGTTGAAATAAAAACAAATCTTTTTTCCATGATATCTTACAAAATTAATGCAAAAATTAAATAAAGCCCCTGCTACACGGCAGCCGACAAGCCCCCAAACCGCGTGGCCTTGGTCTGTCCCGGACCGTGTAGACAGTTGTTACCAACAAAATTTCGTTTGACCTCCGGACGCCCTTGGCATGCGAGCGCGCGCCAGCGACCGCGGTCTGAGCGGTCGGTCCGGAACCGTGTAGCCGCCCGACGCCGACCGCACTAGGCCATTTCGCTTGAAGGACGCGCCGTGTGCGCTCGTGTGGTTAATAGCCATGCCATGGGTACTCAGTAGCATTTCTAATAATTTATCAAATACTTTCCTCTTCATTCTCAGAAAGTTATGTATGTCCCCGTAGCGTAGTCCAGCGAATTCATTAAGTTGAAATGACTCAACAAATGCCGTTTTTTAAGCCAGCGTTTCATTCATATACCCTTTTCTTTTTTTTACAAACTTTTTATTAACTTGCAATATACCTAATCGTAAGTATGTAAATATGTTTGTACGGGTCAAATCTTGCAAGTTAAATTAGACCCACTTTCTAGTTTCCGATGGAGCTGAAAATTTGCATACATATATAAACAATGCATTACTATGGTACCATAGAGCTGATCTGATGATGGAGACAGGAGGTGGCCATAGGAACCCTGTGATAGAACAACGCGACCTAATTGTGTTTGGGGTTTTTAGAATTGTCTCGACGAGTATTAGTTGCCTCTGGAAATAAAAGTACAGTCAGCGATAAAAGCTTGTACCAAAAATTATTTTTTTGTCAAAATTTAGGGATCATCCATTAATTACGTCACACGAATTTCTAGGTTTTTTTACCCCTCCCCCCCTCCTTGTCACACTTGGTCACATTTTGCAAACCCCTCCCCCCCTGGTGTGACGTCACATTTTAGGCAATTTTATTTTCAACGAAATCGACAATATTAAATCGGCATTATTTTTTTAATAAAAAAATATTTTTGATATATAAATATTAGTAATTTTATAACACAACGAAAGTTACATCCAAAATCTCATTATTTAACTGTACAGCGAATAAAAAAATATAAATTAATTTTCGGTTACTGATGAAGTTAAAGTGACATCACAATGTTTGTGACTCCCCCCTCCCCCATGTCACAACATGTCACATTTTCTTGACCCCCTCCCTCCCCCTAAACGTGTGACGTAATTAATGGATGACCCCTTATTTTTTTGCCAAAAACTTATTTTTTTGTCATTGCACTAGTATGAGTAGGTAGGTTATGAAATTTGGCGCCGCGGCCAATAAGTTTTGCCGCCCCAGAAGTGAAGGAAGAAAAACAAAATACAATCCGCCAGGGGTGGCATACGCCGCCCTTAGGGCCATACGCCACTGAGTAGGTACTAATGCCACGCCAACTTTCTGAAAGGTTAGGGGCCATTTCTGGCGTTTGCAATACGTGTTGTCCGTCCGCGAGTTCTGAACACACTGTGGTTTGCCACCGTCTAGCCAGACAACTCAGACGGACCCACACACCAAGGACAGACCAAGGTCAGACGGTTAGTAGGCTTGTCTGCTGCCGTGTAGCAGGGGCTTAACGAATCAAAAGATGGCAAATGATAGAGGACCTTAAGAAGATAGGTCATTCGATCCCCATGCATGCTCAGCGAAAATACCTAATTTTTAAAGAAATTATCGAAATTTAGCTCTATACATTGATATCAGAACAGTTTTCGGTTAAATTGTACACATACCCACTAATTGACCGAGCGAGTGCGAATCACGAGCGAAGCGTCATCGTTTTAGCTTGGGTAAAAATATTTCGTATGGAAAATTATATATCATAAAATCATAAGCTTCGTTTGATCCATCATACTGCAAGGCTAATATGGTCGCCTTTTTATCATCTGTTACCATGCCTGGCACATTATAACAAGTATGAAAGTGCGAAAGTGTCGCATGACATGACAAGTGATAAAAATGTGACCATGACATCTGTGCTGAAGGGCTAAGATGGCCGGCTGTTTATCATTTGTCACCATGCCTGTCACGTTCTAACAAGAATGTAAGTGCTAAAGTGACGCATGATATGACAGGTGATAAAAACGCGACCATGATACCGCTGCTGGACGCGACACGCTGTAAATTGAATAAACATCTACGCCTGATAGACAAATAGTAGCAAAGTAAAGCAATATTATCCTCAAAGCTAATTAACCGCGGGTGTTTTGACCTTTTTCAGGCGTTGTATCTTGGGGCATTGGCTGTGCTGATCCACGATACCCAGGTAGGTAATTGATCTATGAACTGAACTGCAAACATTATTTAAATTAGCTAGCTAATAGTATATGTTAGTATTAGTTTGACGACCGGTCTGGCCTAGTGGGGAGCTGCCTGTGAAGCCGGTTCGAATCCCGGTAAGGGCATTTATTTGTGTGATGAACACAAATATTTGTTCCTGAGTCCTAAGTCATGGGTGTTTTTTATGTATATAAGTATGTATTAATCTATATAAGTATGTATATCGTCGCCTAGCAGCCATAGTACAAGCTTTGCTTAGTTTGGGGCTAGGTTGATCTGTGTAAAGGCTCCAGTACACAGTGGTCAAGGATGGTCCATGCCAAGCCATGCTTTGCAATGCGCAACTGTAGGCCTATATCACGTAGATGTTCACATAATGGTGCATAAAAAAAAACATAAAATAACTAAATTGCAGGCTCTGATTGATATATATTCTATAAACTGAAAAGTCTCTTCATTGCCACGATAATGACATTTTGGACAATCAACATTTAATCAAGCGGTCAAAAATTCAAGCTGTCAGTAATAAACTAAACAAACAATGGCGACTGTGTGAACACCACAGGCCACGGTACGCCACGATTCCTTTAGGTGGGTCCACACTTGTGACAATTTACCGAACATTATCCCGTGACCGTATCAGAAACACGTGTCAGTACCATTTGAAGTGTGCCAAAAAAACCGACAACTTTCCGATTGCCCACCACGGCTGTCGGCCAGTCGTCCGCCATTGTATACCATTGTACACAATGGCGACGGCGTGGCATGGCCCATCCTTCACCACTGTGTACTGGGGCCTTAAAATGTCCCCAGATATTTATTTATTTATTCATTTAGATATATGTTTTTAAATTTCGTTTCAATTTTAACATAGTTTTGTTTTAGGAGTCTACACGAAGGTTAGCAACTATATTGACTGGATACAGAAAAACTCGGAAGATGGAAAAACGTGCAAATAAATAATTATAAATAATACTTAGTATACAATTTTAATGATGTTTTATTGCCTATTAGTGACACTATCATAAGTATCTATACTCTGAAAAGTCCACTTTGTCAGTATACTTGGTCAAGCAGATCTTGTCAGTAGAAAAAGGCGGCAAATTTGAAACATGTAGGCGCGAAGGGATACAGTCTCATAGAAAATTTGGATTTCGCGCCTTTTTTACAGACAAGTTTTGCTTGACCATCTATAGCTAGAAATAGGCGAGATATTAAAATTTTCTATGGCGTGTTCTATTTAAGGTACTTATACTTACTATGGTACTAATCCTCGCATCAAAAACATAAAATGTGGAATGAGAGCCAAGTTCAATATTAAGAATATAATGTCGTTGTTCAATTAAAGTTCAAGATTTGTATTGGCCAGTTTTTACGTACACGCTATATTATATTTGTCTATGTTACTTTTCTAAAATTTTGTATGTTGGTATAAAAAACTAGCCAAGACAAATCTTGAAAAATCACTGTTTCTTTATCTCAGTTCTGTAACTACACAATTGCCCAGCTGGATGCCAAATTTCAACTTGCTAGGTCACATAGTCAGTACGTACGTACGTCATCGTTAGTACATGAAGCATCAATAAGTCAGTGAGAAAAATCCCGATTTTTAGATGTATGTATCTTAATAACCATAACCAGTAGCCTTAAAGGGTCTTAATAAATGAATTTCATGTTTATGTTAAATAGATTTTGAGTTACGTAGGCGTCAAAAGTGGCTCCAAATGGTTCGTGAAATATAACACAGGACCGCTGCGTCGCGTGTAAAAATAATTGCGACTATTATGCGTGCCAAGAACTATTTCATTTGGGATGTACATAATTAAAGTTCAGGATTAGACTTGGCTAGTTTTTTACACGATGATGGTGAGAAGGTTTTTGAAAATTTGATTTTCGCGCCTTTTTCTGTTGACAAGTTGAGTGTGTTTGAGTATAAGTTTTTTCATAAACCCATTTAATTTCATAGTGTACGAAGTAAAGGCTCTACATAATAATAGTATTAAAAATATTTACTAATGAATTACCTAATTAAAAGAATTGATTAAAATAAATTCATGTTTAATTTTGGTTTCGCGCCATACAAACTCATTACCACTGTTAAAGTGGTATTCAGACGGGACTGATCAAATCGGTCGATTTGATCAGGAATATAATTGGCGCCAATCACCAATTTTAGATTTATGGTGATATTAGAGCCCTCTAAATTGAAAAAATGCCCCAGCACGAAAATACTGGCGTCTCAAATTGGTATTCTTGCGCCCGCACCTAATTTTATGGGTAATACCGGTCATTATCGGCGGTTGAATTCGGCGAGCCAAATTGGTGTTTGCGTCGCACGTCCTGATTCGATCGAGAAATTTAATCAGATTGGCGAAAAATTTACTAGTCTGGATACCGCTTAAAACTTGACCTGGCCTCACAGACGCTCACAGTGAGCCCCATTCAATTGATCCGTCAAATGCCACATCGTATCAAAATCGTATGCGATTTGTTTTATAAGGTCAGTGGAGCCCTTTAACGCCGAAGCATGGCCGAAGCGCTCCGAGCGTTCCGAGCGCGTCATTTCTTTCTCTTTTTATTAGCATCTCTGTTTCACCTTAGTTAATGCTATATTGCTATCCTGCTGTCATTGAGACGTGCTCCTCCCCCACCCGTTGTGATTTGTTTCGTTGTTCGTTTCGTTGTCGTGTGTAGAGTAGAATGCGCTTGGTTGCGCTCGATAATTTAGTTAAGTCTTCAGATATTTAGTTTTCTATCTAAATGTAGGTCGAATTAAGTTATTTGTTTGTGAAAATTAATTAAGTAATTTTATTTAAGTGACATGAATTAATTTAGTTCTATCAAAATGCCCGGAATAAGAAAATATCGACGAGACACTAGCGAAGTCAGCTGTTGTTTGAAATATGTTATTTTTGGTGTGAATGTGTTGTTTTGGGTGAGTATTCTTCATTATATTTAATTAAAAAGACTTAAGCCAGACTAAAATTATATGAATAAATGATAAATACCCGATTAAAGCCAGTAAAAGTACCGTAGTTACATTACTCTTCTTAGTGTTAGTGTAAACGCCTTACAAACAAGTGCAGTTCAAGGCTAGAATAAACAAAAAAGAAACAAGTTAGCCATTCTTACGTATTTGGAACAGCTGAATTTCCATATTTATGACGGTATTAGCTAGTCAATGTGTCAGTATTTTCATTTGTTTAGGTATATTAAATTGAGGCCACCTCAATTTGTTGTAACAGTACTTGACATTACACATCCTCTTTCCGATCGCGAATTTAAATATGAGAGTAGGGCTCTTAAAACTGATTTCTAACTAATAATTGTCTGGAAAAATATGAAAATACTCCTTTAAAGTCTGTGGTTTAGCTAAATTAATGTCAATTGAAAACAATAGGTATGATCCTGCCATGATGTCAGTAATGTGTTGTGCTAATGAAGCAAGATTGATGCAGATTGTAAAGTGAACTTGGCAATGACTGGTGGGCTATTCCACTAGAAATCTTGTATTGAATTACAATACTTGTATATCATCACTTTTCCATTAGGCAACAAAAACTTTTGATAGGTAATGTTTACTGCCATTACCTGTGTAATGTGATTTAATGGGGTTTTATTATCAGTCCACACTTTAAACAAAGATACTGCAAATATAAAAATATGCTTGAGCCTTTGCAAATCTTACACCATTAAAAAAAAAGTTCATGAGATACAGCCTCGTGACAGACAGACGGACAGACAGATAGACAGTGGAGTCTTAGTAATAGGGTCCCATTTTTACCGTTTGGATACGGAACCCAAAATATAGCTTTGATTTGAAGGCTGCATAGTTTTCTGACTGTATGGTTCTCAGAGATTTCAAATAAATTTAGCTGCTCAGGCAAAGTTAAGGTACTTAATAAAATATTTTTAAACTATATTTAATGTAGGTACACCTAGTTTTACTGTAAGTAACTTTCTGCTAGCTAGGGAATACTTGTTGTATGAATCATACATTTTATTTTAATCAAGCTATTTTCCTTTTCTTTTTGACCACTTTTTAACTTTCCTTATTGTTGCTCAAAGTTATTGTACAAATATATTCAGCTTTCCTAAATAAAATGAATCTGTTGCCTTTAATACTGTTTTAAATATTAAATAAATAAATAATAAGAAGGCTTGTGTTGTGGGTACACAGACAACAATATATATAATATCATCATCATCATTCAGCCTATATACGTCCCACTGCTGGGCACAGGCCTCCTCCCACTCGCGAGAGGGCTTGGAGTCCCCACGCTGGCCCAATGCGGATTGGGGACTTCACATACACCTTTGAAATTCTTCGTGGATGTATGGAGGTTTCCACACATAATATGCAAATACTTAAATACATAAGTATTAACCAAACACCCAAAACTCAGGAACAAATATCTGTGCTCTTCACACAAATAAATGTCATTACCGGGATTCGAACCCAGGACCATTCGCTTCACAGGCAGGGTCCTACCCACTAGGCCAGACTGGCCGTCTAATGTTTTGAATATGTTATGTATTTGCAATCGGGGCTGTAACCACTAGGAATATTAATGCTAGGTTGACTGTAGCCATTTACAAATCATCTACAATGTACCATTTTATGTAGTATCAGATTTTTTTTATTTTCTTTATTGGGGAAAAAAACAGATACAGGCCAATAATATTTACAGGCAAAATATCAAAATTAAGGTATAGCCTACATCCTAAGACAATTCCCACTAGGAGGTACGACAATAGTTTTATGATAGCATTGTGAATTAAAAATTGGCAAACTGCCAGTCTCCATATAAATTAACCATAAGAAATTGCACAGATTTGATCCCATACTATGTCGAAAACTTTGCATACCAACAATTTTAAAACAAGAAACCACCCCACTAAAGTTTTAGAGATGTAATGGTAGAACGTTATTGGGTAGACATAGTAACAAAGCCAAAGAAGGCCTGTCAGGGATCTACACTGGCGCCTATTATTAGGAAGGCGGAAAACCATGCAGAATGGGAAGGCTAAGTGCACATTTTTGACATTTTTATTTTGTATTAGAATTAACATGTAAACGAGTTGGTGACTTTACTGTAAGTTTATTATGTGTGTCTTAAATAAATGAAATAACAAAGACCTTATGTGGTGGGGAGCCTCAGTCATGAGGAAAGAATTAAGAAGAAGAAAGAACTAACAGTCAATGACCTGCAATTAGTGCTTTAAAATGGAGACCTAGGTTCTCCAAAACATGTTGGGTGAGTGACTAGTAATACTTGAGTTAAACTGTAAAATTAGCTTCATTTTAGTATGACTCTCAACAGCAACAGCTTAAATGAAGAAGAAAGAAGGTATAAATTTTTGTATGGCAGCAGATTGTAATAGCATAGTGTCTCCATGTTGACTTTTAAATATTTCCTTTGCAGTTCTTGGGCCTTATAGTACTGGCTGTGGGTGTGTGGGCATGGACGGAAAAGGACACATTCAACAACCTATCTCAGCTGACCAATATAGCATTGGATCCAGCTTTCATATTGATGTGTGCTGGTAAGTGGGCTAACATACATGTAAACTTGATAATGTTGTTCTGATTGTAAATTCCGATATATTATCTGTCAAATTTTCAGGAAAGAAAATATTATGTACCTAGTGTTTTCAGGGTTTCATTTAAGTTTTCTAAAATCAAGCACATGTCGGAATTTACAAGTGCAGCAATGATATATTTTTTTTTCATTTTATCATTCTGTATCTTTGTATCATATTATTCATATTTTTGTATGAAGTCCACAAAATATCATTATGTTAAACAATGTTACAATCAATCAGGTGCTCTAATGACTGTCATACACCTACATAATGGAGTTGTTTGTTATTCTTATCTATGTATTAAAAGAATATTGTTGTCATAATATTTGTTCTTAGATTATTGTGTATGTAGTTTTATACGGTACTGAGATACAGTTCTTTAACTCTTTGGTATTGGAATATTTTAAGAGCACTACCTATTATTTTAGGTAGATATTTAAAAAATAAGTTAAAGCTTTTCGATTCGATTCATAAGAGCTTACGCAATATTTGTACTGAACTGTTAAAATTCTCATATAATAACCGCTCCAGCTTTCGTGCCTCAACCTATTGGCTATGTGTGATGGCTCCTCTACACGAATGGCCAACGCCGGCCAATGCAAGGGACGCATTTATGCATTAGAGGGAGCAAGTGATATTGCTATCTCAGTCTACCGCATGGCTGCGTCCCTCGGATTGGCCGGCGTTGGCCATTCGTGTAGAGGAGACATGAAGTTGGTGGTGGGGGAAATACAAGCTACGCCAACGCGCGACGTGGTGAATATATGAACTTTCGTAGGACAATATCTTCGTACTATTTGGCCAGTGCCAAGTGTCAAACAAGCAATACGTCCCTCACCCTGGCGCCACAGGCATACACGGAGCGAATATACTGCCTCATCCCAATCAAGCTACATATTTCGTTTCGTCTAATATTTTTTATACTCCTCGTTTCAGGGGCTATCACATTCATAATCGGCTTCACGGGCTGCGTCGGAGCATTGCGTGAGAACACCTGCCTATTGGCCTGCGTGAGTAATTAATTAACACTAATACCAATTTAAACAATCACACTATAATGTACAGTTAACTGATCTCAACTGAACCTTAATAGCAATGGTTTAAGGTTTCCCAATGGTCAGTTACATAAGTCTATTGTTAGACAGTCACCATCAGATATAGTGGATCGACTAAAGTTCTCCAAAATATCTGAATAATGTACTTTAACCTCTTGATAATAGAGGCTTTGCTCGGATATTTGTGAACACCTTGGCTGCTCCGATATGTCAGATGGCGATTGTACATGTACAGTCGTTGTCAAAGATACGATGTATTTTTTACCTTATTCCAATGTAGTAAGGTCCTAATTTTGAAATTATATCTTTAAAGTGGAGTATACTTGCTTTATTGCTTATCTAATTCATTATAGTCTTAATGAGCTGTGTAAAGTCTTTGGTCTAATATTGCTCAATAAAATAAACCAGTAGGTAGATAAAAAAACTGCGTAGTAAAGTTATTTACTTTGGCTATGATGTTAATTATGTATGTTTGTTTCAGTATGCGGTGTTTTTGGCGCTGTTGTTACTGTCTGAGATGACGACAGGAATACTGTTCTTTGTGTTCAAAGATTGGGTAAAATATTTTTTTTATTATTATTGGGAGCCTATAATGTTCCACTGCTGGACAAAGCTCCCCCTCCCACTTTTCGTTCTCATAATTAGTCAGTTTTGGCTCGTGACCGATTCGTTCAGCAACTTTCACTGAACGAATCGGTCAATTATTTTACGGTTGACCTGTCGTTACGACAGTCATAAATTCATAATCAATGATAGCCTCCTAAGGCCCAGGTATGCAAATGAAAAATACAAAATTTTCCACTGAAATTTGAACCTATAGTGTAGAAAACAGAGTTGATTTTGCGTTGTTGAAAAATTGTACGAAATAATGCAAAAGTGACTCTAGAATCAACTTTTGATGGTTTAGTTGGAACCTACCTTACAAATATAGTCTAGTTTCCGTGTGGATTTATTTCATGGCGTTTGCACTTTATTAAAAAGTGTAAAAATTCAATATAAAAACTACATTTTTGCGTTAGTTCCCTCTTAATACGGTCATGTTTAATACGATTTGACCTTATTGCGCTTTCGCGCTTAAGCCGCGTTTTTGCAGTTTTCAGAATATTTTTAAACGGGTTTATTTACCTGTTGCAATAAAGATACCGTCGTCGGTAATCCAAGTCGTTAATGTAACAATTATAATGCTATTTACAGATAAAACAGCAGGCGACGACTGGTTTCCAGACCTTCATCACGCATTATAGAGAAGACCCAGACCAGCAGAACCTGATTGACTGGATACAAGAAGAATGGGTAAACAAATGCAATTATTGCTATTAACCAGTGTTGGCCGAACGTTAATTGTAATTAACCATAACTATTATAAATTGAACCGTAAACCGTAATGGGCGGTTACAGTTTACGGTTCAATTTATAATGGTTAATTGCATTAACGTTTCGGCCAACACTGCTATTAACTATGTTAGCTTGCTTCTTTGTGGCTCTTATTATAATCTAATAACAGTTAAGAATAATTTGTGAAATTCAAAACGCATAATTATTTTCCATCGTATTTTCACGGAAACTTATGAACGTGTCTTGCTATTTCAGTCAGTCTCGGTACAAAAAGTACTGAAATTGACTGAACTAGCATGACAAATACGAACGTTTCCGAGAAAATACGATGGAAAACAATTATGCACTTACATCTGCACGTCAATTATAAAAAAGCTATTAAATTGTAAATTATTTTAGACACGTGTCATTTGATAGGGTAAAATGCGATAGAGTTAAACCAAGAAAAGTCTGCAGTGATTTTGATACCCCACGTAGTGCAAGTGTTATTTTATAAAAGTAAAATAAATGACAAAAAATAAACAAAAAAAAAACAAATCTTGTCTGATTTTAGAAAGAGTAGGGGCATTAAATTGCTCGTTGTTTGTAGAGTTAGAAAAACATATTACGGTTCACGACTTAAATGTCACCCTGTAGATACTAGGTTTTTACTTTTTTTTGTATATAGCTAGAAGTCGAATGTGGGCGTTTCAATGAAAACTGGTTTAGGTATACGGAAAGTGGGTTAGCTTTCGTACGACTGCCATTTTAGATGTGCTTTTGCTTTCTATGGCTATATCCATGCCACATCATCTGACTCACTTTTGTCGACACATGTTTGTATTATTTTTCTAACTGGAAGGGTACGATGATAGATGTCATCTCCATACAATTTATAACCTAAAATGCCAAATGTCGCAAAATTTTGAATTGACGTCTATCATCGTACCCTTCCAGTTTGAAAAGTACTATACAAATTGCATAAATTAAGTGTCAATTCCAAACAATTTTGACAGTTGGGGCAGACTAGTTTATCTCTGCATTTAAAAAACGTGACTTGCGTGAAAAAAGTTTTCATTTACCGCATTTTTACGTTCAGTGAATCTTTTAATTAGTTTGTATGAGATGAATTTATTTTATTGTTTATCAACTATAGCTGGTCAAACCAATTTGTCAGTAAATAGGAACAAAAAAAACTATACCCATCCTTTTCTTTTGGGTGCTAGTACTAGTGTAAGACAAAGATAGTATGATTCTCTCTATCTATGTTTGAAATTAGACAGTCCTTTGACACACTATATAGCACTAATTTCAGTCACAAACTACTATGGAATCTTTCCAGCTCCAATGCTGCGGAGTAGAAGGCCCGCGCGACTGGGACCGCAACGCATACTTCAACTGCTCGAGCGGCGCCGTTGGCTCCCGAGAGGCCTGCGGAGTCCCCTTCAGCTGCTGTCGCAACAAGCCGCAGGACATCATCCGCAACAAGCAGTGCGGCTACGACGTCCGCAAGCCGACCTATGTGAGTACTTGTACCGAGACCACAACGTTACTTCATCTGCTCGAGCGGCGCAGTTGGTTCACGAGAGGCCTGCGGAGTCCCCTTCAGCTGCTGTCGCTACAAGCTGCAGGAGACCATCCGCAACAAGCAGTGCGGCTACGACGTCCGCAAGCCGACCTATGTGAGTACTTGTACCGAGACCACAACGCTACTTCAAGTGTATGAGCGGCGCAGTTGGTTCACGAGAGGCCTGCGGAGTCCCCTTCAGCTGCTGTCGCTACAAGCTGCAGGAGACCATCCGCAACAAGCAGTGCGGCTACGACGTCCGCAAGCCGACCTATGTGAGTACTTGTACCGAGACCACAACGCTACTTCAAGTGTATGAGCGGCGCCGTTGGCTCACGTGAGGCCTGCGGAGTCCCCTTCAGCTGCCGCAACAAGCCGCAGGACACATCCGCAACACGCAGTGCGGCTGCAACGTCTGCGTGATCCACGAGCGAGGCTGCCTGGCGGCGGGCGAAGACTGACTGCATCGCCGCTTCAAGACTGGCTTGTAGTTTGTTGTAGAATATGTTGACTTATTGATAATTCTATAACTGAACGCCCGTGAAGGGCATCTTATGGCAACTAAACATACGAGTACATACATTGAGTTTATGTTATATAAACGGCAGCAAGTGAGCGAGCGCGTGATCCACGAGCGCGGCTGCCTGGCGGCGGGCGAGGACTGGCTGCAGCGCCGCTTCCCCGTGGTGGCGGCCGCCTTCCTAGGGCCCATCGCGCTTAAGGTTCTAACTGTACTGTAGGGACAGGGTTAGTTTCCGTTGACGTTCAAGGCCGTTTTCCATTATTGAGCACAGTTAAATCTGTAGAGTCATTCCCCGTAACGTCATTCACCATTTTATTATGTACCTTTTACTCATTATGCAAAAACAAGTCGCAATGTAATTGTGACTCACATCGCATTAGTTCTTCGTGGATTGACCCTGTGTGAGATCGTGGATAACTTACGAAGCGGCATGGTTAGATATGATCGAGTTGACTAATTTGCCCGCTTGATATCGATGATCAATATGCGAATGTTTCACCTAAAACTACGCAAAAACGAAAAAAAAACTTGCTGTCAAAGTGGCTAAGACGATTTCAACGGAAACTAGCACGAAGTTCCTTCGAAAAGTATGTTTGGTTTGAATTTGCCGTCGAGTAGAATAGATGCATTACAAATAGCGCAAAGGAATGAAGTGTGCCAGAACTTTATTGTTAGAGTCTAGCTTATTTTAATTAAGCCTTTATTTCCTTCCTTTGAGTTACCTAGGTATGAGGCATTTACCGCATGTTAGAATATTCGCAGTTACCGTGGATTATATGTGTAGACGAGGAATGCAAAAATTGTCCATTAATTTATTTCAGTATTTCAAATGCACAAAAGTGGCAATTCTTTGCATTTTTTCGACTGATCATGTAACACGATAGAATAACATGATGGATGCTTGTAAACTGATGAATTATTAATTCAAATTCGAATAAGATGTTAAATCTACAGTCCAAGCAACTATCTTTTCTTTTACGCTCTATATTAGTATAGAGACAGTAGTTTGTGTTTGCATTTGTTTTATTTTTTGTTCTCTTTCTTTCTAGAGTTATGATATTGCTAAGATAATTCATGAGAAAGGCTGCCTAGAGGCGGCCGAGGAGTGGTTTGACCGTAACTTGCTGGTGGTTGCCACGACCGCTGTTTGTACTACTTTTGCACACGTAAGTTTTTGTTTTAGGTGCACTTAGTGTAAGGCCTGAGTGGACGCTCGAAGCGGAGCGTGCAGCGTGGCGTCGGGCTCATAAGTGATTTGAGCAGCGTGCACTAAGGCCGCTCCTATACGTTTGCATTTGTTTAACATGCACGCCGCACGCCCTGCCCCGCTGCACGCTCAAGTCGAGCGTCCACTCAGGCCTTACACTTACACATTTAACTTTACCTAATCGCTGGTCCAATATTACAGGGTTCTATGTTACATTTTCAAGATAGTTGAAATTCGACTTAATGTCACTATGACAATGTTCAAATTTCAGTTCTATAAAAGTGAAACATAGAACCCTGTAATGTCTACCACTTAACTTGAGGCGGTTGGTAGGAACTAGGGAGACAATATGGTTAAATAAGGATTGGTTGAAGGCACAGCTGCGTGCGTCTTAGATTAATTAAAATAAAGTATTTAAATTACATTTAGTTCGTAACTATGCTACCTTTTACTAGGAAACGCACTGTACCTTACCAACCGCCTGAGTTTAGTAGTAGATCAAAAGAGCAGAGACTTGGCATGAATTTGTAGTAGTTTTGAGAACGTATGTTTGGCTTGCATTTAGTTACTAAGAATGATGTATGATTTAATTTTCTTCACTGAAAAGTGTCTTACTAATAAATAAACACACATTAAGGCGCCCTGATTTATCATTAAAGTGCGTCCAGATCAAGCGAATGTGTACAGTCATTACAGTCAAGTGTAAAAATATGGGTGCATAAATTTCAAAAATATGTCCCGTAGCTCTTATGTCAGCGAATTAAGAACTATGGGACATATTTTTGAGTAAGTTGTCTACACCCATATTTTTACACTTGACTGTACTTCTAATTTGCGCAAGGCTCGAATAAAGTGCGCTATAAAAGGCCTATTGCCTATAAATAAATACATTTTGGATTTGAAGCCAGTGCTGGTCGCCAACTTTAACTAAACATAGCTTATAGCAAACCAGCATGCGCATTCGCGACGTATTCGCTCGATTTGGACGCACCTTTAGGCATTGACGTATAAGTGGCCTATACTTGCCGCAGCACCAAGTGGCGAGTAGGGAAATAAAAGTCAGTGATCCGAGTTGAGCTGAGTTCTGCTCCATAATAAGGCCGTGCAAGGGTCTGCTAGGCTTCTTGGCAGAGTTGGGTTGGCAAGAATAGTGCCGCCAACCCATCACGCAAAATAGGCGCAATAATATGACGTCGAGTTGCGGAAACCAAGCCCGCGAGAACCTATAACCTAAGGCCGTGCAAGTGCGAAAGAGATAATTATAATGATTTGCGACCTGAATCGACACTTAGTTTTGTGACAAGTATTGTTTGCTCTAAATGCTCTCGATGTTGTTCCATGGAAGCTCTTCCGCTTATGTTATGAGGCTACCTACTTTATTCGAACTCAGTCAGTTAGTAGTTGTAATTTATTTGCGCTACTATGAAAGTTATTTATATATTTCAGTAAAGGGTATTTTTCATGAAGAACACAATTTACTTATTTATCATTTATTTCCCTTTAGATCCTTGGGATATGTTTCGCCCAAAACCTGCGCGCGGACATATTCGCCCAAAAAGCGAAATGGCACTGACAATCAGCCCCTCCTGCGGCCGTGTGACGCTCCCCGCGTCGCACCCCCAACCCCTATAGCGCGCTGTACGGCCCCGACGTCACCTGCCACTTGGACAGGTGAACGGGCTGGAGAGACGACGTCGCCGATGCTTGCTAGTTATGTAAGGTTAGGATAGATGGCGCTGTTGTTAACTTAACTCGGATTTAGAAAGAACATAAGACTTCTTATCGGTGCATTGAGTTGGCCAATATTGTCAGTAGAAAATGAAGGGAAAATTAAAAACTATAAACGTTATGTTCAGTGATACGAATTACATGTAGGTACTTAACGATAACGAAGGTTATAATGTATTGTTCCTCGTTGTCTTTATATACACCGCAAATTGAGTTCATAACGTTTAACCTACATAATATTAAAGTTTTTCAACTGAAGTTTCAATTAAAATTGAAATAAAATGACATTTGTCTATTAAATCAAATCTGATATTCATTACAGACTTGAGTATTTCATTCAGGTTTATCAGGATCTGATTAACATGGTCCTACTGACAATATTGCCTGGCCAGAAATAAATATACGAATACAGTGATCTTTTCGCTCTAAATCTGTTGTTAACACCTAATAGTTACTACCTTACCTACTATCGTATTAACGTAGCTTTTCCCAAACTTTTACTTAATAGCTTTTCACAACGAATCCTTAAATCCTTCACTTTCACCTCTTTCCTGAATGTTCAAGTTGTCTTGATGGTGATAAAGTTTATAAATAAATGTTGATGTCGTCATAAGAATTATCCAATGTGTAAATGACCTAAGTCCAAAGTGCAGACAGTTTCCGCAAAGCACGCAAAGATAGGTAACTAAACAAATAGACATGCTCAGGCAAAGCCGTGATATGATAACAGTCACACTAGATGGCGCTGACATAAATGCCATTGAGGCATCAAATCTAACCGTCGTATGTGGCATTACTTTATATAAGATCTAAATATGTAGTAGCACGCCGTATAACCGTTGGATAGCTTGCGTCGAACTTTACAATCGTTACCAAAAGATCTTAAAATACCTTTTAAGGAGTAAACTATATAGGAAATTGTCTGCACTCAAAACATGTGTTCATATTGGCCAACTGTACTGTATTAGCCTTAAAAGAGCTGTGAAAATATAAGTATCGAAATAATTATAGAGTGAAAGTGAAAAATATTCGCCGAAGTTATGTAGTATACAAATATGTTGCAAAATGTATTGATCAATTATAATACAAGTAAAATTTGTGTTTATTGATAGTTTTAGTGGGAATTATATACTACTCTAGAATCTAGATGAGTTCGCATACAATTGAAGGGATGTTTACAAAAACAACATAACTCACTACACTGGTTGACCCCTGAAACGATTAACAATGTTCTTAAAAAAGTGTCAACCGCTCTAAGCAGTTATGTTGTTTTTGTAAACATCCCTTCAATTGTAATTGCCTTGCAAATGCTTTACAAAGTGCTTTAGGTGACCTGTCGTCGGTGCGAGGGGTTGAAGCCCAGGAGAATAATGGCTGAAACTAGTATTATAAGAATTAGAGGACTTATCTGTACAATTATAAGAGTAACTGACGAATATTAGGATAAGTAATACTCATTGCTTTAAGTTTTCAAACGATTTTTATAAGTATTTAAATTCGTTCTAATTTTATTTCTTTTGTTATATCTCAAAAATAGTATTATATTTAAGACAATATGTTGTGATTCGATCTTGACAAAAATCTCAATTTTTTGCACAAAATGTTTATTATTGTATTGTAGTAGTGTCTAGTTGTAGGATTTCTGTAGTGTTTTTGTTGTATATTTAGACTAGGACTTTACAATTATGTTTTTCCTTGTACATGCACAATAAGCAGTACAATAGGCACCTAGATGATATTTCTAATGTTGTTTGATTCTCGTATTATTAATGCAGCATGTATTTTTGACATATGTAACCGCAAACTTTCACAAGACGTAGAATTTCCTCTTATGTACCATATTTTATTTTTATTTTTTGATATCATTTCAATTTAGTCTATTTAGTCATTGCTACTGCTAGGGCGTATTTTTCTGTTTGAGCGGAAATATAGTCATCGCTTGTTTCAGTTGTGTGAGTTGTGACATCGCTTCAGAAAATAGTGACGTTACGTGCTGAATTATTATTTTTGATGGAAAATAGTTTACTATTATTTAACCGTGAAATTATACTGTCCATTAGTTTCAACAAATTTTCCTTGCATTTTGTGATGTTATAAAATACGGTGCACGGTGTGTATCTACATTAAATTACATTTGATAAAAACACACCATAACTATTAAAATGACTCGTACTTTCAAGAAATAATGATAACAAAGTGTAATTATGAATTAAGTATATTAATTATTTAATTTTGACCGCATCTCAAAGTGTAATTCTATGGAACTTGCTAACTATGTAAACAAAAGTCACTAGTAAATTCATAATTCAGAGACAATTTCAATATGGCGGTTTGTTTAGACTTTAGATACATTACATTTGACACTGACATTCCCCTAGTTTCCAACATATTAGCTGCTTACCAATAGTGATGTGCGTGCCTGAATTACGAATAAAGATAAATTATTAAGATAAGCGACTTGTGCTATCTGATCTCCGTACATTTGCTTCCTATTTGCCGGTATTGACAATCTAATAATTAATTAATTAATACAGTATAGTAATTCAGTATATTATTTTAATAAGATGCATGGTTTTATAATCAGAACCGTGAGAGTGCGTTTATGCTTTAGTGTTGTAATAATGTATTATAGAAATTTTAAAACTTCTTAGTTGGCAAATTCACCAAGACAGCCGAGTTTTTTTGTGAAACGCTGAAGAAATTTTAATAAAAAAGAAGAGTTTAGAACCTTATTGTTAATGTTTATACCCTATCTAATTTCTAGTACTTTCTGGCGCTTAACGCCTAAGTAATATTTTATTAAAGTCAACTAGGTTACTTATTAGCTGGACTAAAATATTACTGCCTTGAGTATAATTATGCAAAAATTGTACACTTAAATATTATGAAAGCATGAAAAGACGCATTACCGGACCTACTGAGAGTTTCAACTATCGAAATTCTGTATATCTAACTCTGTCATTCCTATTACGTAAGTCAGAGATAGATGTAGACAATTTGATATTTATAATTGATTTTACGTTGCATAATTCATTGAATTGGCATTTATTAATCCAAATCATTGCTTTCCTGAAAAAAAAATATTTTTCCTGTTTGTAATTTTAAGTACCTACATAATTTTACTGAAATGAAAGAAAAATGATGAGTTAGGAAGCTAAATATAGTATAACAGTATTTGTATGTAGATGTAGGATTTTGTATTACTTTTAAAAGACGTACAGTAATGTAAAATATTTTATACGCAAATATAGTGTTTATTATTAATGACAAACATGTTTCATTTATCCATTCATATACATGTCGTATCCTCTTGCCACCCAATGTACATTAGGATGTACACTCAGTTTCGATGGAATGTCAACCTTAATTAAAAACAAAGTAGGTCGATCGTATTATGTTCGAAAAAAATAAATTCAACCCAATTGGAAATACAACAATATTCTAACTTCCTTGGCTATAATTTTGTATGGTGAACTAGTAATTCTGTACCAATAATCCTACTGACATGAAACTTTGCTGGTATGGCACAAAGTTTAACCTTTTCGACGCCGTGTCAAACACAAAAGCTGTCACGCGGACGCCACGTCACCGAAGTGTCAAAACTGAAATTGAACTTTATGCATATGCCCGTAGGTCTATGTTGCTCTGTGGTTTGTGACCGATTAATCAGTCTTTGGCGTTGAACCTGCGGTGCGGATATATCGGTCATTGGCGTCCAAAAGGTTAACCATTCAAAAATGAATCCATGGTGCTTTAAAGTGTGGACACGAAAGAATCTGATCAGTGATCATGCATGATATTGGTAAATCTTTAAATGAATGTAGATTTTAAAACAGCAGTTTTTAAAAATACACTCGGCGTCACGGAAATCGCACACCCACCGATTTTTGTTTTAAGCGAATATAGCTCTTATCATATGTATTATACCCTCACAATATATACATCATTTAAAAGCACAATTAATAAGCATTAAAACATGAGTAAAGCATTTTTGGGAAAAATAATAATAATCACGAAATTACGGCGTTCTGAAAGAACACCTACAATACGCGTTGTAAGGGTCGCTAGTTGCGTTACCTTGGATAGGTTTAAAAGGGGGGGTAAAAGTGGAATATGGGTCATTCGGTATCCAGAGTTCACAGAGGTCACACCGGAACAGCTGGAGAAAGAAAACACCCCAAGAAAATGGATACCACGGATGCAGAAGCAGCTCAAGCAGTAGCCCAGGTGGAATCAGGAATGACGCAGTCTGCGATTGCTCGGCAACTCAACATAAGCCGTTTCCGAGTTCTCCGAGCAGTTCATCGATTCCAGAGGACTAGAAGCTTCACCAGGAAGCCTGGATCCGGAGGACAACGCTGCACTTCCGAAAGAGACGACCGCTTTATTGTGTCGACGTCTTTGCGGAACCGTTTCTCCAACGCTGTCCAGCTGCAAGCAGTTCGGAGAACGGTGGTGAGTGTCTCTACAGTAAGAAGAAGGTTGCGGGAGAAGAAGATCATGCCCCATAGAGCGGCTACGGGTCCCAAATTGACGGCAGAGCATCGGCGAGTCAGACGTGAGTTTGCTCGCGAACACAAGGATTGGACGGTCGACCAATGGAAGGCTGTCCTCTTCTCCGATGAGACCAGGGTGTGCCTGTTCTGCAACGATAGGCGCAGAAAAGTGTACAGGAGGCAAGGGGAACGTTATTCACAGGCCTGTCTTGAAGAAACCGTCGGATACGGAGGAGGATCCTGCATGTTCTGGGGTGGCATTTCCCTCGCCGGCAAAACCGAGCTTGTTTGTGTTTCCCGCACTGGTGGTGGTCGAGGCCAGGGATCCATGACTGCTCATCGGTACATCACAGAGATCCTGGAGGACCATGTGGTTCCATACGCCGAATTTGTCGGTCCTGGATTCACATTCATGCAGGATAACGCCCGCTCCCACACAGCGTTGATTGTTCGGGACTACCTTGATCAGGTTGGGATCACCGTCATGCAGTGGTCAGCAAGGAGTCCGGACCTGAATCCCATAGAGCACCTTTGGGATCAGCTAAAACGGAAGGTGCGGTCACGTAATCCTGCACCTGCGACCCCGGAACAGCTTCGAGATGCCGTCATTGAAGAGTGGGATGCTATTCCTCAAGAATACGTCGTGTCTCTCGTGAGGTCCATGAAGGCTCGCATGGAGGCAGTCATTAAGGCCAGAGGAGGCAACACTAGGTTTTAAGTTTAGTTTTAGGCATTTGTATTCCGATATTTATTGATTTTATTGTGTTTTAATTTGTTGATTTTTTTGCATGAATATACGATTTTTATTTCTTATTAAAAAAGGTGCCTTTTTTTTACTCTTTAGTAACTATTGCATTGTTTTTAAATGAAGGGTTAAATTCTCTTTAAAATGATCCCACACACTCATACTTTACCTTCAACAACATAAGGTTTATAACGGCTTGAAACAAAAATCCGTGGGTGTGCGATTTCCGTGACGCCGAGTGTAATTTGTGGATTATAAAACTATACATAATAAAATTACAATTATAATATAACGTTTGATTGTCTGTGACTTTTAGCATAATATATCTACCGTAGGTACCTATATTATCTTCACTCACCCGCTTCGGCGGTTATCACACGTATCACACTGGATGTGATTCGCACGTCGCTCCGATGTGCGAGAGGGATGTCGCTATAATACGCGCATAGCGTTGTCTCGCTCAAACATTACCTTTCAACAACTTTGCCTTCTTGTAAAACAAACTATTTCGTACTTAGTCCGCGAACTTTTCAATCTGAGCTCGTACCTATATTCTCAGCAGCACTGAACTGAATCTCAAACTGTCGATGAATACGAATATATGAAATATATAGAAATACTTCTAAATTTTTTTCTTTTATGTAGATGTGTGTTCATAAAATAATGTAGAAGTAACAGACATAACAAGAAAGACAATGTTCTAAGTCAAGTAAGGTATCTATGTATCTTATCTACAACGACTTCGTTAGCGACATCTATTTTACGCGCAGAGCCATCTAGCGGTGAATCTTGTCATCAAAGATTCATTTCTGCCAGGCCCCAATCGGTTAATTTTTGTCTTAGGGTGGTATATTATGTCCAATTTCTTTATCCAATGTCTGTGCGTCTCACTCTCATTAAAGCAAAATGTGTGACGCAATAGACATTGGACAAAGAAAAGAAATTGGATAGGTGGAAGCAAAGAGTATTAAATCACGGTGGAAGCCCACCCTTATACATTTTTATCAAGATTGTTTATTGTTTTACTTATTGTGTATTATTTATTCAGCGTGTCGCTATTATTATTTTTTAAGTAACCACAATTATTTACAAGGCAATAATTATAAACTTCATACAAAAAATTATTCATCAATTTAAATTAAATCACTGCTAGCAAAATGCAGCATTATCTTAATTTGATCCCTTGAGGATTAGTATTAGTAACTCTGGTGGGTGTCAAAGTATTTTTATAGGGGTCTCCAAGATGCCCATTCAATAGATTTAGGTACCTATTTATTTAATAATAGTAAATCACTAATATTAAGTTCTAGACTAAATCTATACGAATTTATATTTAATTATCCTATGTAGGTTAAATAACTACTGATTATTATGTCACGCAATACATAATATCAAAAATCGAATAACGAACTAAATTAAATATATTTATTACTTACTTAAAATATTATGTTAAAATTTACTTAGTTCGCCCCGAACTGAGAAGTCGCGGTTTGCCAAAAACTATAGAGTGATTGAATTTGTTGCACCTACTTAGTGGGCAATGGATCGAAAATTGCAAGGTCTGTGGAGCCCTTAACTGATAGATTTAAGTCACCATAGAGATAAAATAAACTGTATCTGTGGTAAGCCGCAATGTTTCTTGTCAAATACCTATATTATGTTAATTATGTTTATTTTATTTCGTTTTATCTTGCTAATTATTTAAAAATGGTAAATTTTAAATAATTAGCAAGATTATTGGCCTTCTAGGCTCTTCTAGCTCCATAACCCCTTGATCGAGTCTTCTCATAATTTTATGACTAAAATATAATGCCTTCATCTTCACGTTTACCCAATTTCATTTAAATTAGAAGAAATGTACTTAAGTTATTGTCCATCAAACTATGCTCTGATAGTTTAGTTTAAAAACATCGAAATGCCGGGACGTGCCCCTATATACCCAGCCGGGCCAGCCGTGTGTTCCAAGTTGAATGTAAAGGGGCCCATTGATTAACAGTCCGCCGGACGGTATCAGCCTGTCAGTTAGAACAAAATTTTGACAGTTCCGAACAACTGACAGGCCGATACCGTGCGGCGGACTGTTAATCAGTGGGCCCCTTAAGAACTTCAATTCGCTTCGCTCGCTCGTTCGATGAATGTAAGAACTTCACTTCGCTTCGCTCGCTCGTTCGAAAATTGCTTTAGGTCCTTTAGAAAGGGTTGCCATAAGTGTGGGGACTCAGACCGGGACATTTAAAGAATAATCGGCCAAGAGCATGTCGGGCCATGCTCAGTGTAGGGTTTCGTAGGTTCCATTCTGTCAAAATAGGCCAAATGGGGGCTAATAGTAGGTGAGTATCATGTAAAGTACATTACAAGCATAAGGGAGTACTTTTACTGAGAAAAGAAGATTTTTGCAATAACTCAAAACCGACTGGACCGATCATGTTCGCTATAGTTTTCATTGACAGTACATATTTATTTCACGATTTTTTTTCAGCTTTTGTTTCACGATTTTTTTTCATATTTTAAAATTAATATTTAATACCTTTAAAGTGATATTTAATGTTACGTACGCGCTTTTTCACGTCGCGCGAGTTTCCCGAAAATGAGGCGCGGAGGTCTGTGTTCAGCGTTGAATAAAAAGTAACCACAGTAAATATATGTAGTCCTCCACTTTTATAATATTAATTTGGTTTCTTAAATATGAATACTTTTTGAGATATTGGGGAAATAAGAAATATCTACTTTCTCCCCCTTTTTTCGTTTAATAACTTTTGTTATTTTTTGTGTGCTAATAAACGCATCCAATACATTTTTCTAGACAACATTACGAATCAAATGAGGTATCAGACGTATTTTTAGGAGTAGTATCTCTATTTTTCACCGTTTTAAGTTTCTCGAGTAGACTAAATGTGTTGACACTGTTACCGTAAATACGTAAAAAGTGAACGGACAAGTGTCAGCGCTTACATCGTTCTATCCACGTACGATTAGCCTAGCTAGTTAGACTAGTCGTGTTTATTGTTGGACTGTTGGTATATGTATATTTACCAAGTCCAGCCCCCTACTAAGTAAATAGTTACTATGAACTTTAAAACCGGGACAATTTGCTTATCGGCCGGGACACCGGGACACCATGCTTCAAACCGGGACATGTCCCGGCGTACCGGGACGTATGGCAACCCTACTTTAGAAGCATAGATATTGAAGCTGAATATTTTATACAATTTGAACCTACGCGTTTATCTAATTTAATTATTGCGGTGGTGAAAAATCTAAACGTTTGATTTGTTCCTGTCAAAATGAATTTCTGTAACTCTAGTGAAAAGGGGTAGGTACAAGACAAAGTCAACGGTATAAGTTCCAAATAGCTACCCTTTTCCACCTGAGCTGCGTGAATGCTTAGTCAATCTTATTTGATTTTTAGCTAGTAAATGATATTTAGGTAGGTTGGTACTAAAAAAAGAAACTAACTCAATAGGCAATTCCTATTGAATTCGTTTCTTTTCTCAGTATATTTTGTCGTTAGTCTCACCCATTCGACAAACTCGCCCGTAAGCGCGGTGGCGGACAGAAATGGTGCATTACTTTCATTTAGTCCGAATGGAGTCCGACGATTGTAAGTTAAGCCGCGAGTTGGGACACATACTAATACCCGCAGCGAGACAATTGGCGACGTGAAATACGGAGCTAATAGTCGGAGAGAAGCTTTTGTTAGATTCTCTGGGATAGTAAATACTAGGTATAAAAGTAATAATTTGCGAGTTAGCGGCGACGTTGTGTTATCGCTAAACAAACCGTTTGTTCTTCTAAGTCCTGCGTTATTGTAGGTAGTTAAGGCAAGATACTTAAGGTGTGCGTCTTATATAATTAATCTGTAGCGCAAAACAGTTAGAACGAATGAACGAAACCGTATGCGATTCATCGCCACGAGATTGGAGCCGAAGTAAAATTTCGTTGATTTATGGTTAAAAATCCACTTTTTACTATGGGACTAACAAATATGTTTACAAAATAAATTACTCATTGAAAATCCCTAACATACGCTCCTTAAAACATATGTACTAATCGGAACTTATTTTTTTACACCCCCGGGCAGGCGGGCAGCCCAATGTACTTATTCTTATAATGGCGCTATCCGTATAAGGTATGTTGGGGTAATACCGGACGGATTTGGGACTAATTGGGAGACCTCGCGAAATATTTTTTTTTCTCGAGCTCAGTACGTGTCAGCTTCTAGAAATATGGTGCAAATCGTTAAATAATAACCGAAGTTTAAGCCTGAATATTGGCAACCTTCAATGTTTAACGGTTTCAGTTTTATACAAGTGTAAAGATGAGACATATTTTTATTCGAGGGTAACGATGAATTTGTCATCCCGGGAGAACATCGGATGGCGAAAAAAAACCGGTTCTAATGCTCAGATAACAAGGTATCTAAAACAGTATATCCGATGTTTAACCTCCTCCAACGTATATGAATTTCAGCCACGAATAGCTGGAAACTTAAAATTTCTCATCAAATGTTTAAAACTTTGCATTTATGCATCCGATCTTGACCCATATACGAAAATTTGGTAAATCTGTGGCTCTCAAAGTGTGATATGTCAATAGAAACAATTTCCTAAGTAATACATTCATACATATATAGCGACGTACACTGCTAATATTTCTTCCTTTTGAATTACCGTCCTCGAATAAAAATAAAGGAACGAAATAATTACGATAAAAACAGAGTTCTTGCAGTCATAAAAAAAACAAAGTTTGACAATCACTGCTGAATTTTTAATGGGTAAAGGTCGGATTGTTGCTATCCGATCTTTACCTGCAAGGGTAAAGATCGGAAATCGGTCTACAGCAGTCCTAGGTCTGTTTTGATTGGATTCATTTAAAGATAAACCTTCAAAACGAAATTGGACATCAACTGAATCACAAAAACAACCACAGTTTTATCACAATACTCGACATAAATTACAGGGCGAAGATCGGATGGCCAGAAAAATGACCAAAATTACCTTGCTCCCTTTAAAGGCGCGTAGAACATATCCGATATCACTGAGCGGCGGAGGGACACTGGTGTCCGAAGCGCAATGAAATAGCGTCTTGCACATTGTTGTCAAAATTAAGAAATAAAGCCTACTTTGGCGGAAATGAATTTCCTACGTTCTTCCCCCGCATCCGATATTACCCCAACATACCTTACGTATCTAAAATAGTCGGTGCAATACTAATTAACAAATGCACGATATTTGTCTAACTTAACGTTCTATGGATTACCTTAGCATATCTACCTAAACCGGACAAGTGCGAGTCGGACTCGCCCACCGAGGGTTCCGTACTTTTTAGTATTTGTTGTTATAGCGGCAACAGAAATACATCATCTGTGAATATTTCAACTGCCTAGCTATCACGGTTCATGAGATACAGCCTGGTGACAGACGGACGGACGGACAGCGGAGTCTTAGTAATAGGGTCCCGTTTTTACCCTTTGGGTACGGAACCCTAAAAACAATTTTATGGGACTCCTTAATTTTTAGTCGTAAAATTATAACTCTCTAGCTGCTGGCCTAGGGGATGTTCAATTGCTCAATGGGGGTGAATGTGAATAAAATTATAAAACAAAATAATTATGCATCTTTATGTTAGTTTTAACCTTTTTTTATTTACCTACCATCCTACGAGAACTTGTCTAACTTGTGTAGAAAGCAGTACCTATATAGCGCGAACTACTGCGAGCGAACGCTAGAAAAATATACCAGAGCTAACTTCAATCTGCGTCATATCGTAGATGAATGACGTGGATTAAATCTGGCCCAAATACACAGTTAAATCCATAAGTAAATATAGAGCTGGCAGATCGAGTGACAGACGGCAAGCGGCGAGGCGACGTAGAGTGGAGTGCCATCCGACGATCCGATATGACGGGTAATCGGGCGAGGGACTACTGGAATATCCCTTATTTATTGCCTCTCATCTTATTTAAAAGCAATTTTTGTAGGGTAGTAACGGTATGCCGCTTTTTCTTTCCTGGAAATCGATAGTGTTGTAAATTAAGTGATATCATTTTGTGATGTTGATATAGATGAAATTAGATGTAAAATGTTGTCTTGTCATATGGCTGCTTAACACATTCAATACCACTAAGTGCTACGGGTTACGCTCGTAGCGCGTAGCCACGGTTTCGTCGTATGTAGCGCGTAGTCGCTACGAACAGTGTACCCGACAGTCGGGTTCTTGGTGTTGAATGTGTTAATTAATACTAATGCCCATTGTTACTAACAAAATAATACAAGTCGGATGGTACGTCACGAGTAGTGTGTGTTCCCGGTACTGGTTTTCTATAGGTACATAATCAGTTCCGTAAACGGGAATTCCCGGGACTCGCCATACAAGAGTAGGCCCGGGAGCAATTCCTATAACAAGACATCAAAAGCAGGCCCTGATTCCGCCCTCTACCGTCGACAGTTTTAGATTAGGTAGGGTACCTAAATTTATGTAAACCCCTAAGTGTTTGCATTAATGAAATAGGTACGCCAGGGTGTACTTTAGCGAGTGGACAAATATGTTAATTATTCAACGTGGGAGACCCGACGTGTCTTTGTAGATTTCTACAACAATTTCTATTGTTTATTTTACTAAATACCTATTAGAAATTAAATGAAAATGCTTTACTGCCACACAGGTAACTACTTAACAAGCATGTAGGCATTATACTGTTTAATAAATTATATGGTATATAAGATAGGTATTTGACACAGAAATTTTCCATTCCCCAGTTCCATCGGAAGTTATCTTAGAATAATTTGTTATCCCCACCAAATTATAATAATTTTCACTTTCACTGTGCATTAGGTGTTACTGTAATGGCGCTACGTATTGCTATCATTTCTTAAGTTTGGCGACATTGCAAAATTAATATTTAAGAAACTTTATTCATAAAATAAGAGAATGAAGTATGTAGTTACCTATTTATTGACCAAGGGAAAGCGACGCTGGTCGTTTCAGAGAGCCTACCGCGAACCACGTTCGACGTGTTGCTTCCCTGTCACACTTACGTACGAATTTACAAGTGCGACAGAGAGGCAACACGTCGAACGTGGTTCGCGGTAAGCTTTGACAAAAATGCTTTCGTATGTCTGTCCGGATTTATTACTCTACAGGTCGCATTTTTCAACCGATTCTCGTGAAATATTTATTGTGAGCGGGTTCGACATAAGTATGGATTAGTTTGTAAATTAAAATTTTGGAGATATTTCATTAGTTTTGGAGCATTGGGGCTTCTCGAGGTCTATACTCAACAGCTTACAGAGCCACTAGTCATTAAACATAAATATAGTGTAGGTAAGTACGTACATTCTTAAAAAACACGAAATTGTAAAAAAACTAATTAGTGAACGTAAAACATTTTTTTTTTCGTAAATATTATATTAGAATACAAACTACCTATACAACAACGTAATGTTTCACGAAACCGTGAAATGACTGAGCGAACATTCGGTGAATAGCTTGTAGTGTCCCTGTAGACCACCACAGTGAACAGCCACAATAGTAACAAGGGTTTGTTTCGGTACTTCGCAACTTTTCTCGAAATTAACACATTGTATTTGTATAGGAGGGTAGATAAATTGTTACAGTGTGATACAACACAAATTATCGGTATATTTAGTTACTTTCTATGATGGCTTCTAAGCGCAATTGTAGTAAATTAACCTACATGACATATAAGTAAATGCACCTCTTCAGCTGCTGTATATAATTATGATATTTTTTCTTCGCTTGGTTCATATGAATGTGATATTTTTAGCCCTTCTGTCTTCTATCTCCTTTATTTTTAGATTTCAACCAATAACACTTTAAATACAAGGCATACACAACAACATCAAGGCACTATAGTACAATATAATAAAAAAGTAGCTTTCGTCGTTAATCCTCACTATAAAAGTTGGATTATTTATGCAGAGAGTTAGCTCTGTATGAGACTAAATTAAAATTATATCAAAATCATTTCATAAATTTACGAAAGAATCGCGACCAAAGCTAATTCGCACATAATAGGTACCAGACCAGTCCTATGATTAATTGAAAACTAAGCCCAGTAAACCGTATTGTGCGAACAATGGGGACATTCTGTCCGTTGCCTTCGAACATAAATCAAAGTCTCGGACAATTAACGACGCATTATCACAGCTCATACATTTAATTAATTTGTACAGAATTTAATGAATTTCTGAAAGATGGTGGGGAAGTTTTAACGAGTTTAACAGTTATTAGGGACACTTTACACCCTTCTCGGACAAGGGAACAGCCTTCAATTATGGATCAAATGGTTAGATGATTAATAAAAAAACGTCATTCAATAACATTAAAAGCAATATTTATTTAACGCAAACGTTAAAGTTTAATAGCAGGTATTAGTCAATATTTTATTCAGAAATAAAATAACCTTAGATCCAATCGTTTCTAATAATTTCTATAGTAATTAATAATTATAATTTCTAATACCTAATAAACGGTATTCATTTTATTAGGAGATATTATATTTACGTCGTTTTTATTTTGATTAGATAAATACAATATACACCATGAAGAGCAACAAAAAACTAAAAAAACATGACACACAAACAGAAACACTAAAAAAGTAGTCAACAATGTATAACTTATATTATATTATAATTATAAGAAAGGTTAATCAAGATCATTAGTTCCTGACCGACCACTGTGTGCTGGTGCCTTTACCTACCTTACCAACAAATTAACAGGTTACCCTGTCCCCATTAACCACGGATCCTAATTGCCGTCTTCCCATCTCAGCACCTGTTAGGTATGTAATCGAACTTTCCTGAAAATACGGGAACATTTTGACGTAAAAACCTATACCAAGAGTAAAGTTACTCGCACAGTTCACAACTTGAATAAACTTTTAATTATACAGCGTTGCGCAGGTAGGTACTACAGAACAATACGTTGGCAGACTTCAATTTGAGGCCGCACAATCCGCGATCATTAAAATTACGCCTGAAATGAAAAAAAAAGAGGCAAATTGCGTTGATAATTATCACGCTGGCTGCAAAAATCTGCAACGAGTGTTGGAAATGATACAACAAATTTACAGAGAACTCTTGCACGTCTTTCTCGCTTGTTGTCTGGAGGGGTTTGTGAGAAGACGGGGGTCCTCTTAAGTCGGTCGGTTTTGAAACCCGATGCCGGGTCTTTTGTTCGTGTTGCTCGGCTAAAGGTCGCGTCGCTCATTTGCTGAAAGCTTCGCTTCAAGTGCCGTCAGAAATCCGCCGTTTTCGCCACGTTCTGTTTTCAAATAGGCGGCTTCCATGTTGGAAAGTTGGAAAAGCGTTATTTAGTAGAATAAAGTTGAAACAGTGGAAGCAATATCTGACTTTAACCCTTAAACAGGCCTTACGCATTTTTTACTTTTGATTACTGATTCGGGTAGCTATTAATAGCGTTAAAAGAAAAGTAATTTCTTGTTTTATTTTTATTATCATTAATTCAATAAAAAACCCCGGTGGTAGTTATATGCCCACTGCCCGTTAAAAATGGTGCTACGTGGTACATATATGGCCACTGCCTTGTTAGCTATAGAGAGTAGTTTTAAGGGTAAGTCATGTGCATGTCACATTTTTACTTGCGTCACAAAATACACTAACTGCCAGCACTTGCTTGACTCACGCGGATGTCGTGGCTCGTAAAACTAACCGTTGAATAAATATTTAATTTAAAAACCAAAGGAAAATATGTTACTTTTGTACTGTGAGGGTTCATTCATAGTCATAAATCTTACCCTTAAATGACATGTAAACTCCTTGCAGGACAGTGGCCACTTAGATACCACTAGAACGTGCACCAAACGGGCAGAGGGTTCATACGAACCACAAACTTTTAGAGCGAATATTTTATCAGAAAACAATAACCAAGGTAAATTATGACTTACTACACATACATTATCTAATAATCTACCAAAAAAATAAAACAAAAAATACTTACAGGACTTTTTTTCGGTGTAGTGTACTTTTATAGCGGGAAAAACGTAAAAAACTGCCATTTGTTATCGATTTGAACTTGACAACTAAAATGTCAAAGAAATTTGTTTAGACACCTCCCATTTTTTTACGTTCGGAAATCACCCACTTTATAGACTTTACGGCAATGACATTTAGTGGTCGTTGTATTTATTCTGCTCGTCAAAAAAATTCATTTGCTATGTGGTACCTATAGATACACAACCTGTTTAAGGGTTAATAGTGGTTTGTGTTACGAGGGATCAAAATGATATATTTCCGTCATGGGCCTCCATTGAATCCTGAATTCTAAAGTAGAATCCTGAGCGAATCGAGGGATTCAAGTGTTAACGCCCAACACGAAATAATTTTGATACCGTGTGACACATACTGCTTTTCACATCAACTATGAGGAAATTGTTATGTTCCAAAATATGTATTATTTGACAAAAAAAAAATAGTATGTAAGAAAGAAAAAATCGTGTCCTAGAACAGAAAGTACAACTTTGATCCCTCCTAGAAGGGAAGAAAAGTGCCACTTTGATCCCTCCTAGCGGGGAAGAAAAAGCCCTGTTTCGAATAGGTGATGTGAAAACTATATTAATTAATCACTGAAATATTTTCATCACTTGGTTAAACTTTGGAGTCATGGCCACGTTATTTCGAGTATTCATTCTTGATGTGATAACTAAATCCAAAACCCACTTGTAGTGAAGAACATGGATAAAATAACAAGATCTTTGGTCAATAGAACATACTTAATGCCAATTTCGTCAAAACTTAAAACAAACAAATTATTTCACCTTTTCCACAATTCTTATGCAGCTCGGAAAAAGGCCATCTTGTAACAGTCTCTGTCATTTGCATTAAGAAATGACATCACGCTGGGCTGTCCGTAGCATGCCCGGGTCTCAGAAAGATCTTCTATTTATGTCATTTCCCTCGCATTTTATGGTACCTCATTCTTCCAGTGGCTGGTAGCTTCACTTTCCTTCCAGCTATTTGATTTTATGGCATCATTTAGAGATTCCGGGGCTCAGTAATGAACTTTTATATCAGTCCGGGTAATATTTCTGAGATGCCGAATAAGAATAATATTAAATGGGATGACTTTTGTTTCTCGAGTTTCTTGTTTTATCGAGGCAGATATCGTTGTAATTAGGAACTTGGAATTGGCCTAAGTACTCAGACTAAAATAATAAAGGACGATGAAATAAATTAAGTAGTAGAAGAAGTTTATTTGACCAATGTTTGGAATGCCTTGCTACTTCAGTATAACGAATAAGTACAGTATGAATCATAATCAGAGATCGGAGTCTTGGAGCGTTATTATTGGCGCTCAAACTTCTGAATTATGTCGTCAAAAATGGGTGCCTTTCATCCTTTGGTTAACCTTTGGTTAATATTACCTTTGGAGTCATGCCCACATTATTGCAAGTATCGAATAACGCCAATAATTTAATCTCTGATAATAATTCAACCTTATCTACATTTAGGTACTACATCGTCTATGTTTTTTTGATACAGTTCTACTTAAATTTACATTATATCCATGTAAATAAATACTCTGCGTTTGACACAACCACAAGGTTTTTTTCTATGTTCTTATATAGCTTCTTCCAAAGCAAACTGTTACGCAGAATCGAACCCCTGCTGAACATCCCACGCCAATGACCAAACCCCGCGGATTTATAAAAAGCGCTCCTTAGTTTACTCGCGCTTCAGTTAGCTTGCTTCCTCCAGCTCCATCAGTCTTCATGTCCACTATGCGGGAGGCATTTGTTTCAATACTGCTGCTAGTCGCCGCCGCGAACTGCTCAGACCTCGGGAAAGACGTCAATTACTATAAAGGTATTTATTTTCTTACTTTGTAAGTGAGGTTTGTGGTTAACACCGTCTAGACGAGGCACTCGGGTCGGGATAAGAAGGATGATGTTACACCGTTGCCTGGCACCGCGGACAGAGTGGATTCGTGCGGGTTCCAACTTTAACCGACATCAGTATTTGCTAATTACTAAAGTGTATGTTTTTCTTCGGTAGATTAAAATGACATTTCCTAGTATGAACATAAAATGTCATTTCATAGTATGAAATCTCATTTTAGTCTACCGAATAAAAAAATAGACTTTAAGTACCTTATTCATTACGTACCTAGTATTAGATTTAGATGAATCTGTAACGTAAATTTACTTATGTACAACATCAACATTGACACTCTTGACAGTAGTTAACGTTATTGTCAAATGTTCTTATTATTAGGCTATTAAGACAAAAAAAAAGTTTCACTTGTATCATTTTTGATGATAGTGATGGTTTAAATATAATAATTCTTATGTGATTTGAATTGACTTCACAATGACTAATACAAAATTAAATTGATGAGCATTGATTGTTCCTAATTACGGCTACATTGATAATAAATTAAAATTTCCCTAAACTTCAGATTATCTGCGTGCTCGCTCCGACGAGTTGCCCGAAGGCCCTGCGATGGCGGATCGGCTTTGTAAGTATGGCTGGACGTCTCTTCTAAATTTACAAATCGGTTAAGATAACGATATTGTACCAATATGTATATGTATAAGCGCGGGTTACAAAAATGCATGTCGAAAAGGCTTTTCGATATGTAACAAAATCCAAATGCAAAATGTATTTATATATTTGTAGGGTATCTTTATTAAATAAGAATCCCTACAATTTGGCCATGTTCGTATGTTTGTACTTCTGTCTGCCGCTTGGATCAGAGACCGGTTGTGCTAGAAAGCTGGAATTTGGGAAATGTAGATATACATTCAATTATGCCGACAAGGTAAAAACAAAAATTAAGTAATTAAACACACGTAAAGTTGGGATGAGTATTTTTCGCCTTAATCCTGTTGTGTGAAGTGTCCAATTAGTTTATTTTAAGAATAACAGGAGTCCTGGAAAAACATTTTTTGACTAAATAACTTTGTGAATAATTTCTGAATATCGCGCTGAAAGTCTGAAAAAATTAGCTCCTATACTTTTTAGCCTTCGGTCCAAAAACTCTACTCTAAGGTTAGCTGGAAGGCTTGAAAGAGATCCCTTAGGTATACGGATAAGTTCGCCTTTGCACATACCTCAATTTGTGCAAACTTCAATACAGTGAACCTGTTTTTGCACAATAAAGAGATTATTGAACTATTACTACTATAAAACAAATCGTTAAAGGTAAAAAACAACCTATTTTGAAAATTAAAATAATAATATCCTTGTTTTTTTTGGATTGCATTAAAAGCGACGAAATCCTCATAATAAATATTGATGCATGAAAAAAAATGTTTTGAATTAAGAAATGAAGTTGAATGTTAATGTATCTGGATTTAATTGAATGTAAAAGCTCCGAAGAGATTCAATGGGCGAGTAAAATTGAAAACCTTTCAAACGGGCGAATTTCCCACAAGGCTTCCATATATATTTAAAGCTTTGTTTTTAACAGATTTCTATCGGACACCGTTGCAGCTGTACCCGGGATTATTGCCGGTATTGGAACAGGAGTATAGGAAGAGGACAGGAAATGTATTCAAAAGTATGTATATATTACGTATATTTTACAAACTATTTACATGGGGGGTAAATTACTCGGAAATGTCACGAACTGGCGTACTGGCTCTTCTACACGATCACCGTTGAATTGTTTATTGAAATGAAATTATTATTCGGGAAGTCGTTAGAAGGTGACTTGGCTACCATAAATATATGAGCTCTATTTACAAAATAAGAAAATGTAATGGGTATTGAAAATAAACTGAATTAGATTGGCAACCCGCATCCTTTAAACACATTTAGTACCTAGTGGGTGAAGAGCCTCATTTAAGTTTCATCTTAGACCTACACCTGTTTTTGTTTTTGCAGATCATATGCTAAATAAGGACTCGTTGCTGGAAGGGCTGATACCTCAGAAGCGAAGCTCGAAAACTGCCCTGTCGGCGATGCTACAGGGGAAACATGCTTTGCCCACGTAAGAAATTAACTTCGTCGTGTACCAAAGCTTTTTGTATTCTGAATCTAAGATACTATGTTGATATACATCAAATCGTGTCAAAATGTTTTCAATAATGTTAATATCCAGAGAGGAAAATGAGGACTACGTTTTTTGGAAAGGCGATTTAGCGCGGGCGTTCACTTTCGTCTTAATAGGTACTTGATTAGACATTGAGCGTGTGAGCGAAATTAGACAAGTAAATATCAAGATATCGAGTTTATTTAAATGAACATTCAAATGCCTAACCTGTAATACTTACAATTATACGTTTCAATTCGTTTCAAACGTTTCTTTGTATGGTTATTATTTTAACTATCTTCAATTTATAGAAAGATGTTTACGTGCTTTTATTTATAATGTATAAAAAATAATTTGCAGGGATGAAGGGCATTATTGCCCATACGGCAAATAGAGAGGAGGTGGTGATAGGTAATAATTATATATTATTTATTGAACTAAGAATATATGTCCAAATTGAAACTGTTGTAAACTGAAACAGATGTCATATACTAAAGAAACGCCTAGCTAGCTTATCAAAGATAGCATACACTAGAGAATTTCAGGAGGGTACTGCCGTGGCACCCGGCAGTACGTTAGCCGCGAAGACACCGGTTCGAGTTCGGCCACCGGTAGACTTGGACACTTTTTCTTTAGTATATGCGGACTTTGTTTTATAAGGTGTAGTGATAATATGTCAAGTTTTCATGCCAATATTGAATTTTATCTAAAGTATTTAAATAAAATGTCACGCTCTATAATAGAATGCCTCAATTATACTATGACAAGGTTCTAAATGTTGAACTTCTTTACGTACGAAGGTACCAACTTACGGAATATTCTTGTTTCAGAATAGAGTATGATCAGGGTGAGGACCACGATCAGGACAACACGGATTTTATAGTAGGATAAGACATAGTTATATAATGACCTACCAAGTATTACATGTTGTGTTCTGTTATGTTAAGTCATAATCAAAATAATGTTTTAAAAAATACTATGCGTCGGTAAATGGTTTAAATTTTTATCGCTGGACGATGAGACAAATAGAACTTTGTAATTTAATATTAATTTACTTAGATATCGTGAAAATATCTATTTTGAACGTGTATAATGAAATAATAAGTGTAGTTACTGAGTAATAAAAAAGATTAACAAGAATTATCTTTCATTCATCGCCGTACAAAACTATCGAATACTTAAATTGGAATATTCACCAGAGTATCCGCTTCATGCTTTTTTCTGCAACTTTTTTAATTTAAAAATACTTTCTTAACTATTCTCATGTAAATCAAGTTAAAACTAAGTCAATCCAATTCCTGGTTTCGCCTCGCTGTGTAAAATTTAAATTCTACTAAAATCAAACAGTGTTCGAATTCATTCCATTTAACTTTAAGAGCCGAACTGTTCTGTTAAGTTGGTAGCATTGTCTACAGTTTCTGCTGAATGCATAAGCGAGCAGTTTCGAGTGAACCCTGTATCTGTTAAACATACATAATGTCTTGTTGATGGTAGTCTATTTCTACGAATGTGATCGGTTCCACGTCGTACATTTACTTTGTACAAGCAATTTCTGTGGTCATGGATAGGTTGTCTGTCCACATACACACAAAGGAGAATGATGAACATGCGATCAAAGTCGTCGTTGGCACAGCTTAAAATAAAGCACCTCAGAAATTCTCTTTGTTCTACACCTTATCATACCTATCCTCTCAAATTAACAAAGGAACGTAGACGAGGACAGTATTAAAAACAAACAAATGGGTATTTTTTTTTGTTTTAATTATTATTTAATATTTTACTTTATTGATATTTTGTTTTTACTTTTTATGTCTGTTTTTTTTTCTGTGTCGTTGGCGTATGTGTCGCCACTAATTCGTAGTTAGCCAGGTCTCCACTGAAATTCAGCGCCACGGATTGCTGCGGCATCGGCATTATCTTTAAGTGGGCATCCTTTGATTAGAATTTTTCATAATATAGTATTACATTAATATATGTTTATTTTTGTTTAATATGTGTATGTTTTTAATATTTTATGCTGTGACGTTAAATAAATGTGGAAACTTTCTTTTTTTTTCTAAACTAGGCTAATAAAAAAAAGCTTGGTTTCTTTATTTACCGGCCATACACCGTCTGACACAGATTGATGAATTTAATGGCAAAAACGTTAACATAGTGAGTAAATAGGTACATACTGTAAATAGCTGGCAACAATGATAATTACATACTGCTTCGTGTAGAATTTTTTTTTGTTCAATAATTTTGTAATGTAAATATCTACATCAGCGTCGATTTTTAAAAGAAATTGCAATTCGACTACTCGTGCTCCTTCCTTTAAATAAATTTGGACAACGCAAAAATTCAGCTCCTTTCCAATTCTAGTCCCGGACACTGCAGCTTCCTTACAAATTTTATGATGCAAAAGCAACAAGTGTAAGGGTTAATATGTTAGTGATAAATTTGTTTTCTTGTTGAATGAATTCAATTTTCTACCAGGAAATATTTTAGAAGTGTTTTGAATGATACGCAGACATTGGAATCACGCCACACTTGACATGGAACTCTAATCAAGATTCATAATAACTAACGTGCCAGTTTATGATCTTGTCTGTCATCATAGAGTAGGTAGGTAAACCTTAATAAACGAAGGTGACTTTGCCCGTCACTAAATCACCGCACAAGTGCCCCATGCCATAGTTGCCATGACCATAAATGTAATTAAAAAAGTTGAATTTGCCTCTAATTTAAGTACTTATACTTCCATATTTATCACCTATACATTACCAACGAATGGAAGGCCATTGCTCAGCAGTGGAACACTAAAATAGGCTAAAAAAGAGCTTTAATTGCTGAAAGCCTAACCTATCTGGAGTTAGGTATAATATCATTGTGTTAACTGGGATAATAGCGTCAAAGGGGTAGTTCTTTAGCATTACTAGTACCTAAGTAGCTGATGGTAAGTGTAAAGGATGTATTAAATGAGGTAGTTTCGACTGCCAGGTAGGCTAAGACTTCTTGTAAATATAATGCAAATAACCTTATGAATTCATTCCTTTGTGTAAAGGATGAGGGTCAGCAAATACTTACAACTTATAAATTAACTAGTAACATTAATTACATAATGGAACATTTACCCACCATTTACTCCAATGAAGATTTTTAATATTTGCCATTACATAAGGAAGTGATATACGAAACTGCGAAGTAATCAATCGATTTTGCAGCCACCGATGTGTAATCAGGTCCAATATCGAGAGTGCCCGGGGCTGGTAATTCTATCCGCCAGATCGGTACCAGACCGCGTCTGCTTCGATTTGCTCCCGTTTCAACTTAGCACTTTTGAGGGGATCCACAAAGAAAATTTAACAGGAAAACCTCGCAGGAAATGTTTTCAGGTGACCTCCTCCGTTAATGAAACGTGGCAAAGCTACAGTTACAAGGGTGCAGGGAAATGAGCTTAACGCAAAATGAAGTTTTTTAAGCTTTGGGAATGGGTGTAATAGGCTATTTGGCGATTTCTGCATTTACTAAATAAGATCTTATTCTTAGGAAGGTTTATTTTCCTTTGGCACAAAATAAACATTGGACACATTGTGTTTATGAGTGATTGATGCCTTTGATTGTACGCCTTTCGGAAAGCGAGCATGGATTTGGGCTTGGATAGCGGACAAAACGGGTCCAGATATAGTTTGGCAAGCCATTTTCGTCACTAGAAAAAGCAGGCGCGTAGGGTTATCCTACTCCCATACAAAATTTGAATTTTGCACCTTTTTCTACTGACAAAGTGGGTTTGCCAGAGTATAAACGGGTTACTTCTCAGATCCGATCAAGTAAAAGTTCTCAAGGGTCTATCTGGTAAACTTACACTGATTTATTAATGGCACAAAATAAAATGTAATACGAGCGCTCTACAAAATTGTGATATCCATAATCTCATCACTAAGCTTAACAAATTAAACGCCATCCTTCACAAGTATTCAAATTAACTTTAAAGGGCTAGGTGTTTTAATTCATTCGGGTTTCGTAGCCAAAGTTATATACTTAGATCTATTGCAGAAAATTAATAAGAGACGTGGTCGGCCTCCCAACTCCCGGGGCGCGATGATTTTCACTAATTTGGCCGGGTTCTAAAATTGTTTCACCTATTTATTAATGCGGTTAAATATTTGGGTAAAAGTTTCCTTGTCAGTTGACTATTTTGTAAAGCAATTTACTGGACAGTGAAAAGTGGTTATTAAGCTTTGACTGCGACCAAAAACATTGTGGTTAGATGCGACATTATTTGAATAAATAATAATACATGTAATATTTCCTCGTATTTGATTTACACATTAAATGTACTCTCTTCGTTCAAATCTCACTGATATCGCGTATTAAAGAAATACATGCGCTAACATTCTAGCCAAATACTCTGAAGTTAATTAAAACTTTTAATGACATGTCTTCAGTCTATGAATTAGGTAATTCATCGCCTCAGTTATTTTTGTTAATTAATTTAAACGTGTTAACATTGGAAATTGTCGCATATATAACTGAGAAAAAGCTATTAAGAACGCCGCTTTTTGGGCTGTCTAGACGTAAGAGCTAATATTTAATTAATAAATTAATTAAGATTTTACTAAGACTTTTCTTCTCTAAATAATTTCTACAGAAAAATGCGTTGTTAGTCTGTTAATTAGTATCGTCATAAAGCTGAAATATTAAGCAGATAATTAATTCTAGATTTGTTAGGCAATAATTTTTTTGTGTTATAGAGTTAATTATATTAATCCTTAAAACAAAGTAACGTTTCTCGAGTGTACTCGTATATATTCGAAAACTGGGTAGGTATATAATCACGACTCATATCCGTTCTTATTTCAATTGAAGCAGGCTAGATGGGGTTATTTAGTTGTAGGTAGGTATATACACTCAAGAGCAATGCAAAAGCTAACTTTTTTGCAATTTGAATACACTGCATTGTTTTACTGAGTAGAAAGATGTAATTTTAATAAATAGTTTTTTTTATATTTATTTTTTTATGCCATCGGGTAGGAAGCTCATCGAAAGTCGGTCCTGTTACACGCGGGTTTCTTGCATGTACTTACCTACTTAATGATGTGCGACGCGGAACAGTCCGAAGTTTTTCCATGCTGCGGAGGCAACACTGATAAAAGTGTAATAGGTGTATTAAACATAATATTCGTATATGAAGACTGTTAAAAAAGAGTTGGGTGCGTACTCCGTAGCAACCAATAGGCCCGCTACGTTGAAAATGAATTAAGTAGCCTCTCCTTACACTTCGGCCTTCGAGGGTACTTAATACTGGGGTTCCTTGGATATAAGTACGAGTATTTCGTTAGAATTCATAGTTAACGAACCAAAGTTACCCTCTGATCCGATCCAGGGTGCAATTCATTTTCAAAGTTAGTAGGTACCTACACCTACTCATGAAATTCAGGTTTGCCTCAGTCCGTCTTTTGGATATCACGTAACTGGAAAGCCCCCTCCTCTCCCGTTTGAGTAGAGGCAGGGTGGTCCCTAAAAGTTAAATTAATTGTCCATTCTTTGCTCTTTAAGGTTTTTCCTTTTGATTCCCTGGGGTAACTTTATATTACTTATCAGGTCAACTGACCTACCTTGGAGTTGAAACTCTAGGTCCATGGGGTCCCAGCGCGCACAAGTTGTTCGCAGAAATCACGAAGCGTCTGGTTGGCGTAACTGGTGACCGAAGAGCTGGCGGCTACCTCGCACAACGTATCAGCATTGCGATACAGCGAGGAAATGCCGCCAGCATCCTTGGTACAACGCCTCAAGAGCCTATTTTAGATTTAAGCTAGTTATTAATTTCGTTTAGTAGTACCACTATATATAGCTTGTATGTAAATAAATTATTGATAACCTACCATTTACTAAGGTATATTTATGTATTTAGGCACAGTTAGCCGCAGTGAAAAGGTATCCCCCCTGTATAGAAGTGTGTATGCAAAGGTGCTAAGCGAATAGTATTGCTGACTGTAGGTACATGGGTACTTTCATTTACGCGTGACCACTGATGTAAAAAGTTAGTACCAGGCCACCTTATATAGTCTCGATAACTGGCTACCTCAATAACGCCAACTAACACCAGGTCCCAACTATACCAATCAAAGAAAGGTATATTAGAAGTAAAAGTTACAGACCCAAACTAATTTTATTAGCGGCGGAAAAAGTGCCATTCTGAGCGCCACCTCACGTCCTCTGTTTGTATTAATTCTGGGCTTATTGAATAATACGTGACCCACATGGGCAAGCATTGTTGATAAAGGAGCCATAAAATTGATACCACTTGAGAAAATTGGGTCAACCTGTACTTACTGAATGTTGAGGAAAGGTAATATTTTGGGATATTTTTTATGTATTAGATCATAGAGGACGGAATGGAGTATTATTAATGGAATGGAATAATAATAACATCGATAAATTGCTCTGATAATTGTCGATAAAATATGTGCTACGTCACTTTAGTATAAGTGCCCCGAGTTATCCCAGGTTTGTATATATGTAATACGTACAATTCATAAGTGCTTGTTGCTAGGCCTACGTGAGTAAAGTATATTTGAACTGAACTGAACTGATGTCCGAAGACGAGCAGGTTAAGGGAAAGCTGACGATGGATGCATTGGATAATATGCTCAATGCTAGAGATCAACTATTTTGAAGCTGCACGCCCCTCCGCCCCCTCCACAGCAACTATGATCTATATCTATACATATAATAAAGCTGAAGACGGTCGAAAGTCTGTACATGGAAGATATTTGAAAAAAAGTTGGCTGGGGATACTTAGAATCGATAACAGAACATGTTCCAAAAGTTTTTAGAATTTTTGTCTGTTTGTCTGTTTATCTGTTTATCTGTTTGTCTGTTTATTTGAACGCGCATCACGTGAAAACGGCTGAACGGATTTTGATGAAAACTTTACTAATCTGTCGAGAAAATCCCCGGCCAGGTTATAGGCTATAAAAATTCAACCCCTAAAAGGGGGGGTAGCCACAACACTCGATTGACTTAAGTTTGCCCCTGAATCTTATGGCGCTACTTAGGAAGGAGGGGCAAACTTTTTTCAAATATGTGCTACCACTATTGAGTACCCTGGTAAACTAACAGATGGAGCTGAATTTAATACGTTGTGACATAAATAAGCCACCGAGGAAAGATTTTGCCAAATTAACTCTAAGTTTAGAAGACACGGATATCAACAAAAATAATTGAATAATTACTTATCTTGATTTAATAAATTAATAATATATCGAAAAATTTTCGCGCTCGCTTCGCTCGCGTTTTCTATTACTTTCTAAGATATGGCGACTGCAGCAGCATTACTCTGTTGCAACGTTACTGCAGTAGCACTGTCAATTTTCGTGATAAAATGATGTGACTGATTTCCATACTAAAAGTAAAAATGTACAACTGTCTATCAAATTGTGTTTTTATATCGAAATATTTTCGCGCTCGCTTCGCTCGCGTTTTTAATCACTTCCTAATATATGGCGACTGCAGCAGCATTACTCTGTTGCAACGTTACTGCTGCAGCACTGTCAATTTCCGGATAAAATGATGTGACTGATTTCCATACTAAAAGTAAAAATGTACAACTGTCTATCAAATTGCGTTTTTATATCAAAAAATTTTCGCGCTCGCTTCGCTCGCTTTTTCAATAACTTTCTAAGATATGGCGACTGCAGCAGCATTACTCTGTTGCAACGTTACTGCTGCAGTACTGTCAATTTTCGTGATAAAATGATGTGACTGATTTCCATACTAAAAGTAAAAATGTACAACTATCTATCAAATTGCGTTTTTATATCGAAAAAATTTCGCGCTCGCTTCGCTCGCGTTTTCGATCACTTTCTAAGATATGGCGACTGCAGCAGCATTACTCTGTTGCAACGTTACTGCTGCAGCACTGTCAATTTTCGTGATAAAATGATGTGACTGATTTCCATTCTAAAAGTAAAAATGTACAACTATCTATCAAATTGCGTTTTTATATCGAAAAATTTTCGCGCTCGCTTCGCTCGCATTTCAATTACTTTCTAAGATATGGCGACTGCAGCAGCATTACTCTGTTGCAACGTTGCTGCTGCAGCACTGTCAATTTTCGTGATAAAATGATGTGACTGATTTCCATACTAAAAGTAAAAATGTACAACTGTCTATCAAATTGCCTATTTATACTGAAAAAATTTCGCGCTCGCTTCGCTCGCGTTTTCGATCACTTTCTAAGATATGGCGATTGCAGCAGCATTACTCTGTTGCAACGTTACTGCTGTAGCACTGTCAACTTTCGTGATAAAATGATGTGACTGATTTCCATACTAAAAGTAAAAATGTACAGCTGTCTATCAAATTGCGTTTTAATATCGAAAAATTTTCGCGCTCGCTTCGCTCGCGTTTTTAATCACTTTCTAATATATGGCGACTGCAGCAGCATTACTCTGTTGCAACGTTACTGCTGCAGCACTGTCAATTTCCGGATAAAATGATGTGACTGATTTCCATACTAAAAGTAAAAATGTACAACTGTCTATCAAATTGCGTTTTAATATCGAAAAATTTTCGGGCTGGCTTCGCTCGCGTTTTTAATAACTTTCTAATATATAGCGACTGCAGCAGCATTACTCTGTTGCAACGTTACTGCTGCAGCACTGTCAATTTTCGTGATAAAATGATGTGACTGATTTCCATACTAAAAGTAAAAATGTACAACTGTCTATCAAATTGCGTTTTTATATCGAAACATTTTTCAAGTTCCGCCTCCAGGGGAGAGGGAGAGAAATTAGGATTAGAAATTAGCCGCTTACTGACACAGACCGAATTCCACGCGGGCGGAGCCGCGGGCACAGCTAGTTACGAATAAGTCAGTGCTTTTACCGTGTTTGTACCGAGTATGTTGTGTATATAAGGTGCTAACAAATTAGTCACGGATATTTTTACAGCTGATAGTACTCGGTTCTCGGAGTACATTTAAGTATGAAACATCATCGGTATTGTTATGTTTTTTTTGGAGAAAACTAGGAAACAAATTTGCTACATTAAAACACCCTGTTAATAAGATAATTAAATGAGACCTCTTTATTAGACATTCTAGAACCTTATTAAACTTGACTTGACGTGACATGACAGACAGTGTTAAACATCTTGACAAGTACATAATAGGGGTGATTATTTTAAAAATTCATTATAATATTTTTTTTTGTTCGGCAAATGAAAACAAAAAAATGATTTACAAAAGGTTCCTTAATTACAGTTAAAAGTTAATTATTTTAATGTAATGTATTATCTCTTAAAATATCCGTGACTAATTTGTTAGCACCTTATATATAAGTACTAGTACGATTACTATGTCTATAATTTAAGTATTTCTAATATTGTATTTTCATTCATAATAAGCAAAATTTCGAGCGCAATTTGATCCTACTTACATATTCATAACAAGAAATAATAAGAGTATACCTTTTCAAGGCGAGATGGCCTAAATGACAGAGCAAGTGAGCTAATTAATCAGTATAATTTCAAAAGCACGTATCTTTACTAAATGGATCCCCATCAATTAACTATTTAAAATTTTGTAGATTGCTAATAACTACCTCAATCGTTTCAGTATCCTTTGATATCCATTAGAATACATTTTAAAAATTAATTAAAATAATCTGCATTCATAAGGATTTCAGGTGCTCGTACAAACAGCAACACTCCTAACTGTATATACATTGGTGCCTGGTGGACCTTATTACAATAGGCATAAGGTCCACCGATGTACAGTAAACAGTTTGGGCGATGGTACGTGACGACGGGAAGTTTAATTATTAAAAGGAGCTCTCATGCCTACGCGATTTCATTAAAAAAAAAGTCCTCCGCCTCGCCTCATCTTCTGAAATACTGAGGTGTGGAGAACGTTAATTTAATTTATAACCATAATTATCTAATTAATTACGTTCTCCGTTTACTGAATATATTTAACGCGATACTTCCTTTTATTAATACAGTTTAAATTATTAAGTAGTAAAAAAAAAGTTATAATTTCAGGTTACAAAAAAACTTGTATTGTTATATAAGTAGTAAGGTAGTAGTTATTAAATTTCTAGAGAACCTATACCTATCTGGTAAAGCTTGGTTCTGAGCGTTACGACAACGTAGCCATGATGGCTACCACATAATAAATAGCTGTACTGTACCTAGCTGTCGCATTGCGTAGAGTTTTTTGTGAAAATATACCTATTGAAAAGCGACTTGACGAAAACAAACGATTAATTATTTATATTGATATTTGTACTCCACGCCACACGGCGTCAATCAAGACAAGACTAAAACCTATCAGAAGGATGTTAGTCCCAATCGCCCAATAGACACGTTATTCCATATACAGTAATTGAGAGGTAGCCATGAGCCCTAAATGAGAGCCATCTCTCTGAGTGGATCACGTACATTGTATCAATTTGAGACGACGTGAGCGAGGTGGCAATAGGCACCGCTTGCCTCAAATTAGGCTGTATTCTTCCTCTCGGTTAACGATAGCCACTTAATTGAATTCAGGGCCTTATTATTTCTGATTACGCTTTTGTTTTTGGGCCTATTTTGTGAGGATTCTTTTGGTTGGATAATTAGTAGTACGTGGCTATTGAATACGTGAAATGCGGTCAGGAAAACAGAGTAAGACTTCGTAATTGTGAATGGAAAGGTGTTTGTCTATGTTTTTTAATAGCTCACGATATCGCTTATTGACCGATCGCTAGCGAAGGTCCCCGTTTCAGTTTGAGCAAAAATGCATGTCTATTATTTCATCGCAATACCAAATTGTAAGTTAACAGTCTATACAAATATTATTTATTGCACATAAATATAAAAAAAAACAGTACAGACAAATTAACAATAGGTATACGTATAAAAAAATACGGTAGACAACAAGCGGTCCATGTAACATTACTGACATTTTTTAAATGAAGTAAAGAACTACTCGTATATTATTTACAGGCTTCATTGAAATCACCCAAGTTTAAGACATAATTAAAATTTATACATTCACTAATTTTTCGATTTTAAACTGTTGTGGGACATAAGTACTAACATTGAATAATTTTACGGCTTAGACTCTAAGCCGTCTGTGAGTTTTTAAACAGAAACTTCTAGATCTTTAGGGACGACTGACTGGACGGGACGATACTTAATACCACTTTATTTAAGTAGAGAAACTGAGACTTGAATCCAATATGTATTTTACTAATGACTTCAATCAAATCAAATATTGAGAGAAAGTTAAAGAAGCGATTAGCAGAATGTTCTCCCGGTCACAAGGTCTTAATGTCTACAGTTTTTATTGCGTATACGACCTTATTCTTAGTTGAAACATTCTTGAATTTACGAGACTGTTGAATAATATGGACTGGTGACTTCCATATATCTATCTTTGCATTTAACAAATTGGTGTAGATTGTATTGCGTGGGTGAGATAGAGGAAGGACAGGTTTGAGGCAAACGCCTTCAGTCGTAAAACGTCGTACTGCACTGTAGCAGTCTTAAAATATCAATAATTATATACTAAGTGCAATATAAGTTTAAACGAGAATGAGGAATACAAGATATACGAGGGTTTCAGAGAAATTTCCTTAATCTGTGTATACGCTTGGGCGGGTTAAGCTTCTCGAGGGACTAGGTACAACATGGGGTCCTTTAAAAAACGAGTAGTTATGCAAGTTTCATAAGCATCGGCATCTCGCTCATGACAACTCTGGGGTTGCAAACTTCCAATAGGCCACCAATAAATTCCTTACCATCACGCGGGCTTTACGCTTGTTTCCTACCGATATGGTATAAATTCAGTCATTATTATTTATTGGTCGAGCCGAAATCTCAAGGAGATACCGAACTCTCAACTTCGTAGATATAAAGTTTTAATGCCTTAATAGAGTAATGATTCAAATGTAATGATCGCGTTTTACAAAGACATTGCCATAAACATCCATTAAGCACAGTTAAGGGGCATATTTAATTCTCCTAATAGTTTATTTGCAAGCGGAACAGAGACATAAAAAAGCTTAACTAGAAATTGCTTAATTATTGTATGGCGTGTCGTGGTGCTGATACACTAACGTAGCATACAAAAAGTTTACTGTGGGACAAAATTATTAAAATTAAAAACCAATGCAAAGACATGCAATGGAGTAACTGAATTTTATTTTTTGGGTTCCGTACCCGATGAAAGTTTATAGGATTAATGTCGTCTGTCCTTATGAATGATGCGTTAAGATAATATTCGACTTCAGCATTCATGACGACTGCAGCATCGATAGAGCTAGACCAAGAAAAGTCTGCAGCGATTTTGATACCATACGCTGTGCAAGTGTTATTTAATACGTCATAATTTTATAGAAGTTTGACGTTTAAAATAACACTTGCACTGCGTGTGCAATCAAAATCGCTGCAGACTTTTCTTGGTATCACTATACTGATGTAGAGTTCTACTTCTTAAAAAAATTGCTTCTACCAAATTTATGATGATTTTGCTTTTCTGTGACAATTTTCTTGTCAATTAATTGTGGTTTTCACGGTTCATGAGCTTCAATGTGGTTTCAATAAAACAAAAATATACGTCAGGGTCAGAACCGGGATACGTGGAAAGGGAGAAGGGAGGCCTTTGCCAAGCAGTGGGACACTCTAGGCTCATGAATAAATAATAAATAAATAATATTAAAGGGAGTATGAATCTACGGGAAACTTTTCATAACTAAGGCATACGTCAAAGTGACCGCTCTTAAGTAAATAAAACAAGCTCTTTGTGTTGTGCCACAGTTTATAAAGCGTTACATATTCAGTATGTGTTGATATTAATGTCGCAATTACCACGAGATGGCGCTGCATTTGCCTCCTAAATGTGAATATTTGGTGGAACGACGTGGCAATTAATATCGCTTTCTGACATCTTTCTCATTAATTTAACTTAACAATACAAAGTTAGCGTAAGGAAACGGTCTACAGACGAACATAAAGGATCTTATGATAAATTGTGTTATATTAAGAATGGCAATACTGTTAATTAAAATGACATCGGGGATGTTAGACTGTTTTTGTATTAAGACGCTCACAAATCATGTTTTGTTATGGTAAACTTGATTCAGGAGTTAAAATGTCGCTTTGAAAAGCTTTTATCTACTACCTCGGAAAATGTATGTTAAATTAAAAGAAATATTCATTGTAAATGGCTATAAAGGTTTAGTAAAACGCACAACATAGGAAGTTTTTTTTTCAGTACCTACCCTACCTAAAAGTTAGTTTTTTTTAGCATTAGAAAAAAGGTAAACAATCTTGAAGTGATTTATTGAATAACACTTTTGAAAAATAAGTCACGGCAAATATGTAGGTAACTATTATGTTATGAATCATATACGATTATTTACATTCTTTTGCTTTCATAAGTAATAGTTACTGATTTTAAACGGCGTTTTCAATTAAAATACACGTCACGATCGCGTAGTCTTTTTCTAATGCTAAAAAATCGAAGTATATATATAGGTAGGTGAATGAGATCGCTTTTTAGCCATAAGATCGCCTGGTGTTTACCTCTTCTTGATTTTCCTTGATGCTGAGGTGTGCAATAAAGAGTATTTGTATTGTATTGTATACGTACCTCGTTTTTTTGCAAGCTAAGGGATTCGTTTAGCGACAGCTTATTATACATGTAGTTTACTAATAATTTACTTTTACGTTAAGCTGTCAGATTGGATATTGTTCTATGACAGGTTGCGCGGGTTCCGCCCGTGAAAACCCCTGTCATATCTATAGGTATTATATTTAGGTAGGTACATGTATTACGTAGGTTTTAGACTCAACATAATACCTAAGCATCATTAAATTTGCAAACATGAAATGTAGTGTAACAATTATTTAATTACACAAACGGGTCTACCGCGATATAATTTCATTGTTTTTATCTATAATTCCGACGTTTCAGCGAGTTGCACCAGCTGTGGTCACGGAAAGACCACAAGCAAAGGTGACCACAGCTGGTGTAACTCAGCATATATGTACTAAACGCGAGAGTTTAAAGTGTTATAGTGTAAAAATTACCTGTATTTACACAGACGGCGAAATAATACACGTGAACTAATTAAAAAATCCGCAACAATCCTAGTTGCTCGCTCACAATTCCACAAGCCAAGTTAAAATAAACATTCGCTAATTACGCTTGTAAATTAAACTTGATTTCATTGTCTTTTAGTTTGCAGTCTCTAAACAACATGAATACTGCAAATCACGTAACTCGGCTCTATGCGACAGTCGGCATTCGTGACACGTTCAAGCATGTGTTAAAATGCCCTGTGCGACGGAAAATGTACATGTACCTAACAGGTACCAAGAAAAACACAAAGACTCTTTAAGTTAAAATACGAGTACCTACCTACTCTTGACAATATCCGAGCGGGGAAGCTCTGCTCGAAATAAGATTAATAGCACAGACGTGCAAGTGTCATTTAAACGTCATAGTTTCACATAAGTTTTGAAATAACACTTGCACGTCTGGGGGCGATTTTTGAATTTCGATCGCTCGATTTCGTTACTCGAAAATCGGTGGAAACCGGCGAAATGCTAAATTTTGAAATACGAGTGATAGAAATTAGGAATCGAGTGGGATTGACTACTCGTTTTCAATTCTATTAGTAGAATTTAAATGCCTAGTAGTGGAGAGAAATACACAAAATCGAGCGGTAGAAATTCAAAAATTGGCCCCCAGTGCAAAAAAAAAATCGCTGCAGAGTTATCTTGGTCTGACTCTAGCCGTTCTGTAGCATCGCATATAGGTACCTATGCCAGTCGGCCAACGCCAATGTTTCCGAATTAATTAAAAGCAGTGCTCATTTGTAGTTTTAGTTTCCGCACTGCGATGAACTTTGAATCCCTGACCTCATTGCCTGTGGTAAGCTCTCGTTGCATAGCAAAACAAAATTACGCTAGCTCCTCTTTCAATTATCATTTTTATGATAGGTATATACCTAAACTTTAATCGTTTAATGGAATGCTTTCAGATTGTGTAAATAACACTTCGGGAAAAATACTCTGTATAACGGCAATCCTATTTCATCTTATACCTAAACTGAGGAAAACCGAGGGTGTTTAGACTAAGTACCTACTTATTTTATTTATATTGACAAACGGAAGGCATTTATTATTCTACTCCAAAAATGCATCTAAGTGCTTTTGGAACAGTACCATTATTAGGTAAATAAAGGCGTAGTTACTATCATATTCAATAGAATATAATAATAATTATATGAATTTTTAAGTTTAAATATCGACAATTAGGTACCGTAAAGTCGGGTTTCTTTAGCCCTGGAGGGTAACTTTGGCCATTGAGATTTACTCGGTCCAGGTCCATATTATTGCACTGTAATTATGGAAATACGAGTATGACATGAGGTTGGTTTTAGCTAACCTTTGACGTTTTTATGTTTGTATTAAACTCTTTTAAATAAGGTTTCCATGTGGGTCAAAGTTACCCTTCATTGGGTCAAGGTACCGAGTTTACGGTATGTACCTACAGTCGCCATCAGATATATCGGACCGGCCAAGAAGTTCACATATTCTGAACACGCACTCTAACGCCTTGACAATAGAGGCGTGTTCAGATATTTGTGAACACCTTGGCTGCTCCGATATATCTGATGGCGACTGTATTGTGGTATTATTATAGGTAAGAGTCTGAACGAGACCCGTTCCCAACAAACAAACAGTTCTCCATATTTGAGGTTTCCGAAAACTTAGAAATTTTCCGGACGAGAGCGCTACTGCTAAGGAGTTATTACAAGGTTATGTTTGAGTTTAAATGTTAGTAGGCATGTTTATTTAGATTAAATATCTCATTTCTGATTGATTATTAGCAAACATGCGTGGGCTTTCAATACATGAATGTATATTGTAAATAAATTCAGCTTAAAACTTTTATAGTACGTTCATAAATTTCAATATAAATTTCGAAATACGAACTCACCCGATAAAATATTATGTTGCTGACTAAATAATTATCATCCTGCTGAATAAATATGCTTTCGGGGTTCTGCAATCGTAGATGGTGATTCTATCCACGTGATCTTAAGATAGGTGTCACTGTGGCTGTTTTTGATGGACTGATACTGACGAATTGAGACGGGCAGTCATTATGGCGGTTATCACACCAGTGTGATCGTATCCAGATACGATTCGCACGTCGCTCCGATGTTTGATTGAGACAACGCTATGGACGTATTATAGCGACATTCCACTCGCCTATTGGAGCGACATGCGAATCGCATCCAGTGTGATAGCCGCCTATCACACTGTCACGTAGACAAAAACAACCATCCTATTCATTCAGTACAAAAAAAGGCCACGAACCGGAATTCTGCTGTCTTCAACGGATTCGCAGTCTTGTATCAAATCATTTCCTAAAGCGCTGTCTGACCAATTGCCCGATAATTATGTTAAGGCCAAGTTCCATTCTCGTTTCGACCTCTGGTGGAAGTGACCTGCTCGATCTGATTAACTGTATTACTCTGCCAATTTACCAACGCTAGCGTGCTGGAGCGGATTTTAGTCACGTTGATTTTAGTCAGTCCAGAGTTCACTCATTGTCTGAAATTAAACTACGTTAGTTAAAGACAATGGTAAGTTTTTTTTAAATTAGTGCACTAGTAAGTAGCAGGATATAAGTAGCTTTTCAAATTAAAGGTAGGTAAGTATATCATTAATAAGTAAGATAAAAAACTTAATTAAATACACTTCAGGGTTTGGCTCCACCGTCCATCACCGATATTCCATCTTCTTCTTTTTACAAATTTTCCCTGTATGCTAAATTAAATAATATGAAAACTGAAAATACATGTGGCTTGTAGGTATTTTCTAGCCACCTAGAGACCTATAAAATGGTCTCCCGTTCCATTTTAATTTGAATATTTATTTTAACAAATTGAAATTGCATTTGTTTTGGCAAGTTTTGATGTTTGGGCGGCTAAAGTTTTTAAAATATGAAGGCTTAAGAAGACGCTAAATCGATCTAGCTAGTTATATTCTCTCGACATGATAATCGACGCTTACCTAAAAATTTGCACCAAGAGAACTTACGAGAATAACCACGTACAAAACAGCCGAAGTTTTAGCGCATCTGCATAAATAATTTAGAAACAACCCTTAGCGCGCAAGGATTTTCTCAGACTAAACAAGGACCGACGCTTTGCGGCCGTTAGGTTCCTGTAAGCCTAATAAGCCTGCTGAAATTGCCTCTGTTAACTCCGACACGCCATTTCTTAAAACTTGCTTATAGTTACTGCAAATTGCGAAGCCGTACGGCGCTCCACTGAGCAATAATAATACTCGTAACACTCAATATAAAAAGTTATTCAAGAGTATAGTGAACCACAACAACTTTTTCAAAAATAAAGCATGAAAGGACAGTCCCTGGAACAGATTTGCAGTCTATAAAACTGAACATAATAATATTATTAGCTCTAGCTGTGTTCTATACACAGAGCCATTAATATTCTCGCGGACTCTCATAGCTTCGTCATTTGGAAAAAATCCAAAAGTTTAATCGACAAAAAATCCATATTATTAAAATCGAACTTGATGTCAAATTGTCACCAAAATCAGTTAAGAAATGCACCTTTTTTATTGTAAAAGCATGATTTGTTGATGAATATACAAAAATCGCCTGTCTATACGATTTGAGGAGTTCGCTTGATTCGTCATGGATTCCATCATCAGAATTGCATTTTGACAAAAATGGCTCCGTAGTGGCATTTCTTTCAACAAATATTTTTTTTAAATCGGTTGAGAAAAGATCTGAGACCCGAGATAACAAAAACAAAAAAACATGCAACTGAATTGAGAATCTCCTCCATTTTGAAATCAGTTAAAAATGCCGTCCACTATCCTCTTAAGACGATAGGGACTACGTTTATATGGGGAAGCGGTCACATGACTTCGTACCCATTCCTCTTAACGGGTTAGCACTCCAAGTTGGGAAAGGACGCAGGGGTGTGTGTAAACACGACTTAAGAGCCCTAGTGTCGTGTTAACAATAATTCTTGAGGCTTTTGTGTTTACTTAACTAGCGGCTTGGCTGATGAGTTAGGGAGTCGTCGGCCTACTTCACCAAGAGCTTTACCGTACATGTGTAATTTTATATATCATTCACACACACACACACACACACACACACACACACACACACACACACACACACACACACACACACACGCACGCACGCACGCACACACACACACACACACACACACACACACACACACACACACACACAGTTCCAGGCTACTGCAATTATCATTTATTTATAATAAATCTTAATAGAGTTTAAGCTAAAATTGTAGACTTATTGTCGTTATTTTACCTGTCCTGTGTCTGTTTGGTAAAATTCGAATCATGCGTATTATGACGAGAAAAAATATATCTTCGGTTCCTATTTTTGTGTCAGGATTATATGTCACATTCTAACTTCCGGTCAGAACACGATGGCTTTAAAAGCCACCCCACACTAGCGTCTCTTGAGCGTCGGCGTCTATAGACTGACCGCTTAACTCAGTCCTCACCTGCGCGGTACGGGGGCGACGGGGCGGCCTACGCCTATTACGCCTGCCGCTCGCACCTTCCCCGCCATCCTTAGTCGTCCCGCCCCGTCGCCCCCGCACCGCGCAGGCGAAGACTGAGTTAAGCGGTCGGTCTATAGACAGCGCTATGGATAAAAGCGTTGCTGCGCAGTTGCGTCGAGCAGCAGGCATAGAGTTGACTAAACGCCGACGCTCGAGAGACGCTAGTGTGGGGTGGCCCTCAGTTAGGTCGATCAGCAAGATTTTTGAAACAATTTGTATTCAAATAATATAAAACGTACCCTCATTATTTTAACCAAACCCATATTTTAATGATTTTGCTAAAGCAATCTTGAATCAAAGATCAACAAAGCTAAAGGTAGCAGTTGCGGAACATAAGGTGTGTCAACCAACTCGGGGTTCTGACACTTGCTACGAGCAAACAAAGCATTGTTTGAAGTTGGTTAACTTGCGAATTAGAACAGGTATGAAGTCAGAGAGGTTTATTTAGTGCAACATACATATACAAGGTGGCTCAAAAATAACTGCATTGCCGTTGCCAGGGAGGTTTCGGGATTATACCTACTGAGCAACTTTTACTAAGGGACCAACCCCGAAAAAAAATTTGGCTGTTTCATACATTTTGGCTGGTCCATTTTCCTATGGGAGGATACATTTTTTTTCGCGATTTCGGGGTTGGTCCCATAGTAAAAGTCTCAGCTCAGGCTCAGTATAATCCCAAAACCTCCTTGGCAACGGGAATGCAGTAATTTTTTAGCCACCGTGTATAAAAACCCATTATGGACAAGTCGAACATCTAGGTACGTGAATAAAACCGATTACAATAATTATGATATGATATGACTAACAAATCTACAACTACTCGTATGTTAGTAGATGCAGCAACACGTAGGGGACCCCGTGGTAAGTTAACACAAAGGTAAGTTAAGATGACATAGCATCCATATCTCGCCTACTATAGACGCTAGAAGTAGGTAAATAAGTAGGTAATATAAAATGGTTCATTTTCCATTCCTACATTTTAGTTATACTTCAGTGTTTAAAAATCTTCATCGGTTTTTTTTAGAAAACCGAAAACTTATTAACCGTATTACGCAGAGCAAGCAAACATCTGTTTGCGCGGTCCCGTACCTAACAGCTTTCATGAAAACTCGAGCGCTCAGATAGTTTTGCAGTTGAAAGTTATGAATAACTTAAAATTACCGTTACTCGGTGTAAGTTTACGCCTGGTCTAGTTTGTGCAATTTCATTTCAGTGGATAGAAGTTTTAATGTTTCTGGGATATCGTTTTTAGTTCCGTAGCTATAGAAAACACATCGTGTAAACAAAATAACCCCTTTTTTTATTACAAAGAATTCTAAACCTAAAATTGAATAATTTGACGACCGGTCTGGCCTAGTGGGTAATAGTGACCCTGACTATGAAGCCGATGGTCCCGGGTTCGAATCCCGGTAAGGGCATTTATTTGTGTGATGACACAGATATTTGTTCCTGAGTCATGGCTGTTTTCTATGTAAATATTTAATTATTTATATATTATATATATCGTTGTCTGAGTACCCACAACACAAGCCTTCTTGAGCTTACCGTGGGGCTTAGTCAATTTGTGTAAAAATGTCCTATAATATTTATTTATTTATTTAATAAAAAGTTTACCTTGAAATTAGGAGTTAGGACTGCATGTTCAAATTATTTTTGCACATATTTACTCACCGCTCTTTTATTACCTCTGACAGACAATAACTGTCAGGGCTGCAAGGAGGACGTTCTTAACTTTTTTGGGTAAACATATAATTATATAACGGTACTATTTTCGCGCATACAACGGAGAATCATTTCCTTAAGGATTTCATTAAACACTTATCTCCTTTACCTGTAGAAGGGTCTCAAAAGCTAATTTAGTACCTTCGTACTGCGTGGGCGCTTTGAAATGGAAACCAAAGGGCATTTATTTTTAGATTAGATTGAAACGACTTTCTTATAATTGTGGGAAGAGTTCAACCAAAGTAGAAATTACGAGTTTTGCTGTTGACATTCCCGCCAAAGAATTGCGTCTTAATAAAGAATTTAAAACAGAAAATTGACCTTTTAAAGTGTAATTTCGTTTATGGAGCGGATACTGAAAGTTTGGTATATTTATGTATAGACAAATTTCGTTTCTGGTTTAATAAATGTCACTTTTGATACTGACAAATCATATATCTATAACAAATCCAAATCAAATTCATAACCTGTTATAACAATCAGAATACGCTTCCTAGAGTGTACTAATGAAGAATCCCACCTTGTTGGTTCTTGTTGACACTAAGAATACCGCTTTAGCCGCTTTCTATGTAAACCAAACTTGTATGAGCTCTTTCACAGTCATGTGGAAAATCTTTTAAGGCGATACATCTTTCTAATTTGTACTAAGCTAAGGTATGACATGCGACTATATATGAAGATGTAAACTTTAATAATAATTATGTAATTGTTCTAGGTCTACTACTTATGTCAGGTTGAAAAATAAGTTGCGCAGTGACAAAGCGCAGCAGAAGGTTAGGATAGGACTAAACCTAATTTATATTTATTGAGCTTACGGACTAGGCCGATCTGTGTAAAATTGTCCTAATATTTATTTATTTTTAGGGTTCCGTACCCAAACGGTAAAAACGGGACCCTATTAATAAGACTTCGCTAGTCGTCTGTCTGTCTGTCCGTCTGTCTGTCATCAGGCTGTATCCCATAAACCGTGATAGCTAGGCAGTTGAAAATTTCACAGATGATGTATTTCTGTTGCCGCTATAACAACAAATACTAAAAACAGAAAAAAATAAATTAAGTGGGGCTCCCATACAACAAATACTTTTAGTACGCAAAAAACAAACGTTTTTGCGTAATGGTACGGAATCCTTCGTGCGCGAGTCCGACTCGCACTTGGCCGGTTTTTTTAAAACTTGATATAATCATTTTTATCCGAGCCTTCAAACAGTCTGTAGACGACCATAATAATACCATTAATAACGTATTACCAAGCGCCTAAATTAAACGTTATAATAACCAGACATTGAACCTTCGATTGCTCGGCATCTATACTGCCCGATTCGAACTTTAAGGTAAGGTGCAGGGGACAATTTCGACTGCGGAGAAATTTCAACTAATCTAAATATCTTCCATGTTTTACATTATTAACTAGAGTCACACACAACACATCTTTTTCGTTATCTGGACATATAATGGCACTCTAGTTAAGCATGGAAGATATTTAGATTAGTCGAAATTACCCCCCTGCACCTTAAAAACACCACCTTGTCAAATATTACGACTAGATAGAAAATACGAAGAAAAACAACTATGCACTACGTCTTTATTATTTTAATAATAAATTCAGTAAGTTTCTATTTTACATTTACGAAGAGTAATGCAAACAGGATTGAGAAATGTAAATGTCTACAAAGTTTCAAAGCTGTGCGTCACCTTTTGTGGTCGGTTTGTAATTCGAATAACGGTTCAAAGTAATATGAAATTAACGGAATTCAATTAAGATTCCATTATGTCTTTATACTATTTTCAATTTAATTCTGTATTTTAAGTAAACGTACCTAATTACGTAATAACCTAATAGAGATTACCTGTTTTATTTATACTCAGAGCGTTTTTACATTGCTGCAAAATATATGTGAGACATATGTGTGTTAATTGCGTATTAATTGGAGAAAGATGCTAAGATATAATAAATATTGTATGTCAACACTTTTCTTCAACATTTATAATCATATAAAGATATTATGTACTTTTATTATGAGTTAATCTTACATAAATCGACCTAGTTAGTCTCATAGTAAGCTTAATCAATAGCTTAATAAGCCTTATATTGTGGGTACTAGATTACTATATATTTACTACTACTACTATATGTTTATTTGTTTATAAATTATTATAATATTCATATGGACCTATATCTATTACATCTAGAACTCTTGTAACAGGCATACCTACTGGCAGCGATAAGTTATTTAATTTATATTTTATTTAAAAGTTTTGACAACAAAGAAAGTACCTACATAAGCCAGCTAGCTGTATATTAATTAAATAGTAGCAACATCCCATTACCTTAATGACTCAACTGTACTTTCTCACCGCAACTCGTTCCTTTATTTAATTGCATAATGTAAAGAACTATTATGGTTTGAAATAGGTGTCTGTATATACTCGTAGTTATTTACAGTTGTGAACATTCCATTTGTTTTATAAAATAAAAATATTACAGGACATTTTTACACGAATTGACTGAGCCCCACGGTAAGCTTATAAACGCTTGAGTTGTGGGTACTTACTTAGACAACGATGTACATAATATATAAATAAATACTTATATAATAGAAAATAACCATGACTAAGGAACAAATATCTGTGTCATCGCACAAATAAATGTCCTTACCGGGATTCAAATCCGGGACCATCGGCTTCATAGGCAGGGTCACTACCCACTAGGCCAGACCGGTCATCATGTTTAATCTCGTATATAAACTTTCACTATAAGATTTGGTTTCAAAGTTGCCGTTTCATATAGTTAGAAGACAGGATATTTTTTTAAGAAGAGATATTAGGCCAGAAACCGTATATATATATATGTATATATATATATATATATGTATATACAATATGTATATACATATATGTACATACAAGTCAATATGATTTTATTAAAAACATTTAGATTACAATAGATTAAACATACAAATTATAAACTAAAATAAACCTAAGAATGAGTAAAATTAACTTAACAAATAAAATATTGTCCCCCACTCTGATTGTCTCCCGGATCAAATGTGGCAAAAATACTGGCGGCATTACCCCGCTGAATGGCCAGTGATATTTGTTGGACAAGGAAAGAGCCAGAGCGAGGCAGCCCCTATCCCTTAAACGTCGTCCTATATCCTTAATAAAGGCTTTGGCCTCGGCACACCAAGGCCCCGCCGTCTCGACGGCAACCGGGACAAAATCGTACACCTGTTCAAGGTTCGCGTACTTGCTGTGCTTCAACCTAGCAGCACTTTCAGCCGCTGCACCTGCCTTGTTTACCGTACGCGTGAGATGAGTGGGTGCGAAAGTACTCACACACGTGGCATCCCAAAGCAAGCTGCGGCCCTTCGCCCAAGGAACAAGTGTAAGACCATCCGGTCTCTTGCCGTCCAAACGACTTAGGCCCTGGGGCTCCATGATACATGGGACGTTCGCCGACACCAAAGCTCGCCTTATTCATTCATTGATGGCACAGTGCCTAGATATCCTACCCACACACCGCAAGCAGCTTAGCCCGTGGTGACCATACGCCTCCACCATTGCCCCGCACTTACACTGATGTGGCTCGCACACCTTGCCCCCAATTCTCAGTGCTACCGCCATCCGTAACGTGTCATTATCAAGTAAGGTTCCCAAGTGTGGTGACGGCAAGGCATGCAACCATGCCCCGGACTCAGGTTCCCTAACAGCCTTTAGCCTGGCAACGTCCTTCCCTACAGCACTCTCCAATAGGCCCTTATGCCACTCACGGCACAGAATATCGCGACAATAATTTTACGATAGTTGTCTCAGTTTTTTACCCTCGTACCACCACATACCTTGTACCACGTGCGTTAGCGATATGAGTAACGACAATTACACAGTACACCCACTACATTGCGTGTGCGAATTTTGGAAATTTAATTGAGCAGGTAATTTACATAATTATGATTTGCTAATACACGCAAACAACTGCTAATGGATCATATTATTACCAGTTTTAATAAAAGCCCGCATGCCGGTAACACACTGTATATAATTTATAATTTTAGCGTAGATCAGATAGTCTAAGATAGGATTTTGATAAAAATATTTTTTGAGAGAGAGAGAGAATGAGAGAAAATTTATCATGAAAGTATCTATGAGTAGGTAACTATACTGAGCTTATTAGGTAGGTATCGATAATGTTAAATACATATAATAAGAATTTATGTCTTAAATCAAAACTTCCTTAATTTCAGCGCTATTATAGGATAATTATTTAATCACCAATGAAATATTCAAAGTTGTCGGTTATAACCAGAACAGTTGGCGCAAAGGGCCGCATATGGCGCGGCACGGGCATAAACCTTTTGTTAATTTTTGACCCTCCCCAGCAATCGACTTTAATGGCCGAGGGCCCCATTAGGCCTCCGTAATTAATTCCCATGTCTCGTTTGTAAACGGGTTGGAATATATATCTGTAGGGTTTTTACAAACAGGGAATAAAAGATCCGGTTAGGGGGAGGGGGGTGATAAGGAATTATTCAGGTTGTCCGTTTGGAAAATTTGTATTTGGATAGTTTTGAATTTTCTAAGCTGACTGTGATATTGGAAACTATTATGCAAATTGCTAAAATTGTAAAACTCAAATATGTAGCATAGGTATTCAAATAAATATGACACAAAAAAAAGGTTTGTTGTGTCTAGTTTATTTTGGCTGCTATTTCTGATCACCAGATTTAGTAAAATTTAATACCAAAAAAATCTATTTTACCACCCTAAAATAATAAATGATCACCAAAATTATAACACCATTTTAATGTGAAATGATTACCAATTTTATTACATTTTACTATCATATTAAAGGAAATGACACCAAAGTAATCATTATTAACCCAAAAATAGTAAATGATTACCAAATTTCAAACCCCATTTTAATGTGAAATGATAAACAAATTTTTACATCTTGTTATCCTATTAAAGAAAATGACACCAAAGTAATCATTGTAAACCCAAAAATAGTAAATGGCCACCGAAATTAGGACTCCATTTTAATGTACAATTACAACCAAATTTTTAAATCTTGCTATCCTATTAAAGCAAATGACTCCAAAATAATCATTGTAAGCCCAAAAATAGTAAATGACCACCAAAATTGTAACCACATTTTAATTAAAAATGTGCAAATATTTAAGGCTACAAATATAATGACCACCAAAAAATACTTTGGTACCCTAAATAAAAAAATCATGCTTACCAAAAAAAATTACTGAACACCAATAAAATAAGGCCTAAAAATACAAAAGTACCACCGTTTTAATTACGACTGCACTTCAAATTGTGTTCAAATACCGAATATATTGAATGATCACCAAAAATCATTAATGATCACCAAATTTTGAAGACCAAATTAATGCGATATTTTCACCTAAATAAACCACTATGATTACCAAAAAATGTATACATACTACCAAATAAAGTAAACTGATGCCAAAATTACTAGCCCCTCCCGCTCAACCCCCCGTACCCCGCACCGAATACCCACCTAACCTAACCTACTTTTCTAGTGGCATTTCGTTATGCTACTAGAAAAGTAAGTTAAACTGCTATCTGTTAAGTGGGTTAGGTTAGGTTAGCACTGCGACCGTTACAGAAACGAAATGGTACTAAAAAAGTAGGTTAGGTTAGGTTTGAACTGCGACCTTTACAGAAACGAAATGCTACTATAAAAGTGGGTTAGGTTAGGTTAGAACTGCAATCCTCACAGAACCGAAATGCTACTAGAAAAGTGGGTAAGGTTAGGTTTCAACTGCGACCCATACAGAAACGAAATGCTACACTAGAAAAGTGGGTTGAGTTTGTATCCTATTAAAGCAAATGACTCCAAAATAATCATTCTTCCAGAAACAAAATGCTACTAGAAAAGTGGGTTAGGTTAGGTTTGAACTGCGACCCTTACAGAACCAAACTGCTATCAGGAAAGTGGGTTAGGTTAGGTTTGAATTGCGACCCTTACAGGAACCAAATGCTACTAGAAAAATGGGTTAGGTTACATTTGAACTGCGACCCTTACAGATAAGAAATGCTACTAGAAAAGTGGGTTAGGTTAGGTTTGAACTGCGACCCTTACAGAAATAAAATGCTACTAGAAAAAGGTGACGAAGTGGATTAATTAATTTAATAGGATAACGATATATTAAATATTTGCACATTTTTAATTAAAATGTGGTTACAATTTTGGTGGTCATTTACTATTTTTGGGTTTACAGTGATTATTTTGGAGTCATTTGCTTTAATAGGATAGCAAGATTTAAAAATTTGGTTATAAATTTACATTAAAATGGATGTCTAATTTTGGTGGTCATTTATTATTTTTGGGTTTACAATGATTATTTTTGGTGTCATTTTCTTTAATAGGATAGCAAGATGTAAAAATTTGGTTATCATTTCACATTAAAATGGGGTTTGAAATTTGGTAATCATTTCCTATTTTTGGGTTAATAATTTACATTTACATTTATTTATTATTTATTATAATGTCACTTACAGTATACACCAAACATGACACATAGGAATATAAGCATTAAATTGAATTATACATAACTATAATAATTAATAAATTATTAACGAAAAAAAAAAACAGTATGTCATAACTTAAATAATATTATTATCTAATCAGTACTAATGGTGCTCGGGGCGACTATAGCCTCGAGGTAGCGCCCGGCTGTGGCTAAGAATCTCGGTTCAGGAGTCGAAAATAAGTCCAATGAATCGTCTTGGGCCAATATGGCGTTAATAAGCTTTAGAGCTCGGTAGAGAGGTGAGTGGGAATTCGACTTGGTACTGGTGTTTGGGAGGTTGAGTAAGGGTAGTTTACGAGGACGGAGATTGTGCCTTGAAACAGGTGGAACGTTGAAAGATACCTGCGCTAAGAGGTAGCTGTTATTTGTCTGGCCTCGTAGTAAACGAATCAAGAATCGTACCAAGGCTACATTTCTTCGAGCTTCGAGTGTCTGGTATCCCACCATACCCAATACGTACGGGGTTGGATACAAATACGGATAGTACGGATAATGATTTGTTTGGTGTCATTTCCTTTAAAAGGATAGTAAAATGTAATAAAATTGGTAATCATTTCACATTAAAATGGTGTTATAATTTTGGTGATCATTCATTATTTTAGGGTGGTAAAATAGATTTTTTTGGTATTAAATTTTACTTAAATCTGGTGATCAGTTAAATAGCAGCCAATATTTAATATATCGTTATCCTATAAAATTAATTAATCCACTTCGTCACCTTTTTCTAGTAGCATTTTATTTCTGTAACAGTCGCATTTCTAACCTAACCCACTTTTCTAGTAGCATTTCTTTTCTGCAAGGGTTGCAGTTCAAACCTAACTTAACCCACTTTTCTAGTAGCATTTCGTTTCCGTATGGGTCGCAGTTCAAACCTAACCTAACCCACTTTTCTAGTAGCATTTATTTTCTGTATGGGTCACAGTTCAAACCTAACCTAACCCACTTTTCTAGTAGCATTTCTTTTCTGTAAGGGTCGCAGTTCAAACGTAACCTAACTCACTTTTCTAGTAGCATTTCTTTTCTGTAAGGGTCGCAGTTCAAACCTAACCTAACCCACTTTTCTAGTGGCATTTCGTTTCTGTAAGGGTCGCAGTTCAAACCTAACTTAACCCACTTTTCTAGTAGCACTTCGTTTCTGTAAGGGTCGCAGTTCAAACCTAACCTAACCCAATTTTCTACTAGCATTTAGTTTCTATAAGGGTCGCAGGTCCAACCTAACCTAACCCACTTTTCTAGTAGTATTTCGTTTCTGTAAGGGTCGCAGTTCAAACCTAACCTAACCCACTTGTGTAGTAGCATTTCGTTTCTGTATGGGTCGCAGTTCAAACCTAACCTAACGCACTTTTCTAGTAGCATTTCGTTTCTGTATGGGTCGCAGTTGAAACCTCACCTAACCCACTTAACTGATAGCAGTTCAAACTGATAGCAGTTTAACCTACTTTTCTAGTTGCATAACGAAATGCTACTAGAAAAGTAGGTTAGGTTAGGTAGGTATGCGGTGTGGGGTACGGGGGGTTGAGCGGAAGGGGCTAGTAATTTTGGCATCAGGTTACTTTATTTGGTAATATGTATACATTTTTTGGTAATCATAGTGGTTTATTTAGTTGAAAATATCGCATTAATTTGGTCTTCAAGATTTGGTGATCATTAATGATTTTTGGTGATCATTCAATATATTTGGTATTTGTATACAATTTAAATTGCAGTCGTAATTAAAATGGTGGTACTTTTGTATTTTTAGGCCTTATTGTTTTGGTGTTCAGTAATTTTTTTGGTAAGCATGATTTTTTATTTAGGGTACCAAAGTATTTTTTGGTGGTCATTATATTTGTAGCCGTTTATTTTTATCAAAGTATATTTTGTGCTACAATCGTGACATCGGGCAGCCTTGTCGTCACACTCAGCTTAACTTACAGAACATAATATTTTATAAAAAAATTCACAGATTTCGTGCCTCACACGACTATCGAGCACATTGGAAATGAATCTACGGAATTCGAAAAAATATTGTAGCTGAGCGACGAGAAAGTCTGGATAAGGAAAAAGTAACAAAATAAAACTACAACGTTGAATGATAATTATTTTATTCTTAGACTAACACAAGTATCCTGGACATAACGCATGTGAACAAACAAATTGCAAAATTTCCACACGCGTATCCAAGTTTGAATAATTGTCGCCGTGGCGCATAAGTATAGGTACATATTTCATTTTTCGATTAATAAGCATAATAAGCATGATATTAATGTTCAAAGTACAAGAAAATTATTACACGGCAAATCCGTAGTCAACTCGAGAAGTGGTGATCGGCAGCGGCCCATTTGCTGCAAGATATGAAATTTTCTTGACAGCAGTTTGACGCGACGAGAGATGACCATAACAGCGTTTGTCTATGTTGCACCAAACCTGAGTTCCAATAGGTACTACAAGGGTTCAGCATCAGCTATCTTGGGTAATGCTCTACCATGTGCTCATCATGACGAATCGGGTGTCCAAAACAGCGTGTGCCTATGGTGCACCAAACCTGAGTTCCGCTAGGTACAACCAGGGTTCAGCATCAGCTATCTTGGGTAATGCTCTACCATGTGCTCATCATGACGAATCGGGTGTCCAAAACAGCGTGTGCCTATGGTGCACCAAACCTGAGTTCCGCTAGGTACAACCAGGGTTCAGCATCAGCTCTATCTTGGGTACTACTCTCCTAAGTGCTCATCAAGACGAGTCGGATGACCAAAACAGCGTGTGCCTATGTTGCAACAAACCTGAGTTCCTTTAGGTACAGCCAGGGTTCAGCATCAGCTCTATCTTGGGTACTACTCCCCTCTCCCCTCTCCCTCTCCCTCTCCCTCTCCCTCTCCCCTCTCCCTCTCCCTCTCCCTCTCCCTCTCCCTCCTCCTCTCCCTCCCTCCCTCTCCCTCTCCCTCTCCCTCTCCCTCTCCCTCTCCCTCTCCCTCTCCCTCTCCTCTTCCCTCTCCCTCTCCCTCTCCCTCTCCTCTCCCCTCTCCCTCTCCCTCTCCCTCTCCCTCTCCCTCTCCCTCTCCCCTCTCCCTCTCCCTCTCCCTCTCCCTCTCCCCTCTCCCTCTCCCTCTCCCTCTCCCTCTCCCTCTCCCTCTCCTCTCCCTCTCCCCTCTCCCTCTCCCTCTCCCTCTCCCTCTCCCTCTCCCTCTCCTCTCCCCTCTCCCTCTCCTCTCCCTCTCCCTCTCCCTCTCCCTCTCCCTCTCCCTCTCCCTCTCCCTCTCCCTCTCCCTCTCCCTCTCCCTCTCCCTCTCCCTCTCCCTCTCCCTCTCCCTCTCCTCTCCCTCTCCCTCTCCCTCTCCCTCTCCCTCTCCCTCTCCCTCTCCCTCTCCCTCTCCCTCTCCTCTCCCTCTCCCTCTCCCTCTCCCCTCTCCCTCTCCCTCTCCCTCTCCCTCTCCTCTCCCTCTCCCTCTCCTCTCCCTCTCCCTCTCCCTCTCCCTCTCCCTCTCCCTCTCCCTCTCCCTCTCCCTCTCCCTCTCCCTCTCCCTCTCCCTCTCCCTCTCCCTCTCCCTCTCCCTCTCCCTCTCCCTCTCCCTCTCCCTCTCCCTCTCCCTCTCCCTCTCCCTCTCCCTCTCCCTCTCCCTCTCCCTCTCCCTCTCCCTCTCCCTCTCCCTCTCCCTCTCCTCTCCCTCTCCCTCTCCCTCTCCCTCTCCCTCTCCCTCTCCCTCTCCCTCTCCCTCTCCCTCTCCCTCTCCCTCTCCCTCTCCCTCTCCCTCTCCCTCTCCCTCTGCCTCTCCCTCTCCCTCTGCCTCTCCCTCTCCCTCTCCCTCTCCCTCTCCCTCTGCCTCTCCCTCTCCCTCTCCCTCTCCCTCTCCCTCTCCCTCTGCCTCTGCCTCTGCCTCTGCCTCTGCCTCTGCCTCTGCCTCTGCCTCTGCCTCTATCTCTATTTCTATTTCCACCACCACAAGAATGCATAGATTGTCGAATAGTGCGTTGTGCGTTGTGTGGTCTAACTCTATCTATCCTGTTTGAGACGGGCGCACCGTCTCAAACAGGATAGATAGAGTTAGACCAAGAAAAATCTGCAGCGATTTTGAAAGCCCACGCAGTGCAAGTGTTATTCTGCCGTCATAATCCCGATAATTCACAACAAACACCGATAACGAACTCTGCGAAACATGAAGTCATAAATGTCCTGTGAAAAATGTCGTTCTGACTTTTTGACTATTTTAAGGTTAAGCTACAGGGCAAACCCTTAACCCGATCGTCTTTGTTTTAGGCTCAAATTGTAGCTGACTAAATTGTCCAGAGCCGTTTTTCTCAAATTTTTGATATCATTCTTCGTTTCCAAATTATTGAGCACCAAAATCATAAATTCGGAAAAAATTGAATTTTATTTTCACTATTTCGACCATAACTTTTTTTGTTTTTGACTTTCTCGAATAATTATTTTTGCACCTTACAGCTCTCGTGATTATGCGTCTTTTGAGCCTATTTTTTTATATCATATCTTCACAACTTTCCGAGATATAAGGGGATCGCACTTTTTCGTGAAATCGGACCGTATACTGGAGCGAACGAAAAGACATTTCCAATGTCAAAATAATCAATTCATTTCTAATGCTACCTAAATGGCACGAGGTAGCTGTGTCATGAACTATTATCGATACAGTCACAATTTTCCCTCAGAAATGCGTAGGCGTTCGATTTCGATATAATGATAGAAAAAGATTCTGCCCACGACAGAAAATGAAGGCAATTTATACTCCGCTCTGACTCGATATTTTAATGACGCCATTCCGATTCGGCCCTTAAAATCTGGCTGTGACCAGCTTCATATTATATTTTTTTGTCAGTAAAGTAACCTTTTCGTCTTTGACGCTTCACTAATCAATTTAAACTTTTTGATTGTATTCAAAGAAAAGTAAAAAAGAAGAAGAAAGCTACGTATGGCTAAAAAAGTAAAAAGCTCATAAGAGCTCGGTAATGGGTTTCGTGATACATTTAGGTATACCATAAATGTTATGTTTATAACATTTTGTATGTAAATTTCGATACTAGGTACCTATACAAAAACCTTGTTGACCCATTTTGCTCTTGAGTACACGTAATATTTCACTAAAAAATAGTACCTAATTTGACTTTGGCTGGTTGTGAGTCGTTTTCACGAAAAAATGGGATTAAACCGGATCTATATCTGAATCCCTAAAATCTTTTCTCCTATCTTTGCATTCCCTAATATTGTTTGTCATAATGATCAGATGTCCTAACGCGCGTATTCCCTAATTTTGGTTTCCCTATTATCGAACGGGCGATTTTTTTTTGTCCTAATATCTTTTTCCCTAATGACACTTTCCATATTGAGTATTTATCCTAATGTTATGTAGCATAATTATTTTTTTGCCTAATTATTGTTAGGCCTAAAAATTATATATCCTAACCATCATGTTACCTAATTTCAATTAGCCTATCGTTGCTTGACCTAATACTCGTATGCCCTAATTTTGATTTCCCTATTGCGTTTCGTTTTTACAATGGTCGCAGTTCTAACCTAACCTAACCCACTTTTGTGACAGCAGTTCGTTTTTGCGAGGATCACAGTTCTAACCTAACCTAACCCACTTTTGTGGCAACATTTCGTTTTTACAATGGTCGCAGTTCTAACCTAACCTAACCCACTTTTGTGGCAGCAGTTCGATTTTGCGAGGGTCACGGTTCTAACCTAACCTAACCCACTTTTGTGGCAACAGTTCGTTACCATTCATTATGGAAAGTAATTGTTATGATAATTTATCAATAGGAAAAGTAACTGTTATGACGATTGATCATTAGGGTAATAGCCATTAGGTCAAAACAGTTAGAACATGTTATTTTATGCCAAACATTGTTAGGGATTTCGAAGAATATGGTAAAAAACATTAGGGATCTTGATAGTTATGGTACAAATGCTTAGGGCAAATGAGTCTTAGGCTAACCATTACATTATGGAAAATAATCGTTATGACAATTGATCGTTAGGGCATGTGCCCATTAGGACAAACCAGTTAGGGCAAGTGACTTTAGGACAAACGTTGTTAGGGATTCAGAATGACACCCGATTAAACCAAACCATAAAAATAGTTTAAATAGACGCGCTTATTCTATGTCTATCTTCCGCTAGACATATCATCTCTATCTCAAAGAGATACGTTAATGCCACCCCACACTAGCGTCTTTTGAGCGTCGGCGTCTAGTCAGCGCTATTGAAAATGGCGTCCCTGTGCAGTTGCGCCAACGTTGCGTCAAGCAGCAGCCATAGAGTCAGTGTTGGGCATTCAAGAATAAAATCATTATTTGAATAAGAATTCGTAGAAATAAAATCATCTCGATTTTATTCCCGTCAAAAATATTCAAATAATTTTGGTCGGGAATAATTCGTATGAGAAAAAATTGAATGAGAATAACTTATTCTTAATCAAATAAATATAATCATGATTTTTAATTGAAATAATATTCCACGAATAAAAATGTAGTTCGGGTACCGTATAGGTACTAATTAAGTTAGGTAGATGTAATAGTAGTTAGTCTCTTGTCTAATTTATACCTATTTTATGGAATAAAATCCTACAAATTGACTGTCGCATAACGCATAGTTTCAGTAACCGTATTATTTTTAATTTACTAACTAAATCATTAGGTTCTATTTAGCTGGTCTAGGGGCCTAGCCAAGATGCCAATTTTTGTTTTTAATTTAATAATCAAATCATCAGGTAAATTTAACCGTTCTGGGGGCCTAGTCAACATGCCAATCGCTTGCGCTCCAACAACAAAGCGTTTCTGTCTCTATCACTCTTACATATTAGTGCGATAGAGGGACAGAGATAGAGTTTCGTTGTCGTAGCGCAAACGATTGGCATATTGGCTACGAACCCAAGGTACCTAGCCAAGATGACAATTTTTGTTTTTAATTAATTAACCAAATCATTAGGTAAATTTAGCTGTTCTGGAGACCTAGCCAACATGCCAATCGCTTGCGCTCCAACAACGAAGCGCTTTCTGTCTCTATCACTCTTACATATTAGAGCGACAAAGATAGCGTTTCGTTGTCGTAGCGCAAACGTTTGGCACTTTGACTACGCTCCCAATGTGCCTAGCCAAGATGCCAATTTTTTGTTTTTATTTTAACAACCAAATCATTAGGTATAGCTGTTCTGGGGGCCTAGCCAACATGCCAATCGCTTGCGCTCCAACAACGAAGCGCTTTCTGTCTCTATCACTCTTTACATATTAGTGCGATAGAGAGACAGAGATAGCGTTTCGTTTTCGTAGCGCAAACGATTGGCATGTTGGCTATGCACCCAAGATGCCTAGCCAAGATGATAATTTTTGTTTTTATATTAATAATCAAATAATCAGGTAAATTTAAACGTTCTGGGGGCCTAGTCAACATGCCAATCGCTTGCGCTCCAACAACGAAGCGCTTTCTGTCTATCACTCTTACATATTAGTGCGATAGAGAGACAGAGATAGCGTTTAGTTGTCGTAGCGCAAACGATTGGCATATTGACTACGAACCCAAGGTGCCTAGCCAAGATGTCAATTTTTGTTTTTAATTTAATAACCAAATCTTTGGATACAATTTAACTGTTCTGGGGGCCTACCCATTATGCCAATCGTTCGCACTCCGACAACGAAGCGCTCTCTCTGTCTCTCTATCGCACTAATATATACCTAAGAGTGATAGAGACAGAAAGCGCTTCGTTGTTGGAGCGCAAGCGATTGGCATGTTGGCTAGGCCCCCAGAACAGCTAAATTTACCTAATTTGGTTATGAAATTAAAAACAAAATTGTCATCTTTGCTAAGCACCTTGGGTGCGTAGCCAACATGCCAATCGTTTGCGCTACGACAACGAAACGCTATCTCTGTCTCTCTATTGCACTAATATGTAAGAGTGATAGAGACAGAAAGTGCTTCGATGTCGTAGCACAAGCGATTGGCATCTTAGCTAGGCCCCCAGAAAAGCTAAATTTACTTAATGATTTGGTTATGAAATTAAAAACAAAATTGTCATCTTTGCTAAGCACCTTGGGTGCGTAGCCAACATGCCAATCGTTTGCGCTACGACAACGAAACCCTATCTCTGTCTCACTATTGCACTAATATGTAAGAGTGATAGAGACAGAAAGCGCTAAAAACAGCTAAATTGTACCTAATGATTTGGTTATTAAATTAAAAACAAAAATTGGCATCTTAGCTAGGCACCCAATCGTTTGCGCTACGAGTGCTACGACAACGAAACGCTATCTGTCTCTGTATCGCACTAATATGTAAGAGTGATAGAGAGAGACTATGCGCAACTCTACGGAGCGTCAAAGTTTGGCATGTTGGCTAAGCACCCTGATCGGATGATAGAACTAGATAGCGTATAGCGGAACTCTTCAATGTGTACTATACCTAAACTAAAGTAACAAATATCAAATCAATCCGACTTTTAATTAGAAGGGTGAAAATCAACTTACAAATTATAACCAATTGTACTACAAAAATTAACTTAATTCTAAATAACATTTTAATTGAATAAAACCTTAGTTAGAATAGCCTCACTTCTAGAATAATTATTCTGTTTTTTATTCCGCATTTAAAATAAAAGTCACATGATTTATTCACCTTAAATTTATTCTAAAATATCTAGTGCAAGAATTATTCTAATTCAAATCGATTTGAATAAGAATAAAATTTCTGTTTTTATTCTTATTCTTATTCAAGTTAATTTTTGCCCAACTCTGCATAGAGTTGACTAGACGCCGACGCTCGGAAGACGCTAGTGCATGTGGGGTGGCTCTTAGAGTCTTAGTGTCATGTGCATATTCACAAAACATAACGACTGCATAACGACTGGGCTCGAACGGATTCATGTCGAACTCAGTTGCCGTAAAAATCCTTAATCAAAGATTTGAATATGGATTAGGTATGCAAAGCACCTACCAGGGCGGACTCGCCATATGCATTGGTACATTATGCATCAATGTGTCTCCTCAGGGAAGTCAGTCCGATTGACTTCCCTGAGGAGACACCAGTCGCTGTGTGTGTGTGTGTGTGTGTTAGCAGCAGCCCACAGCTGTCCGCTTCTGCAGTCCCCGAGTTTTCAGATTTCATGTGCAAAGTTTCGTAAGCAACGATATATCTTGTTCTTCTTCCTCTGCTTCTAAGTACATATAACTTAGAGTCTTAGGGTTGTGGATAACCACCATTTATGTATAAGTGGTTTCTACGATGGGAAATTTTCCGACACTCACCACACTTCCGACAATCAAATTATTTTAGGTAATAACATCTTCATACGTCTGCATTCTGCGTTTAATTAAAGTGAAATTATGCAAACAATAATAGTCCGATGGCTTTCAAAATGATAATAAATTTAGGGTCTCGTGATGAATTTATGTTATTTTTTGTAGTTGTCTCCATGAATACTTAATTAGTGAATATGAATAAATGAATGAATTAATTAATCTGTAGTCAAAGTATAATTTAAAAAAAGTTAGGTATTTCTTGTGAATTCAAACCTGGCAATGTAATAATAATTGAGATATTTAAAGGAAATAGAATCATCACGATATTGAGATATGCGTACTTTACTAAGCAACATGGCACTTATTCACGTGATTGACGACGGGTATTCTCACGACCAGTCCGCCTGTATACTATTAAACAGTAAAGGAATTTGCATCCCTAATTATAGTGCCGTCTCTTTTACAAGGGTGACGTAGCGTGGCGTGAGAAAGAGAGATTAAAATCGCGAAAGCGTGGCTTCGCCCGCATCAAGATGAGATATTTAATGCAGCGGCATGCGAGTCGCTGGAATCTGTTTTGCTAGTACATAATTAGCAATCTGATTACCAGTAAGAGACTATTTAGTAACAAAACATGATCAAACCGAGGTTTTAGGAAATCTTATCACTTTTTTTTACAACGATGGCGGTAAAAAAGCCCGACTTTAACTACCTATTCTTTAAAATGATTGCCGTCAACATTCCCACCCGGCGCGTCAACTGAAATGAATGGCTCATTTCAGTTGACGCGCCTACGTATAAATAGCAACTCACATTTATTTTCTTTGTTACCTACCGATGTAGTTTTTTCCATGTGATTATCAAAGTTTTTGACCTTTTAGGTACATACAATTGATTTTGCTGCCGATGTCTAGGTACTTTATTTTATTGGTATACTCAAGAATTACCTATACTCATTTAAACAATTTTAAATAACTCAAGGAGACTACCTAATTTGTTTTTAATAAAAAGTTCCCACGAAATTTGATTTGTATTTGGTTGATTTGACCACAAATGCCTGCTGACACGAAGCACAAGCCGCATAAAGTTGGTGAGGCCTTCCAGATACTGTGGACGAACTTCCATATAACACGTGAAGCGTAGGTAAATACGTAACACGCGTAGGCTGCCTCTATCTACCGCACCTAACGCACCTAAGGCTGCAGTCTTTCTTCTCACAGATGAACTTAGTGCTGTGGTATCATCATGGTCGCGTTTATATCACCTGTCATTTCATGCGTCACTTTTGCACTTACATAGGTACTTGTTAGAACGTGACAGGCCATGTGTCAAATGATAATTTGATAAAGAGCCGGCCATCTTAGGCCTTTATAATTCCGTTGATGTTGTAGCTGCATTACTGTCACGATGAAACCGTTCAATCCATATATATTTAAAGATCCGCTGTTATCGTCAGTTAGTATTGGGACCGATGTTGCCGTAGTTAAAAATTAATTCATTTCAACTACATTTACAATATTGTACGGTACGCATAAGGCCTACTCACACATAGACAGTGTACCTACTTATACGTGTCATCTTGTGCTCTAATAGTTGATACACACACACGCTAAATTGATGGTAATTTCCCTCTGTCTCAAAGACCACATCCTTACCGCACATAATATGTAGGCCCAAGATGTTCGAAGTTTGAGTTGGCTGCCTCAAGAGTTCGGCCCGCACTGATGGATTCGTCAGGGCGTGTTGCTGACGTCTTTCATGTCCCGCAACTGCTATTTATAACCCGTATTGGCACACGTTATATAAGTCAGTTAGAGAGAGCGTGAGATTGATGGACTTGATCCTTGCGGAATAGCATAGTAAAAATATATTTTAGCTATAGGTAACTACAATTGTTTGAGATGCATGATGTTAGCCATAATATATATCGCCCATGGACTATCGTGGTTGGATTGTAATTTATTTATACTACGTCGGTAGCAAACAATCAGTCACCGTTGCCTATGGACGCCTGCAAATCCAGAAGCGTTATATGAGCGCTGCTGACCCTTTAAAAACCTGTACACTCCTTTTTTGAAGACCCCATATTCAGTCCATAGCCGGAGCGTCCGCGGGAGGAAATTCCTCTTAAACATCTCATTCAGGCTCTATATAGGCTGTGGTGATAAGGTTCAATGCCGCTTGTGAGTTTATCGTGGACAATTCGTACAGCGCGCATTTGGACTGAGACGAAGGGTCTAAGCTGAATACACAATTAAAGTGCTCAAATAATCTTAGTAGTAGTAGTAGTAGTAAAATACTTTATTGTACAAAAAGAAACATAAAACATGAAAGAACACACATCACTCCCGAAATCGAGAATCTTACCCGTTGACCTGATTAAACAGGAGTCAACTCAAGCAAAAATATAATTTTACCAATTTATTACATTAAAGAAGGACTTAATCAACTCAAGTCAGCCAATTATCCAAGCAAACAAATCTATCTTCGTATTCAATATAATAAAGTTCTGCAATTCACTTCAAAACTTTTAGTTGTTGAATGTAAAATATCATGCTTGAAATATATACCGAGGAGCAAATAAAATGGTTTAGGTACAAATGTTTTCTTATTAAGTCTTTATTCAACCAATCGGGTCGTCGAGTTTACTTTCAAATTTTGAGAACATAAAACCATGGAAACGAGAAGAAAATTCCATGAAATCCTATCAAATTCTAATTCTTCCAAAATAAGTTTGACTAATAAAAGAAAGTAAAGGAAAGCTCGAAAATATGTAAAGATACCTAATCGTGTTTTCAATTATAACAGAAACGCAATCTTAGGGCCAATTTTGTAACAAACTTAGAATCATTTTAATTTGGTTTGAAATGTTTGAATCAAGAACGGCGCGGCGTTCGAAATATTCTTAGCACATTTAATGTACGAACGAGATTATACGTTCTACGTTGGCAAATTGAGATGAAATTGACATCAATTACTTCGAATCGGCCTTCAGAACGGATTAGAATAAAGGCGATGTATGTCCGGATGTAGCGTTGAGTATGTATCAAATCAATGCTAATAATGACAGAGGACAACAGGTTAAAGCTATAAACTGAAATAAATGTCATATACTAAGAAAAAGTGACCAAGGCCTCCAGTGCCTTCTTAGTATATGACATTTATTTCAGTTTATAATTTATATAGTAGTGTTTCTACTTGATAAAAAACAAATTAAAATATTTTTCTGAAATAATTTAATTTGTTCAAATACTTTAGTATTGTTGGCAGCGCCATCTCTCTCGCTAGCTCAGTATCACATGAGTGATCTAGTTAGAAGGTTCGAACCATATTGTTCTATCTTAGAGATGGCCAGGGGGCGCCATAAGCCTTCAGTAAGAAGTGCATATACTTGGAAAAAAATTGACCGATGCCGCTGTGACCCTGTGGCCGAGTGGCTTAGGCATCTGCCGCGATAGCAGAGGACGCTGGTTCGATTCCAGCCTGGGGCACTGGAGGCCTTGGTCACTTTTTCTTAGTATATGACATTTATTTCCGTTTATAATTTATATAGTAGTGTTTCTACTTGATAAAAAACAAATTAAAATGTTTTTTTGAAATAATTTAATTTGTTCAAATACTTTAGTAGGTTAAAGCTAATTCAGATTTGAGCCTCATGTATGTTCAGTAAAAATTAACAGTTACGACAAAATAATCGAAAATTGGTTCCATACATTGTACTTAAACCCTCAGAAGAAAAATATTTACAGGAGTGCCATATTTGCCCTATTTAAAAAACACCTAGATATTGGCCCGTTTTTTGGGCCTTGATTGTATAAAAGCCGATGCGCCATTTCACGCGTGAGACCCGTAACTTGTAAGATGAACGTTTCTTCACATCACAACTAACTGAATTCTGAACAACTTTGACGGGGCCCTTTGTGCTTTTCATGCCCACTTATAAGTTTTGGACAAGTGGTAGTGTATTTAACAATGTGCGTAGGTATATTAAAATACTTACCTAAATATCGTTGTTTCGTTATCGTTATTTTTTTATAATACATATTATCGTACAGTCCTATTTTATTTGACTTCGTTGGTATGTAGTTGGTAAGATTGAGTTAAATTTAGTAGTAATTAACATTATGTATGTATGTATGTATAAACTCTTTATTGTACAAAACACAAAACACAAATTTATGGCACAGGATAGGCAGGATAGTAATTAAGATTAATATATTTACTGAGGAAAACCTACATATTATAGAAACGCGCTTTGTGATAATATTAATGTTTTATATTAATTTCATAATTGGCTCCGAATCTAACGATAATCTGACGAACGATAGTCTTTGGAACCAACCTCTTAAAATCTTGGCCTGATATTGCATTTAAATTAACATTAGCATAAAATAATAGGAACGTGGCAACGAGCCTAGGTTGCAAATCGATATTTTTTTTACCCGCCTGCGGAAGGAGGGGCATGTTTTTGGACGTCTGTTTAATAATAGTAATAATCTACTTAAGTATTTACTTGTGTTATGTATGTCTAATTCTTTACGTTTTTTTTAAATCAATTTGTTAGTATTTATGATGCCAGATTTATTTTTGAATGTATTTCGAATTTGTCATATTTTACAGATGTAGTTTGTCACTGTCACGAAAGTTTTTACTAATTGTATTATTGAATATAATATAAGAATTTGATATTGGTAGAGTCTGTTCGGAAAAAGAAGAGTCGTATTGGGCCCCATACATTCCACGACTCTTCTCTTTCCGCACAAACCTAGCTGTCATAGACAGCGCATTAGTTGTTATATTTACTTCCAAAAATGGCCTTGTGGCGTAAGTAGGTATATTATTCTTTACGAAACTATTCTTGTATTTGTCATTTCTTTAAGTCTCATGACCTAAACACTAAATTCAACGCAAACAATACAACTCCTAATTTAATTAATTGTTTCCAACGACACGAACTTTATCGGGCTTGGGGGCCTACATAAATCAGCGGTCGAAAAATAAATAAGAGACGCCGCAAATTGTATGTGAAGGCACTTCGCAAGGACTCCTGACAAGTTTTGTTTTGGTTGTTAAGTAATTTCTAACTTTCTACAGACATGCGAGCTTGTTATGAAACAATTTATTGCTATCTGAGCCTCTCAGGCTTATGTGGTGTATGTGTATGGAGACTCGGTCTTATTGTGGGGATTTGTGCAAAGTAAGGGTCGTGTAGCTTATTGTGTACTTAATGAGGTGTACGAGTATGTATTAAAGTGGGTTTCAACTGATATAGAACGAGAGAAATTGAGCTGAGGATTAGGTTTAGGAATTATTTAATAGTAGGTAGACGGAGTGAATATTTGTATTTGCTGATATTTTGATAAACACGTAATAGCAGACAAGATGTCCATAGATAGGTGAATAATTATAAACAAAAGAAATGCTTTAAGCAGTTTTTTGTTGACTTTATCTAAATGTCTTTGTTTAAATATTACGAGAATTAACTGTGTGAGCTGGAAACGGAATAAAATAATAAAGTTATTAATATTGACTGTCATTATAGACCCCAAAACACTTTTATGCCAGTCATCGCATCATTAATCACCTAAGTATAATGCCAAAGTTGGCAATGACAATAATGTATACATATACCTACCTAATCACCAGTGCCATTTTTTATTGGCTAGTAAATGATTATCTATAACATTCGTCTGAGTTAAATAAGAATGAAAGCGTTCACGTGACTACATCGTATATTCTACGTTATTACATCAAATAATTAAGTCAAGTCATTTTGATTTCACAAAAGGCTCTTGGGTAATGCAGTTGCACTAATCATTTTATCAATCAAGAGCTCGTTTGCGAGAAACCGCTCTCGACTTTACCTCACTAATTGTTTGAACGTGAGAACTGTGTGCAGAACGGTATACTGATTTTTTGCTCAGTTATGACATTTAAGGCTTTACAAGGTTTGATACAGATGGTACATAATAGTTTTCCATCGTTTTTTCACGGAAACGTACGGACGTGTCTTGCTATTTCATTCAGTCTCGATACAAATAGGACTGAGGTTGACTGAAGTAGCATGACAAATACGAAAGTTTCCGAGAAAATACGATGGAAAACAATTATGCACTACATCTGTATGTCAATCTATGGTACGAGTATGGTATTTTATTTATAGACCAACCTGTATCAAATATAATTTTTAAAACATTACCTACCTATTTAATATGTCATAGTCAAAAATCACCACAAAATATGTTTGTTACGTAATCCATTAATCGGAATAATCGAAATTGTATTTGTTAATGTAATTTGACGACCGGTCTGGCCTAGTGGGTAGTGACCCTGCCTATGAAGCCGATGGTTCCGGGTTACAATCCTGGTAAGGGCATTTATTTGTATGATGATACAGATATTTGTTCCTGAGTCATGGTTGTTTTCTATGTATTTAAGTATTTATATATTATATATTTTGATGGTATATAGCAGGTATCATTGTTATTCATAATAATTATATCGATCGCGATCATAAATATTCCATAAATATTCACGACAAGCAATTTCAACGCGAATGATAAAATTGAAGCTCCCTAAATTGATAAATTTTCGGGGTTATTCGATTCGTTCACGTCCCATTAGGAAAGGAACCTTGTTGATATTAATTTGCGTATTTTAAGGGATTAAATATGAAATTTTTGTGTACCTAAATAATGTTTTGTGTCAGATTTCGTTTTTCATTTATTGCCATAAGTAGGTAGTATAGACGGAGTGCTAGCCTCAGAAAATAGTACGCGCACATAATAATGAGAGCAAAGACACTTGACAATTCGTTTTCTATAGTATTCCTTTCACTGGACCCAGGCCTCTGGCAGTTATTCATCAGTGGAGGTCAGAATATATGGCCGGCAAAACTTTTCAGTTGGAAAAAAGCTAAGGAAGAAAATGCAAAATTAATTTGTAATTTGTTTGTTGATGGCTCAACTTCATGGCGGTCCAACTCTCCCGGCCTCTTTCCACCGAAGTGTACCACATAACCTGGCTTTGACGAACTCCAAAATAGTTGCGTGTTGAAGACTACAATTGTGTCAAAGAAGGAAACGGTTATTAAAAACCGCAGCCTACCGTTGTAACAATAACCTAACCTATTATTAATAACTTACTATTATTTACCTGACTCCGCAAGAATCACATTCGTGGTCTCTCTAATCACAGTTTGCGGTTGTAGTCAATGTTTTTTACAGTCAGCAGATTTTGTTTTAAATTTGAGTAGTGTCCCAACATTGCCTGTGTTATTATATGGAGTATGAGTTTGACACTTTAATATGTATAATAATTCAGCCTATATACGTCCCAATGCTGGGCACAGGCCTCCTCTCAAGCGCGAGATGCTGATGGTTTAATAGTCAACATTTTATACTATGAGCACCTGACTGGCATATACAGTCAGCGCCTTTCAAGCGCGGAGGAGTTGAAACAAATCCCCACTTCCTTTAGGTACGCTTGACGCTCCTACCCCGCGGTGCACCACGGACTGCTGCATATCATTCTGCCTACCCACGCGCCACGGCCTGATTAGAACTTTAAGATACGTCAAAAATTTGCTTAAGATACGATATGGAGCGCCTGCATGTCATATCTTTAGCAAAGTTTTGACGTATGTATCTTAAAGTTCGAATTCACGGACTGTACGGACGGTCAATGTCATAGAAATATTGTTTAGTTACAATGTTCTCGTTCTTTACGTGTATCGATTCTAATAGGTACAAGTATTGTTATATATCGATATTAACTGCCGTATTCGAACTTCATCAAGATATTCACAAGAGACGACACGTACTAGATCCATTCTAGATACATTATAGTTTAGATATCAACTAGTTCTCTTTTGCAGCGCAATTCGGGCAACCAATGTCACTTTTACGTCAGATAGAGTAAGATATCTATTAGATGTGAATTGGATCTCTGTCATATCCTGTGGAAATCGTTCAAGAGTATCTGCAGAATCGCACAAACGTCAAATTTGACAGGTTAGATCTTAAACATATCGTTATCATACTTGGTGATGTCTAAAAGATATCTAATAGATGTCTATTTCAAAATCCGAATCGGGCCGTAAGTTGTCTACTGTTTATCGTTCCTCTCGCATTATCTCATAGGTTAGCTGGAAGATATCCCTTATTATAAGCGAGGCGTAGACTAAGCAAGAACTTGGATGCAATTTACGTTACATTGCCGACTACTAAGGTAAACTGCATTCAAACATTTGATCAGATACCGCAATGCAATGAAAACTGCATCCATGTTCTTGCTAGTCTAAAACTTGCTTTAAGGATAATTTCTTATTTCACCTTTTAGCGATAAGTACCTAATCTTTTTTACTGTTTTGTATTTTTCGTGTTTTAGTTTGTTTATATGCACTATGTGCAATAAAGTGACCTACATGCATAATTTACTTAATTGACCTTAAGTCAATGGATTAGGTGATGAATAGTACCTACACATATTTATGACCTTAAAAACATAAGTAAGACCTTATAAGTTTGTTAAATCCTAAATTTCGTATGATATTTCAAGAGAAAGTCTGTTTACCGACCTATTTGTCGCAAATCTAGTAAATAACAGAGATCTTGTTTACTAAGTATTTTGTACAAATCAAAACGTTCAACAAAATATTTGCCGAGTTCTTACTGACTCTCGGAAGTTTCATTTTATTATTCGTTTTAAAATGAACTCTGTCTCATGCGGTACAAAGTTGATTTTGTAGATACGATATTAACTCAGATATGAGGTATAGATGGTAAGAGTTGTGTGATATCTGTGCCAGCAAGACAGCGCCAGTCACGACTTCGGTATTAAGTAACGAAATAGCTCTGAAATGCTACTCACCGACTTGGCTCACTATGCCCATTTCTTGTCTAGGTAAGTATTTCAATGACTCAGTGTTTTGATCGAGATTTGGTACACTTTAGTTATAGGATTTATCACATAGCTTGGGTACGGCGACAGCTGTCATATTAATAAGTACATACATATTTTGCGTTTTAAGGTTATAAATTGTATGGAGATCACATCTGTCACCGTACCCATACCCAAGGCACAGTCACCAGCAATCATATGTTACTCTTGGAAGGCCGCAAAAATATGTGACACGCTCTTATGGCTCTGCAAATAAGATCGTGTCAGACATTTTTGCGGCCTTCGTTGTGTAACGTATTATTGCAGGTTGTACCTACGTAAAGAAATACTAGATAGGTATTAGTAAACTTTAGTTCCCACTATTCACCAAGACCTACATATATGCAGCAGTAACCTACATACATAATTAATATGTACCTACCTACTTATTATTACACATTGTTGCCTAAATTTTTTTATAGAACGAAATTAAACCAGGTTTAATCTCTTTCATTAGCATTAAAAAAACACCGGCTACTAATGAAAACAGGTTCCTCGTGCTAGTCGTGCTCTTTGCTAAGTCATTGAAGTCATTCATTGCTTAGAAATCTCTGGGTCAACCTTTTTTACAATCATTCGATCAGCGTCTAATCGCGTCACACTTTTCGCACCGGTAATTTAAGGATAACGGAATGTGTCAGTCAAAGAGTTAGTGTCCCCAATAGCTAATTGCTTCCTTAACAGAATCGATAGTTTTGAGGGAATTAATTAACTAAACACGAAACGAAATAGAATGGCTTAGCTCATTAGGCATTGACATTACAATCGAGGCAGATAGTAATCGGAGCTTTCCTATGTTTATGTCTTCGAGTTTATCAATCTCATCGCTATCTCGGCCATAAAACAAAGTGAACTTGAAGTTAGCTCGCTCCCCTCTCATGCAACGGTACTCGCGGCGCGACGCAGACGCCGGCTCCGCAGGTCCCTGCCCTCGCCGCACCGCCTGCACGCGTCTGCGCACATTCTTTTACAAAAATATAAACCTCCATCTCAACTAAAAGTGTTACTGATCGCGCGCCGGAAAACGAAAAACTCCTCCAAGTTTGTGCTAAACTTTTAATGTGACGCATTAGGGGACGTGTAACCAAACTTTTGTCAACACAGCCTTTCGAGGCCCCTCCGAAAGCTCGGAATAAAATGTGATTTGTGAAATGTTGCCAATTATGGAGATTTTTTGTTTGCATATCGATTTGTGATTTGTGATTTAGCGGAAAAGTGGAATTTGTGAAATATCAAGGAATAAACACACTAATTGGAGTGAGGCAGGTGGGAGGAAACAGCAAAGGTGAGTTCCAAGCCTGTGTTATGAATTTTAAACGGGCACTTTTCAATATGAATGAACGTCTTAAGCTTTTGCAAAAAGGGTCTTCCAAAGTTCTGAAGAATATATTTGTAGTAAATTTACAAGACCGTCGCAACGAGGTGAGCGGTCCATTTGAATAAATGCTCGTGTTTCGCGGAAGCCTAATTAGGGGGAGGTTTTGGTAAAATTATGCTAAATATTATGATTGTATTACTGTTGCTTTTACGAGCACAAATATATAATAGCTTTATTCAGAGTACGTTTTTCATACAATTTTGGCCTCATAAGTACCTACCGCTAATGTCAACTAGGTATATTACTCAAAGCCTGATATTACAGTGTCCTATAGAGCCATTTCAAACAAACGGACATGTTAAGATAATATTTACTACAAGCTAGTGACCTACTTATTTAAAAGTCTTAAAACACGCTGTCTAATAAAACAATCTTGACCCGCGTACCGTATTTGCCCACGATGTGTCACCACCTCTCAGTTTTGTTGACACATACCTACTTAAAGACTAGATTATGACTACGCGAACTTTGTACAAACTTAGTACGAATGCATACCACCATAAGCCCGATGCTTGATGTAGCACTTGGCATGAAAACTTACCGTGATCCGATACAAATTTTGCGAAAATTTACATAAAATATTAACTGTCAAACTTTATTCGAGTGTTAACGCCGTCAGGCGTGGCTCACTCTGCGATTTCGTCGCTTTGCTACAGGTAGCTATTTAAAAGTAGGTACATCCTTTCCACACCAATTTTGGTGGCTAGCCATAAGCAGCGCTGTCGCCACCTAGCGGCCATATCTGTCCTGATCGTAACAGACGCGTTTTGTTAGAGAGTGAGTCTTCTATACCTAGTACTATTATTTATTCTGTGACGCCGTGGAGAAAAAACCCGATTCGTTCCGTGCCCTGAGGAAATTGAAGTAGGTATACGCAATATTTTTCCATTTTGTAAAGGAAGCAACATCGGCGCCGATAAAAATGAATTTTGGGTGAAATGCCGAAAGCAAATTAAACTGCTTGAAAATTGAGATGGAAGCGCGATGTGTATCAGGAAAATCAAGGAAACAAATTGGGATCCAATGCATACCTACTTTTTTTAAACAGATTTAGAAACGAGTTTCTATAAGTAGGTATTTATGAAACCTGAAATACTTCAGGTTGGTCACAAGTAATTTTTTAGTTAGATTTTTTTACTTATATTTTAACGATCCAGACATACCTCTTTCGCTTCCTTTACTTTCATAACATTCCTCATACACGCTCGCCGGTTTAGGGTCCTCTTGACCTGGCCTTTCTTCAGGAAGTGGAAATCCGTGGTCTCTGCCTACCCCTCCGGGAAATAGGCGTGATTATATGTATGTATGTATGTATTATATTTTTAAACACATGCTTCAAAGAAAACCTGATAGGTACTCAATCTGACATATGCAGATGATAAAACTATTGTGGTTGGTGAGCTTCAGATGGCTCTCGATTTAAAATACACATAAAATCTCAAATTTGATTGAGGATAAATCACGGAAAAACAAAGAAACTGAGGTTGTGAACCAAAAAACCTCATCTCAAGTTCTTTGGACACATCATGCATTCTGCACCAGCACTAGCTCGAAAGAAGCACCTTACTTGGTCTAGTTAAGGGCGAGGACCTAAAAGGGCCGATAACTATCATGTGCTGTAACACCTTCCGAAGAGCTTTGGGCTCCATGCAAATGACGGCCTTTTTGGCCTTCGATGGAATGCGAGGCCACACTATTGAGATGCTCATGTCATGACACATAACCTGTCTCTCTCCAGTCTCATCGGTGCAATGTTGCGCTCGAATCGTCGGTGTTAAATTTAATTATAATGATGTATACTCGCGATTAGGCCCCAATGTTTGTTAACAATAAAGAAATATCGTGAAAATTAAAGTCTGTATACATTTGTAAAGTACTACTTACATACAAAAATTTCTAACGATATTTTTAAAGATGAATAGGCATTTTTAAAACTCACTGAAAGTTGACTGACAACTTCTTTACTGTGTAACTTGTAAAGTGTGTATCTAATTTACCATTGTGTAGTCAAGAGTCATAGAAACTTACTAGTACTCGTGTTCAAATTTTAAATGTCAGACAATACCTATGTTATGTGTTTATTCTTACGACCATGTCGATGTCGCGCTAAGTTTCACACAAACGGATTATAGGTAAAAGTACATAGGTAGGTAATGTGATTCTTGCTTAGGGAGAGCTTTGAAATATTATCCAGCAATACTCTTAGGCAATAAGGATGAAAGCGTGAGGAAATATGCGGGGTTTATTTCCATAAATTCAAACCTTAGCTGATGGAGTTTCACAGATTATTCAATTTTTGCGAATCTGCGCTATTTTTATTCTACTTTGAATCCGAACTCCTACAGATGTTTTTTACATGACAAAAAATCAACTACAATAGTTTTTTTCTGAGATAGCTTTTTAAATTTCTATTTGTAGGTTCTATAACATTAAACTTAATCCTGAATTGTGTTAGATCGTAGCTGCACCCATAGGTAAAAAATGTATTTATTTGTGGCACTGAAAGTTATTGAAATCATACGAAAATTCGTGACGTACATTATTTATGTATAATTTTTTACATAAAGTTAAGAGCCAACGGGAGTGGTCATTTCTCCATACAAACGTACTCCTCGTTTTCCTCCGTGGTTTTTGAAGCTAGAGCAATGATTTTTTCAACACAGATTAATATTGTCAATATCTGTGTCGGACCGATTTGCTTTTTTTGATATTTTTGTTTTTTAAGGCGCTAGAGCCCTTCAAAAATGGCCAAAATGGCCTAATTGACTATGCCGCAATGAGAGGCGTGGCATTCAAAACTGATATCAATTAGCCAAAAAAGCAAAACGGTCCGACACAGATAATTTCATAATCATTTAGATTTCCAAATTTGGTTACGATTGGTTAAGTTTTGGAGGAGGAAACAGAGGAGTACGAAACCTCGATTTTTGAGATTTTTACGCAGGATTTTTCGCCTTGTCCTTATCGCACTACTTTTAGGTGCCGCTTCCGTTAGCGAGACGGGTATATTTACCTCAAATATTTAAAACTCAGCTCCTGTTTCGTCTTAAAAGCTGAATGTATTTATTCGTAATATCTCATAACTATAAAATACATACGTAAGAGCCAAGCCTACCTGACATGATGACTAATGTTTTGATGTAATAATAATAAAATAATTTTCATATTTTTTGCGTATTGAGTAATCTAAATGCTTTTTGACCATAAACATTTATTTTATGTGTCGTTCTAGCCGAGTAACATTTTTATGTTTAGGAACGGTTGACTAGATATGTAGTATTTATTTGACCTGATTTGTTTATTGACAATTTAATTTCAAAAATGAATAAAATAACCGTTTACTAAGATATATTATAAGGATATCTAATGATTGAGAATGCCTCTAATTTTAGTGCCGACTATAAGTTGTCATGACGACGTTGTTTGATTTAAGAATCAAATTTCCGCTTTACTCTCAATACTGCGCTACCGTTAAATCCAGTTTGTACGAAATCGGGTCTTGTTTAACGAAACTCACTCAATTTTCTTTAAACATCGTATCTAATAACAGGCAAACATAAACCAAGGCAAAATTCGCGTACTCGTACGGATTTATATCAAGTGAGTTTTAGCGGTAACCATGGTAGCGGTTCTAGAGTTGGACCAAGAAAAGTCTGCAGCGGTTTTGATAGCCCACGCAGTGCAAGTGTTATTTATACGTTATAATTTCATAGAAGTTTGACGTTTAACATAACACTTGCACTGCGTGGGCTACCAATATCTTTTCTTGGTCTAACTCTAAATAAATATACACTTTTATTTAAAATACTCTGTATGATATTGGATTATACCGGGATAGAACTGAAGTAATAAGATGGTAACGATGGCAAGGATTCTTGAAATACAAGCCTACCGCACGTATCGGAGATAGCGGCTAATAATGTTTCGGTTTTTGAATAGTTTCGAGGCTCTTTTGGGATGTAAATAAAAAAAAAATGCCTAAAACTGGATTTGAAATTTTGGCTGTGACTTTCTTGCCGATGAAAGTTGTCAGAGGAAGGTTTCTATTTATTATTTGTGGTCAAATAGAGTACTTAATTGTAACTGTTTGGTACTATACATATAGTACTGCTTCATTATCCACGAAGCCACCAGCTATCCAACCTACACAACCTACATGTATTCGACGTAATTACACGTCTTCGCTCGCACGCATTTCACGCGAGCACCCAGCCGCGTAACGTTTTTATGCGCACCCCGTATAACGAGTATCCGTAATTGAGGGACGATTCGTTCAAACGGAATTACCTCAGTGTTCTGTATGGACGGAAAAGCGTGTTCAGAGCTCAATACATTGATGTATGCTGATAAATAATAAAAGCCAATTTAATGTACCTATATACGTATTCCTAAACTCAGCACAGGGTAGGACAATTCAGAAGTTGGAATATGCCGAGATAAAAGGGTTTGTGTCAAAGTAATAAGTTTAACGTTACAAAGTTTTAAGTGTAAGTAACTAATAAGTTTAACGGGTCTAGGACTAATTAATTAGCACATAGTTAATTGTATCGCGGATTGGCAAAGCAATATTGTTGTTTTAATTGACAGAGAGTACCTACCTATTAAATTTCAGTCTTAACTTATTTTAGTGTCGGCGTAAATTTATGACTCGCGTATAAAATTAAAAAGACGAGGGCATATGTTAAGCGTTTTACCTTCACAGGCGCAAGTGTGAATTAAATGGCAAGTTACCTCCAATAAGCATTTAGTGGCTATTGTCACGCGAGGACAAATCCTAATTCTTTTTCACGTACAAGTGCGGAATTTCATATTGTTTTTGAAAGTTAATAATAAAGCCATGTTTTTTTATTTATACTAAGTGTGCCATATTTTGTGATTTGGTACATAGCTAGTATTTAAATGTAAAATTCCTCGACACTATTCTTGAAAGCTTCCTTATAGGTATCAAATTTATCTCCCGACCTAAAACACAGTGATAAAAAAACAAATTAAATAATCTATTATAGAAAAAACCGACTTCGCAAAATAGTGCCACCATAGTGCAAATTGTATAATGTTATAATTACGATTAGCCCCAAGACGTAAAATATTTTGTCGTGGAGGATTTACATTCTGGTCATCACGAGCAGTTCCATTGCACTCCCACAACTGATACAAATATAAAAATATGACACGCGTTAAAAGTCATCAAACCTTTTGATATGTTATAAGGCGTACCAAAGAAACAGACAGGTGGGATAGGTGTATAAAAAAAAAACTCCACTAACACAAAAAACCTGACCACTAGTTTCTTATGCACAATTGCCGGTCTCATTGTAATGCACGATCGTATTCATACTGTTATAAAATATGACACAACAACAATATTATTGTTCAACACAAACTGCCACTTTCACTGTCCTTCGTTTCTAATTGTCGTTGACACGTCTACGATGTGATATAGCTCATTGTTTGTTATGAAATTAATCATTACTCTGTACTCGCTGTTTGCTCAGAGAAAGTTCAAGTTATCTGGTTTTTATACGCTTTAGAAAGATACGCCTTTGGCAATCAGATCAAGCACGCCAATCTCGGCACTGTTGCGTTTATCAAGTTTAATTACCAATTTTATACAATACATGTGTTTTTTGCAGTTACGAGTAAGTAGTCATTGCCTCAATTCACCGTCCAGTGCCTGTTTCCGTCCACTTGGCGTAGTTGCCACAAAGAATTGCGTATAATTTCAAGTATACAAGAATTGCGTATAATTTCAATATATGTATACCTAGGTATACCTATATCTATAATACCTTTAAACGAGCAATTTCGGGGAATTATATATTTCGGGGATCTCGGAAACGGCTCTAACGGCTCTCTCTCATCACTGGGAAAACGCGCATTTTTGAGTTTTTAAAATATGTTTTCCGAGCAAAGCTCGGTCTCCCAGATATTATTAAAATTATACACAATTCTTTGTGGCGACTACGCCAAGTGAACGGAAACAGGGACTAGACGGTGAATTGACGCATACATTTTTTATTAACATTAACTAATGAACTATCTGCTTTGTAGGATTTTTTTGTAATTGCCATTTTTAAAACGGTTTGTGACTGGTATACTGAAAGACGACAAATGGTTATCTACGCCGGGCTTACAACACGCCATAAAACGTTTCAACTACTTATTTATAGGTCTTAAAATTTCCAGAATTGGAAAGGTACTTACTTTATCGTGGTCTATTTAGAGCTTTATCAAACCTTTCTCGATACCGCCCGCCTAACGAAGGCTGTTAAACAGCCACACGGTTCTCCCACCATTAAAAATTAACAACCCTTTTAAGGAGTACGGAGTTTGAAACCTTTGGGAGGCGGACAAGATACTTACCTACCGAAAAGTTCTGGAATTTTGTAAAAAAACTGTGAGAAAGAATTTAGACGTGTTTCGTATTTTAATAGGCTCTTTTATCGGCTCAACTAAATTTCAAGAAACATGATATACAATTATCTGCAGGAATAAAACGTATGTAACTATTTATACATATTTCGTTTCGGATTAAGGCTTCATTTATGAATAGGAAGCCATTTCAAAAAATTACTACATTAAACATCAAAATAATGTCAGATAGTAATCATTCGCGCGTGCATTTAACTCCTACTTGTCCAGTCGCCATCAGAAATATCGGAGCGGCCAAGGTGCTCACAAATATCAGCCGGCCTAGCCAAGGTTACAATCGCTATCGCTTCGACAACGAAAAGCTTTATGTCTCTTTATCACTCTTCCTTATTAGTGCGATAGTGACAGTTGCGTTTCGATCGCTACGGAGCGTAAGCGATTGGCATCTTGACTACGCGGCCTGAACACGCGTCTATTGTCAAGGCGTTAGAGTGCGTGTTCAGATATTTTTGAACACGTCAGCAGCTCCGATATATCTTATGGCGACTGTCCATACACGTATTGGCGCTAGCGTTCACCAAAACAAAAAGTAAAAGACGAGTACCTATTTTGTCCCGGTGCCGGAAATTTGGCTTTCACGTCTGAAGTAGATATAAATCAAAACAAGTGTATGTATATCATCATACGTAGTCATGTTTTATAGTTTAACGCTATATCAATTTCCGGCCAACACGCCAACTAATTATGGCAACATAAACTCATAATTACATTCCATAGGGAAATTAAAGCTCCTAATAGTGGTGTAAATTTTCTAGCATGTCACGATGAGACAATCTAAACTGGTTTGAGATTATCATAGGTTAATTCGCCCCGTGTTACGAGGGAGAAAGTATGAAATGGGCAAGTGAAATTGCCTTCCATAGACTCAGAATCACGTAACTTACAACTCTTTTTAGCCATTTCCTCTGACCGCTAGAGCGTTGCAATTAAATTAGATGCATGCATAACCAAGTGTTAATGTTCGTAGGTTACTTTTGTCGCACGTATAATTTTACCGTAAAAAGATAAGTTAGTAGGTAGCTTAGGGGACTTAGTTTTTATGCAACTTACTATTATTTGTTGTTGAGTTTGCAATAATCTCATAAAGTTATCCTATTTCCCCTTTCTACTCTAATAATTAAGCCTTTTTATTTCCTTAATAAAATTTGATTTACAATTATGCCTTAGTTTATAGCTGTGACAAATTCAGCCAGCAGCAGAAGTTGGTAAGCGAGCGGGTGTTCAAAATGAACTGAACACATCTTTATTGTATAGAAAATAAGAGCATGTGAAGGTCATTTTGATCACCTCACCTGCTTAGCTAAGTACTGCTGCTGCTGACTGTGAAAACTGCACCTGACCGAAAAACAAATGCACCGAGGGCGTACCACGAAAGACAAAAAATCTAAATTTCTTTATCTATCTTATATTCGAGCTTACGAAATTTCGATTTTTGTTTTTGCGGTAGGCCCTCTGATTTATTCAGTAACGACATTGTAAGAAATCGTGATTACCTATAGGTAGTTGGATACTAGATGACTCCATAGAGATCCTTAAAAAATATATATAAGACAACCATAAACCGGGTATAACTAACGTTAAATCATGTTCGACGAAATCAAGACAATGGACGACCTTTCTCTTTCATCCAATTATTTTATTAAATGAAATGTACCTAATTATTAGAGACAGAAACAATGCCCGTTTGTTTTGGACTACGGAACTGGCGTTTCCTATGGTTTTAAGAACGGCTTAGCGCTTAATGGTAGTAATGTTATAAATTAACAGGGGGGCTAGCCAAGATGACAATTGTAAGTATACCAAACGAATAGAAAAACGCCGAAGGAATAGAAAAAAACTTATCGGGATGAGAGATGCTACGAAAAGTCACGTGACTATTTCTATATATTATTTAAGTATCGATTGGTGTTTTCTATCAACGATTGGCATCTTCGCTAAATAAGAGCCATTTTGAAATAAGAGTTTGTGGAAAAGAATTGCTTAATCTGCTTTAAGAGCAGCTTGGCCACTGAACAATATGAAATTTTGAAGCACAACATAAGCCTTACTGGTGCTTTACCATGATGTCCTTATTGCGATTCTGTTTAGGACCTTAACTGAATTGCTAAGGGACAAAGTTATGACTTATACATAGCGATTCAGTTTAGGTCCTAAACAGAATCACAATAAGGACATCATGGTAAGGCCTATGAGCTTATTGAGCTAGGTGTTTAAGGCCGTTCCCGTACCCAAATGAAATCTACAATCGAGTCTCTCCTCACGCCACCCGTCCCGCCCCTAGATACAATGACGATACAACAGCGCCACGCAAGAAGTAGTGACTTAAATGAACTAACAGGACACTGATTTGTAAAACGTATTACTAAATACTGAAAAAAGCATACTGCATCTCATAGATGGCGTTAAAGTTAAATGGGAAAAATAAATGAAACATAGTGTAAATTAAATATTCATTTTTTGCTTTTAATGAAGTCAACTCTTATTTCAATAATATTTAACTATAAGGGTAAATACAGTTTATATTTAAACAAATTAATGACTGCATGTTTTCTATAATATCATTATTTATTAGGTATACTGTGCAGGTATGTCATCGATATTTATTAAAAAGTTAGGGCATACCGATACAAGTGAGAAAAATAGGTAATTCGCACATGTATCGTACAACGTTTTACAGTACATAATATGACCCTTTAAATTGTCGACATAGGTAGTTACGTAATGTGCTAATTATCGCACTAATGCGGTAAAGTAAAGCACCATATTGTAATAGTACTTACTTACCTACATTACGTTTACAAGTGCGGCAAATAGGAAATTCGAAACGAGTGGCGATAAATTCTAACACGACCGAAGGGAGTGTTTTGAATCGACACGAGTTGCGAATTACCTATTCGCACATGTATCGTACAACGTTTTACAGTACCTACATACATATGGCCCCTTGAATTTTCGACATAGTCACGTAATTGCTAATTATCGCACTAGTGCTGTAAAATAGCACCATATGACTGTAAATCAAATTTATTCATTTTAGAGGGTTCCATAGGTTCGTGGAATCACTCAGTCAAGAGTCAAGACCTTTTTTCTCAGGAACGTGTAAAGGTCTCAAATTGAAATTATATCAAATAGGTACTCGGATCTACTTTATTGTCAAATATATTAGCTTTTTTTCTGGTATATTGCAAAAATCTGAATTAATATCAAAATACCGGTGTTAATATTGAAATCCCGGGATTGACATGCAATATCGGAAATCAATCCCGGGATTGAGAACGATCCGATATTGCATGCCCTAACCAAGTTTCAACCTAACAACGAATAATAATACATCCCGGGATCCGGATATTTCGATATTGGTCCTTCTCAATACCGAAAATGGAATCTTGAGCTTTGCGAGGGTTTCAAGTAGGGCTTCCAAATACCGGACTCTATTCAATACCGGTATTAATACCGAAACTGTCGTCATCAATACCGGGATCCCGGGATCCCGGTATTGACTATAAATTGCTTAATTTTTTTGAGTTTTATTTAACCCCTTACCGCATACGAAGCCATATATGGCGGATATGATATTTAACTCTATTGACAGCTATTAAAGTTCAAATTTCAACAAATATTTTTTATTATATGCAGTAAGGGGTTAAAAAAGGCTCACTGTAACACCAGTTATGTATGTCCTTAGCTTAGGATATTAAACAATAAACGCCATCTACAATAATTATCATTTCACCCTCCAGGTTGGCAATCATTTTATCCGCCTTGTTGACTTCAACTGTCAAATTTTTAGTTCAACCTAATAAACCAGCCACTATATTCAAATTTGCCGCCAAAAAATCTTTGATATAAACTTTTTGATATAATTTTAAGAACTTATTATATTAATATTATATCGTGAACATCAGAATTCATCACCAAATATTTATCTAACGCATATGCACAGATCTTGTTTCAATAAATAAGGTCGTGCTGCCAGTTAAATGCGTCTGAAGTGTAGTAATCTTCTTGATACAGCCGAATTCAATAATTTTAATAGTTATTATTAAACGGTATAATCGGCACATTTTCCTTGTTTTTGAAAATACCGGGATCCCGGTATTGCATTAAAAAATACCGGTATTGAAAAATGCGTTTAAACAGACGGGATCCCGGTATTGCGGAATCCCGGGATCCCGGTATTGGGAGCCCTAGTTTCAAGGCACGAGGGTTAAACAAACCACTTCACAAATTTTGCACATTTATTCAAGCCCCTTATCTTGTCTAGAATACAAAATTTCGTAAACGTAGCTCTAACAGTTATTCATAAATTAACGTTTAAAAACCGGCATTTTTGTGACTGACTGACTAATAGATCAAAAACCTAACCCACTTCCAGCTGACCTAGAAACTTGAAATTTGGCACCAAGGTAGACTATTAGGAGTTTATAGAGGGAACAATCTAAAAACTGAGAATTATTGATAATTTGATGAACAAAAACACATATATCGATAATAGGCTAGATGACTAATTTTCATTTATGGTATCATTCGATCAGGTATGTCTTTAGGATCAAAAGTCTATATAGGATCCATTGCATTAAAGGAATACAAAAGTCAGAAATGATAGTCAAAGTCCGACAGTCGTACTTCACTCGCGAAACGCCCCGAACAAAACGTCAAGGTCACAGAGAGTCCATCTTGAAGTATGAACAAAACAAGAAAATTGCGATTTTGTCTGTGAAATATTGCGTTTATGTATATAGTTTCCATACAATCTTTTATTGGATAAAATGTGAGGAATCGAATGGTATCCTTATTTTTGTAGTATTTGGAAGTTGAAAAAAAACTTTAATTTTGAAACTTTCAGGCGCTGTACTTTTGTATTAATTCCATATATTTTTTTAATATCCACAATATTGTGATAAATTGCTCATTTGCTATCTATTTTACTGGATTTTGTTGTAAAATTCAACATGTGTCATCATACTTATTAATTTAGACTTATTGATCAAAAACCTAACCTACTTCCAGATGACATAGAATTTGATATTTGGCAGGTAGACCATTAGGAGTATACTGGTATAGAGGAAAAAATCTAAAAACTTATTATATATATCACACATTTTCAATAACTATCAAAATTTAAATATTTAGAGCATACAGGTTGCAGGTTATCAACAGGGTTTGAAAAAGTAGGAATAGACAAACATATACTAGATGAAGCCATGTCTTGTCCTATTTTATCGTCTGGCTTATGATTTTCCTTGTCTTCTTTTTGGATTGGGTTCCGAATCGTTAACCCACGAGGGTGTCTCGGGTCTATCAGTTCTGGAAGTATACACCGTATATAAAAATCTTTTAATTTCAATTCCATTTTCTCTGACCAAAACTGATCATCCCGGACAATTATTTCAGTTTTTAGTTTTTCTTTCTCACTACTCCAAACGGCAAACAAACATTTACTCCTACCTGTAATATGGAGCTGGCCTTGTATTTGATAAAACCATGGGTGTTTTTTATTAACTTCTTCACCTTTTTTGGTTCTCTTCCAAAAGGTAACTTTTTTACATTTTATGGCTTCGTCAATGCCCATTCGGTGGGCTGTGATAGGACATTTTATTTCTATGATCATGTCATCTCCACAAAGGCCATCTGGTGTTGCACCTAGAAAAGGCAACTCAGCGTCAATGTGTAGACCACATGGCCTTATGGAGAGATTGTGTTCTTTCTCCAATTGTTTAAGAGCCAACAGGAGTGGTCATTCCTCCATACAAACGTAGTCCTCGTTTTCCTCCGTGGTTTTTGAAGCTAGAGCAATGATTTTTTCAACACAGATTAATATTGTCAATATCTGTGTCGGACCGTTTTGCTTTTTTTGATATTTTTGTTTTTTAAGGCGCTAGAGCCCTTCAAAAACGGCCAAAATGGCCTAATAGACTATGCCGCAATGAGAGGCGTGGTATTCAAAACTGATATCAATTAGCCAAAAAAGCAAAACGGTCCGACACAGATAATTTCATAATCATTTAGATTTCCAAATTTGGTTACGATTGGTTAAGTTTTGGGGGAGGAAAAAGAGGACTACGAAACCTCGATTTTTGTCATTTTTACGCAGGATTTTTCGCCTCAGCTGCAGTTGTCCCTATCGCAGTAATTTTAGGGGCGGAGTCAAGTTTCTAAATACGTACACAGCCAGAAAAGTGATGGGCAATAGTCGACATTTAATGTCGATAATCTAGTGATGTAAGAAGTTATCGATAAACCGTCTTGTGTGAAAATATCTAGATCCTAAGATACAAGGGGTTTTGGGTTGAGAGTAGGGAACACATTTTTGTAGTTATGATATACAATCTATTATGAACTTTTTGATTCTAATATTTCAAATTAGAAATCAAAATCAAAAATTCACAGATTTCGTGCCTCACACGACTATCGAGCACATTGGAAATGAATCTACGGAATTCGAAAAAATATTGTCGCTGAGCGACGAGAAAGTCTGGATAAGGAAAAAGTTACAAAATAAAACTACAACGTTGAATGATAATTATTTTATTCTTAGACTAACACAAGTATCCTGGACATAACGCATGTGAACAAGCAAATTGCAAAATTTCCACACGCGTATCCAAGTTTGAATAATTGTCGCCGTGGCGCATAAGTATAGGTACCTACATATTTCATTTTTCGATTAATAAGCAGGATATATTAATGTTCAAAGTACAAGAAAATTATTACACGGCAAATCCGTAGTCAACTCGAGAAGTGGTGATCGGCAGCGGCCCATTTGCTGCAAGATATGAAATTTTCTTGACAGCAGTTTGACGCGACGAGAGATGACTATAACCATAGATGTAAGTAAATTGAGGTAGATATGGTACCAGGCGCACGATCGTGAGCCATTAAATATAGGTTCCGGAACCTATATTTAGTTAGTCGTATGGGTGACGCCAACCTGTCAAGTTGTCAAAATCGTTGGATCAAGTTTTAGTTTTGTCAACTATGAACGTCACACGTCTACATAAATAAAAGGTCATTGACTATAACAGCGTTTGTCTATGTTGCACCAAACCTGAGTTCCAATAGGTACTACCAGGGTTCAGCATCAGCTATCTTGGGTAATGCTCTACCATGTGCTCATCATGACGAATCGGGTGTCGAAAACAGCGTGTGCCTATGTTGCACCAAACCTGAGTTCCGCTAGGTACAACCAGGGTTCAGCATCAGCTCTATCTTGGGCACTACTCTCCTAAGTGCTCATCAAGACGAGTCGGATGACCAAAACAGCGTGTGCCTATGTTGCAACAAACCTGAGTTCCTTTAGGTACAGCCAGGGTTCAGCATCAGCTCTATCTTGGGTACTACTCTCCTAAGTGCTCATCGAGACGAGTCCGATGACCAAAACAGCGTGTGTTTATGTTGTATTAAACCCGAGCTCCACTAGGTACTGCCAGGGTTCAGCATCAGCTATCTGCTAGCAGCCGCCAGCAACATGCTGAGGTGAGACCATTTCGTGGCACTTTTTCTTTTGTATAAGTTTCTCTGTATAAGTTTATTTTGTGTTTCTCCCTCTCCCTCTCCCTCTCCCTCTCCCTCTCCCTCTCCCTCTCCCTCTCCCTCTCCCTCTCCCTCTCCCTCTCCCTCTCCCTCTCCCTCTCCCTCTCCCTCTCCCTCTCCCTCTCCCTCTCCCTCTCCCTCTCCCTCTCCCTCTCCCTCTCCCTCTCCCTCTCCCTCTCCCTCTCCCTCTCCCTCTCCCTCTCCCTCTCCCTCTCCCTCTCCCTCTCCCTCTCCCTCTCCCTCTCCCTCTCCCTCTCCCTCTCCCTCTCCCTCTCCCTCTCCCTCTCCCTCTCCCTCTCCCTCTCCCTCTCCCTCTCCCTCTCCCTCTCCCTCTCCCTCTCCCTCTCCCTCTCCCTCTCCCTCTCCCTCTCCCTCTCCCTCTCCCTCTCCCTCTCCCTCTCCCTCTCCCTCTCCCTCTCCCTCTCCCTCTCCCTCTCCCTCTCCCTCTCCCTCTCCCTCTCCCTCTCCCTCTCCCTCTCCCTCTCCCTCTCCCTCTCCCTCTCCCTCTCCCTCTCCCTCTCCCTCTCCCTCTCCCTCTCCCTCTCCCTCTCCCTCTCCCTCTCCCTCTCCCTCTCCCTCTCCCTCTCCCTCTCCCTCTCCCTCTCCCTCTCCCTCTCCCTCTCCCTCTCCCTCTCCCTCTCCCTCTCCCTCTCCCTCTCCCTCTCCCTCTCCCTCTCCCTCTCCCTCTCCCTCTCCCTCTGCCTCTGCCTCTGCCTCTCCCTCTCCCTCTGCCTCTGCCTCTGCCTCTGCCTCTGCCTCTGCCTCTGCCTCTGCCTCTGCCTCTGCCTCTGCCTCTGCCTCTGCCTCTGCCTCTGCCTCTGCCTCTGCCTCTGCCTCTGCCTCTGCCTCTGCCTCTGCCTCTGCCTCTGCCTCTGCCTCTGCCTCTGCCTCTGCCTCTATCTCTATTTCTATTTCCACCACAACAAGAATGCATAGATTGTCGAATAGTGCGTTATCTACGCCCGTCTCAAACAGGATAGATAGAGTTAGACTAAGAAAAATCTGCAGCGATTTTGAAAGCCCACGCAGTGCAAGTGTTATCTGCCGTCATAATCCCGATAATTCACAACAAACACCGATAACGAACTCTGCGAAACATGAGGTCATAAATGTCCTGTGAAAAATGTCGTTCTGACTTTTTGACTATTTTAAGGTTAGGCTACAGGGCAAACCCTTAACCCGATCGTCTTTGTTTTAGGCTCAAATTGTAGCTGACTAAATTGTCCAGAGCCGTTTTTCTCAAATTTTTGATATCATTCTTCGTTTCCAAATTATCGAGCACCAAAATCAAAAATTCGGAAAAAATTGAATTTTATTTTCACTATTTCGACCATAACTTTTTTTGTTTTTGACTTTCTTGAATAATTATTTTTGCACCTTACAGCTCTCGTGATTATGCGTCTTTTGAGCCTATTTTTTAATATCATATCTTCACAACTTTCCGAGATATAAGGGGATCGCACTTTTTCGTGAAATCGGACCGTATACTGGAGCGAACGAAAAGACATTTCCAATGTCAAAATATTTTATTGCATGGTTAAAATGGGTTAACAAAATTTTTAGGTACCTACAGGCACGCTTCGTAATTGTCGAGCAATTTAGGGTCCTAGCTGAATTGGTTGTTCCATACTTACTCGTGCTCTATGGAATGTCCAATTTAGCTAGAACCCTAAATGGCTCAACAATCACGGAGCGTGACAGTACAAATGATTCATGTTCTGTATATCCTGCCCTACAATGGCGTTAATATTTGGTTGTCATGTCTATACTTCGTTTTTAAGCATTATTGAAAAAAAATAGTAAACTAAATACTAATATTAACCACTAAGTACATAACTATTACAAAAAAAACTAAATAATTATACGATTGCATGCTTAAAAAAGACACGTCACCTTCACTCTAATGCTAAACAAACGAAGAATAAGAACTAACAGCGATAATTTAATTTAATTTAATTTTAATTTAATTTATTTATTAAAAGACAACAATGGCCCATAATGGTTAGTAACAATTAATATTAAAAACTAAGTGTTAGTGGAACAATATCATAAATCGACAAACACACACACATACAGACAGCAATACAGACAGCAATAACAATAATAATCACCTAGTAGCGGTTAAAACACGCTCAAAATGCCGCATTATAGGTGAGTCGTATCGGCCCGCTACAGTAGCCAGGATGGGGTTGGAGCTAGCCCGCACTCTGCAGAGCAACGAGGCAGTTCTCTTGCGTATTATTGCATAGTAGTCGTCTGTGCGAGCTTGTGCAAACATGCCCGATGCGCTGCAGAAACGGGACAGCCCCAACAACATCCTGAAACCAATAAGACCGCCTGTTGCTACCCCTATCTACATTGTAAATCGGTTTTAGGGTTCCGTACCCAAAGGGTAAAACACGGGACCCTATTACTAAGATTCCGCTGTCCGTCCGTCCGTCTGTCACCAGGCTGTATCTCACGAACCGTGATAGCTAGACAGTTGAAATTTTCACAGATGATTTATTTCTGTTGCCGCTATAACAACAAATACTAAAAACAGGATAAAATAAAAGTACTTGGATGGGTGACCGTTTTTATAAATAATGGTACGGAACCCTTCGTGTGCGAGTCCGACTTGCACTTCGCCGGTTTTTTTTAAATTTGTTTTTATGTTTGTGGTGTAATAAAGAATATTTTAGAGTCAGACCAAGAAAAGTCTACAGCAATTTTGATAGCACACGCAGTGCAAGTGTTATTTATATGTCATAATTTCATAGAAGCGACGTTTGAAATAATACTTGCACTGCGTGTTCTATCAAAATCGCTATAGATTTTTCTTGGCCTAACTCTACTTTAAATTACAAAGTAAGGCCTAAATTATAAAATAAGGCCCATCAATGTTTTTTTTTTTGTGTTTATCAAACTTGATATTTTGTCTATAGTATTAGCGGACATGGCCTCAAAATTTAAACCCGCTTAAGAATCGGGCCTTATTTCGTGCATTATATACAATACTACCCATTTTTGTGTAGTCATTATTTATACTATAGAAGCATTGTTTGAGTAGCCAATTATTTAAACAGTATTTTTTTAAAGGGCAACGGTGGCAATATTTTAAGGTCTGGATAATAAGATACAGATCTTAATAAGGACATCAATGTAAGTGAATGTTACCATGACTACCAAACAAACAAATGTGATAGAATTTGCCAGCTGGCATTGTAACATTCAGACAGTTACCTATGTACCTAATCTGAAATATGAATAAATTAGTAATATTTTAAACAGGAAAGTAAACCGAATTTTGGCCTTTTGCTGGACACAATCACAATAGTAATTTGTTTTACAAGAGGGCAAAGTTTATCGCCACCGGTTGATGCATTTGCAGCACCAATGGTAGAAAATGCAAGCTCATCATCAACTGCATAATCGACGTTTGATATGACTATTGAATCCGAGCTTTTTGATTATGAATCATGATAAAACAAAATTTTAGAAGGTCGCAGAATAGTGGATTTAAAATATTTATTTTCTGTGATCTCAAATATCAGGCACGATCATACAAATTGTACATTTGCTGATCTTGCCTTTGTCATTGAAAGACGTAAGGGTTTACACAGAGAATATATATTTAAGTGTAATATGTGCAAAAAAAAGGAAACGATACACTCTGAAGACCCAAAAAGAAAATGTTAGTAAATACTGCTCCTCCCCATGGTTACTTGGTTCCTTATTCAACCTACCTGAAATTAAACGAGTAGGTTAGTAAATTATATCATTTTACATTATAAAGTTAAATGTTTAGGTATCTCAATCACTTACTCACTGGTGGACATGGACGCAATATTTTTGCCCATCTACTTATACTATCTTATAAAAAATGAAATTTTGAAAGTTAGCACGCTTAAAGTTCGTTTTTTTGCATTAAGGTAACAGATTTTGACATGTCTTATTAAAAATTACCATTGAAAAATAAGTCATAGCAAATATGTTAGAATTATAAATCATATTAATCATATTAATGAGCAAGAGCACCCTAAACCGGCGAGCGTGTATGAGGAATGTTATGAATGTGAAGGAAGCGAAAGTGGTATGTCAGGATCGTAGCAAGTGGAAATCCGTGGTCTCTGCCTACCCCTCCGGGAAATAGGCGTGATTGTATGTATGTATGTATGTATTAATCATATACTTTTTTATATTCTTTTGCTTTCATAAGTAATATAAACTAATTTTTGAAAGCGTTTTTCAATAATTATTAATAAAAAGACACGTCATGATTGTTTACCTTCTTTCTAATGCTAAAAAATAACGAACTATAATAACCGGGCCTTATTTGGTACAGAACCTTGATTTGATAGGTACATCGGATATTCTGGGCCCCTGAGTTTGTTACGTAAAGGACAAAATGGTGACATGTGGTTAGAGCTGATACTGTTAAACTAGTGGTTCTGTGCGCTAAGTATAAAAAATAAGCTTCAGCGAACTCATTAAGCCTAGAAAAAACCCTACACCCTACTGCCACTTAAGTCAGTCTTGAGTCTTTGAATCAATTTCCGTAGTAGTACTACTACTACTAAGGTACTAGGAGGTAATAAGGCCTATAGTAGGTATAATAAGGCCTACCTGAAAAATAATGTTCTTACAACAGTGTAACCGTGTTAGTTATTTGAGTAACATATATGTAAAGTGATACAATTAAAAGCTAACAGCAAACCAGTACATAAATTATATCTTATGTACTTCTTATGAATTACACTCTTATAAAGGTTTCGGCTAATTACGCTTAATTACTTGAATAAAGGTAGATGAATTGCGTGCGGTCCAATAGGTAACCACAACTCACGGAGTCCAAAACAATAAGCTGATCAGCAAAGTCAAGTAAACAAAGCCAAGTCACAGTAGTAGAAAGATTATCGAGTTCCGTAAACGTAAGCCGGGTGCAAATTGTCGGCAATGGGGCTGTCCATAAATTACGTCATCGATTTTTGACGATTTTCGACCCCCCCCCCCCTAACATCATCCAAAAATCATGCTTCGAATGACCCCGTTTCCTCCTACGTCATGCTACCATCATCCGATGTCCAGACCCCCCCCCCCCTAATTTGAAATGACGTAATTTATGAATAGCCCCAATGAGGCGCGCGCGGGTGCAAGCGTACGCATCTGTGTGCGTGCATTACACACACAAATACAGTCTCTCACGCCCCGTCAGAGCGACGGGTATATTCAGCTTGAAATCTCAAAATTGACTTTTAGCTCAGCTCCCGTTTCGTCTTAAGAGCCATCGTTTCGTTCTCTTTGCCGTGTTTTATTGAAGACACGTGATCGATGTTGACTTTGTATAGCAGATCCTTTACAAAATTTGCGCAGTTGGTATTTGGACGTCTATTGATCACTTTTCCAAAATTTGACGCCGTTAGCAGTGTGCGTCTAAGCTCTAACCATTCCCCGCTTTCTGCTTGTAGAACTGTATTTTGTTGAATTTGTTCCCTTTCTTCAGAGGTTTTGTTTAAGTCGTTTAAGAAATTCTTTTTTAGGGATTCAAACACGTCTGGTTCGATGTCTGGTTTCAATGACTCTGGCCCATAGTCTTTGTCGGTAGTTTTATTTTCGACACGTGTATTTAGACGGAGTTTTGCCTTAGCATTTTTTTTTCTTTTCATATTCTTGCTTACGCGTTCACGTTCTAGTCGTTTTAAAGTACCCTGTGGACTTCTTCCGGCGTTCATTGATTTGTCATCATCATCATCATCATTTCAGCCTATATACGTCCCACTGCTGGGCACAGGCCTCCTCTCATGCGCGAGAGGGCTTGGGCTATAGTCCCCACGCTAGCCCAATGCGGATTGGGGACTTCACATACACCTTTGAATTTCTTCGCAGATGTATGCAGGTTTCCTCACGATGTTTTCCTTCACCGAAAAGCTAGTGGTAAACATCAAATGATATTTCGTACATAAGTTCCGAAAAACTCATTGGTACGAGCCAGGATTTGAACCCGCGACCTCCGGATTGAAAGTCGGACGTCATATCCACTCGGCCACCACCGCTCCTCATTGATTTGTATAACAGAGATATTGATTTTTTTTCGTTAAATGATACCGCAGCTGCTAGACATCTCGTGTGGTAAGAACTTTTTTTGGAAAAGTTTATCCTTTTGCCGCCGACAAATTTGGCTATTATGCTGTTACATCGTTCCACAACGTTGCTGTCGACGTCGTGTATCAAGCTGCGGGCATGACTAGCAACATGAACCATTGTAAAAAAAAGTTCTTACCACACGAGATGTCTAGCAGCTGCGGTATCATTTAACGAAAAAAAATCAATATCTCTGTTATACAAATCAATGAACGCCGGAAGAAGTCCACAGGGTACTTTAAAACGATTAGAACGTGAACGCGTAAGCAAGAATATGAAAAGAAAAAAAAAATGCTAAGACAAAACTCCGTCTAAATACACGTGTCGAAAATAAAACTACCGACAAAGACTATGGGCCAGCGTCATTGAAACCAGACATCGAACCAGACGTGTTTGAATCCCTAAAAAAGAATTTCTTAAACGACTTAAACAAAACCTCTGAAGAAAGGGAACAAATTCAACAAAATACAGTTCTACAAGCAGAAAGCGGGGAATGGTTAGAGCTTAGACGCACACTGCTAACGGCGTCAAATTTTGGAAAAGTGATCAATAGACGTCCAAATACCAACTGCGCAAATTTTGTAAAGGATCTGCTATACAAAGTCAACATCGATCACGTGTCTTCAATAAAACACGGCAAAGAGAACGAAACGATGGCTCTTAAACAATTGGAGAAAGAACACAATCTCTCCATAAGGCCATGTGGTCTACACATTGACGCTGAGTTGCCTTTTCTAGGTGCAACACCAGATGGCCTTTGTGGAGATGACATGATCATAGAAATAAAATGTCCTATCACAGCCCACCGAATGGGCATTGACGAAGCCATAAAATGTAAAAAAGGTACCTTTTGGAAGAGAACCAAAAAAGGTGAAGAAGTTAATAAAAAGCACCCTTGGTTTTATCAAATACAAGGCCAGCTCCATATTACAGGGAGGAGTAAATGTTTGTTTGCCGTTTGGAGTAGTGATATGATTTTTTTCATTAAATTATGAATAATTTTCAGTTGAAAGATTTTTTCCTCTATATACTCCTAATGGTCTACCTGCCGAATGTCAAGTTTCTAGGTCATCTGGAAGTAGGTTAGGTTTTTGATCATAAGTCTAAATTAATTATCGATATACGTGTTTTTCTTCATCAAATTATCAATAATTTTCAGTTTTTAGATTTTTCCCTTTATAAACTCCTAATAGTCTACCTTGGTGCCAAATTTCAAGTTTCTAGGTCAGCTGGAAGCGGGTTAGGTTTTTGATCTATTAGTCCGTCAGTCAGTCACAAAAATGCCGGTTTTTAAAAAACAAACTGATAAATTGGTTCCTGTAGGATACGCAGGTGGAAGATGGATAAAAACTAGGATTTTGAAGTGAAAATATAAGAGAGTGCTCGCGTGTCGCGTGGTGAGCAGATAGGTAACCGTAAATTCGCAATATATTTTAGGTTAAGTATACACGCCAGCGCCCTCTGTGACTTTATTTTAAATATTCACAATTAAGTGTGTTAGGCTCAATAGATGGAGTTAGTATGCACGAAATAAACCTTATTAATTAAAATTACGACTAATACAATGATATAATGAGTAGCTAGGGATTTTTTAAACTTTAGTTTACATTGTAAAGAAATCTTTGGCTTTCTTAATACTAGAAATCAATTTACATATTTTAAATGAGCATGATTATACCTAAACTTAAATTAAACATGAAATAAGGATCTGTCGCCTACATCCCCGCCCCTTAGTGCTGATAAGCACTAGCCATCAACTGGGGACAGTAATGCGACGCGTGTGGCAGGTCTGCGCAGCTGACCTGAGCGTGTGCGCACATCTACCACTCGAATACGGCCGTCACGGCCAGCGTGCGCCGCGCTCACTACACCATGTCGCCAGGAGCCGCGCTCTAAATTGGGATCGACCAGTACTACATAATCTCCTACTTTTAACGATCTAGATTCCCTAGTCCATTTTTGACGAGGGAGAAGTGTAGGTAAATATTCTTTAATCCACCTAGCCCAAAACATATCTGTAAGTCGTTGAGCTACGCGCCACCTTTTGCGAAGGCAAAGGTCAGAATCGTCGTACTTACCTATAGGAGCTCCAGTAGATGAACTACCAATAAAAAAATGGTTAGGCGTTAACGCTTCGGGGTAACCGGGATCCGTCGACACGTGTGTGATAGGACGGCTGTTTACGAGAGCCTCCACTTCTGCCATCAACGTGGATAGGGTTTCAGGATGTGGTGCGCGCTCCTTCATGACGACCTTGAGCGCCGTCTTAACTGTGCGGACCATGCGCTCCCATGCGCCGCCCATTTCGGGGGCTCCGGGAGGGATAAATCGCCATTCAATCCCACGGACGGCTCCATCTTCGCGCAGTTTGTCTACGTTCAGTTGCTGAAGACTCATCTTCAGCTCGTTGTCGGCTCCTCGCAGATTTGTACCATTATCTGAAAATAGAACCAGCGGAGTGCCACGGCGAGCAGACATACGTATGAGCGCCATAATTGCAGAGTCCGTACTCAGTGATTCTGTGATCTCGATGTGAATGGCTCGCACGGTGAGACATGTAAAGAGCATGCCATATCTTTTCTGTCTTCCTCGACCAATGGTCGTCTCCATAGGGCCGAAAAAATCAACTCCTGTGTATGAAAATGGCCTTCGACTGTACTGTAAGCGCGCGGCAGGTAAATCACCCATCCTCTGAGGCTGCGGCCGAGCGCGTCGGTAGCGGCAAAACAAACACTGCGCGGCGACGCTGCGTACAGTCGGACGCAGATTCACGATCCAATACGACTGGCGTAATTCATTGACAACATGTTCATTCGCCACGTGCATGGCACGTCGGTGGTAGTATTCAACTAACAACCGAGTGGTTCTGTGTTTTCCATCCAAGATCGGTGGACGTGTAGTTGACAGTTCTACCCCTACAGTTTGATCTATGCGACCGCCAACACGAAGGATTCCATCGTCGTCTAAATATGGAGTCACTTTTAGTAGACGACTGTTTGACGGCAGTGGTTTGCCTTGCGTAACACAGGCAATCTCGGCAGCAAAGGTATCACTTTGACACTTTTTTATTATGTGTTTTTCTGCCCTCTTCATCATTGCAGAATCGAGCTGTAATGTGTCTTTATTCTTTTCATTCTTCTTTCTTCTTTGATTTAATTTTCTTTCATGATACTTTTGTCTACATATTTTTATAAAACATAAAACTCTTGCAGCAGTGCGTACAAGTCGGATCCAGTTGGAGAAGCGTCCTTCATCGGGTACAGGTGAGTGTATTTCAAGTGTACTAACCACATTAACACTTCTTTTTTCACAGGTAGCCTCGTCGACGATCTTCGCATTCCTCAAGTCCTTTGGCCACTGATCTTCGGGTTGACGCAGGAATGCTGGACCTTGAAACCACGCGTCACTGTACTTCAGCGGAGGACTATCCGTCTTGGTAGCAATGTCAGCTATGTTCAAACGAGATGGCACGTAATGCCATTCATTGACATTAGTCAGCTCATCGATCTCCCCAAGCCTATGAGCAACGTAAGGCTTGTAGCTCCTGGGGTCACTTCTTATCCATTGTAAGACAGTACTGGAATCTGTCCAAAAATATCGCTTACCGGGCACCAGATTCTTTTGCTCAGTGGCAATAGTCTTTGCCAACCGTGTCCCAAGAAGACATCCTTGCAATTCGAGTCTTGGGACCGAAATTGGACGTAAAGGACTTACGCGGCTTTTACTAGCAGCCAAACAAACGAGTACGAAACCATCAGCACGCGTAAAACGCCAATATATTACCGTAGCGTAGGCTTTAATAGATGCGTCACAAAAAATGTGCATCTGTATATCCATTATCTTCTCGCAAGACGTAGACGTAGACGGTGAGTCATAGCACGGCGTCCAGGCGCCGGCCCGCAGGTACCAGCGCGGTATACGCAGCGACTCCAGCTGTTTCAACTCGTCGAGCCAAACCTTCCAACGAGTATGTTCTTCAGGCCGGATGTGGCACTTCCAGACGACTCCGCTTCGATGTACGTCTTGAAATAAAATTTTAGCTTTTATAACAAACGGAGTGAGAAAACCATGTAAGTCATAAATTGACATAATAATGCTTAGCATTTTAGCCTTTGTAGGCGGAACGCTTCCATTTGAAATCTCGGGCGAGATCTGCCCAGTCGACACTTTTACGCTAAAGGTGTCGTCAGCAGGATGCCACATTAAACCGAGAGCGCGCTCAGTCATATTCGTAGCTCCGTCCTTGAACTGAACAGCTGATTGAGCCAGCGCTGTGGCCGGTAACGCATTCAAAACCGTTTTGCTGTTGCTAGACCAACCACGTATCTCGAAGCCGCCCATGCTATGTATGTACGTAATATCTTTAATTAATTGAATAGCATTTTCCTCACTATCTGTAGAATAATAACAATCGTCCATGTAATGCGAGTTTATAATCACTTGAACAGCTTCGGGATACTGGTCTTCGTATTTAAGTGCATTTTTATTTTTTATATGTTGCGCGATAAAAGGCGCGCAATTTGCGCCGAAAATAAGGCTTTGCATCACGTATGTTTTAATCGGATCAGTAGCTGACGCCTGCCATAGAAATCGAAAGACATGTTGATCTTCTGGACGAATGTTAATACGTAAAAACATGTCCTTAATATCACCAATAATGATGAACTCCTTCTCGCGTAATCTCAACATTATACCTAAAAGCGAGTTATATAAATCAGGCCCGGTCAATAGATAATCATTCAAACACATGTTATTCCTAGCGCGTGCGCTTGAATCAAAGACCAATCTTAATTTACCGGGTTTATTTACATTTTGTACGCCAAAATGTGAAATATACCATACATGATTGACTGAGAGCTCGTTTTCGTGTAACTCACGCGCATACCCCTCGGATAGTAACTTATTTATTTCCTGAGCATACCTATTCGCGTAAACAGGGTCATAATCGAATTTACGCAACAAAGATTGCATGCGAGATAATGCATAGTTATAAGTATCGGGCATAGTAAAATTATCCTGTTTAAATGGCAAACCTACTTCCCATCGGTTATCAATCAAACGTGCAGTTTCGTCTAAAATCTGTATAGCACGCAGATGTGCCTTATTCTCGCGACATAAGGTCGAAACTCCTATGGAGTCTAGGCAATACGATTGCTTAATTAGGTCATTAAGTGCACTGGTATCAAGATCAGTAGTACTGTCGATCCCATCATAAGAGTGAGCGAGATGGCAAACACTGTGACTTACCTGAGACGCGGAGGAGTGAGCGCGACTGCAGTAGCCGTGGATGCACCATCCCAGCCGACAGCGGGTTCCATATGGAGCATTTTTGCCACCATGAATGATCTCGAGCGGTGCCATCAAATAATAATTATCTTCACCTATAAGCAAGCGAGGCACTACACGTTTTTTACAAACAACATTTTTTATTTTAGATAACTTGTTGCATGAAATTTGATTAATGGCGGATAAATTTTGCGGTGGTAATTTTAACTTAGAACTCTTACGTAAACTTATATCGTAAAAGGTATTGTCCTGTCCAGATATTTTGGCGCGAACTTTGGGCGCGTCAGATTGATACACTTCAAGGCCGAACGCGTCTACGAATCTTACGGCACTCGGACGCTCACTTTGTAGACCAAGTTCATCGGCTAGATCAGAGTCCAACACGGAAACGGCAGCACAATCGTCAAGTAACGCATAAGTCTGTATTTCACCACGGGGTCCATACAATTTCACTGGAACTACTTTTAATAACACGTTCTCATTCGAGTCGTCCGTCACATCGTTAGGCGTCGCGACGTGAGCGATCGTAGCATCGGCAGCATCACTGGCAGCGCGGCGCGGTTGAGCAAGCGGCGGGTCCGGCGGGAGCGGCGTGCTCGGTTGCTCGTTACTCACGGGAGTCGCGGGGTCCGATGATAATGTACTCGTAGAAGATGTAGCTTGTTTCCAATGAAGTAAGCGGTGATGTTTTAGTCCGCATTCCTCTGTGTCACAGTCAGGTGCATCACAGGTGTTTATATCGTGGCGTGCGGTTAAACATTTAAAACACAATCTTTGTGTTTTAACAAATTTCCATTTATCTCTGCGCATCGCACGTTTAAATACGCGACAGTCTGGTAGTGAATGTACGCCTTTCTTACAAAATGAGCACGAAATATGATTAGTTCGTGTACTAGTAGCAAGTACGTGGTGCGTATAACGACTTTTGTCTTCGTTTTTGTCGCGTTTAAAATGGGGCTCGGTCGGCGCTGGCTTTTTGACTTCTCGCGGCTGCACAGCTCCGGTGACCAGGGTCATGTTGGCTTCTTTCTTCAGAAATTGCGCCAGCAATTCTAGTTTGGATTCTCCTGCTAGGATCTTTTCGTAAGCATATTCAGTCCACTTTCCCAAAAGTGTGCTCGGTAATTTGCTTGTGATAGCGGACGCGAGCTCGGGATTGCGTAAATGATCACTTTGTTTTAATGCACGTATAGTTGCAACGCAGTTGTTTACTTTTGTAGCAAAGTTAACTAAATCTTGCTGATAATGCGTAGGTAATGGGTGCAACTTACGTAATTGTGCAGTTATGTTGCAAATAATGGTCTCTGCTCGTCCATATTTAAGTTCGAGAGCATCCATGATATCCTTGGACGAGGTATTGCCAATCAGTAGGTCGGTGACAGCTTCTTTGGCTTCGCCTCGCAGTGCTCGTCGAAGTCTGGACAGAGTTTCGTATTCTGAGTATTTGCACGACGCTAATGATTCATCGTAGGCATTTTTAAAATGCAGCCATTCTAGACTGTCTCCGCTAAATATAGGTAGGTCGCGCGGAGTGGCCAAACGGCTGAGTAGACGTTCCTCGCGATGCGACGATGATTGGCCCATCATGTCCTTTAGGGCGTTCGCCAACTCCATGATGCTGCTAGCGGTGTCCACATGCTGTGCTGGTGCTGCACGATCGGAAACTTGCGCGACCGGCTCGGGGGGCACAGGTGGGCGGTACTCGTTAGCATGATGTTGCTGGGTCAACCAGTCCGACACTAGATCTTGATTCACTTCGCTTAAACTAGCAACGTCTGACTTTTCTTCATCCTCGGCCTCGGCGGCGGCAAGGTCAGCTTCCAGGCGTTTATCGATCAACTCCATCTGGATTCGAGCCTTTTCCTCGGCTGCTTGCAACTCCAGCTGTTTACGACTTGCTATGGAGGATGCTGTAGATCTTCTACTGCTTGCAACCGACGGTGCTGCGGTCTTAACTTCTTTTTTGGAGTTGGAAGTACCAGGTAACACGTCGGCTGTAGGCGGCGGTTCCGAGTTCGCCTTCGCTTCGGCCATTTCCTTTTGCCGTCGAGTTATTACCATCTTTGGTGGCGTAGTAAACATTAATTGGCACTGTTCACATGAGATCCGGTTTGAAGACCAGCTTATTGTAGGATACGCAGGTGGAAGATGGATAAAAACTAGGATTTTGAAGTGAAAATATAAGAGAGTGTTCGCGTGTCGCGTGGTGAGCAGATAGGTAACCGTAAATTCGCAATATATTTTAGGTTAAGTATACACGCCAGCGCCCTCTGTGACTTTATTTTAAATATTCACAATTAAGTGTGTTAGGCTCAATAGATGGAGTTAGTATGCACGAAATAAACCTTATTAATTAAAATTACGACTAATACAATGATATAATGAGTAGCTAGGGATTTTTTAAACTTTAGTTTACATTGTAAAGAAATCTTTGGCTTTCTTAATACTAGAAATCAATTTACATATTTTAAATGAGCATGATTATACCTAAACTTAAATTAAACATGAAATAAGGATCTGTCGCCTACAGTTCCCATTGGTGAAAAATACTTTAACTACGTTAAATTCCATACCTTCTAATACACGCTCCCAATGCGCGCTACAATTATCGTGGCATTCAGCATAAGTTTTGTCGGATATCAACGGTAGGTTTATGGCAGACAGCATCTCTTGCAACTGTGAGTGTCCGCAACCAATTGCAATAGTGCCTGCAACAGCACATTGGTTTACTCCCAAGTAATTTTCTCCACAGTCATCACTTGGTATAGAAAATTTCTTCTTGCATAGTTGACACCGAAACATAAATTTTGATGTTAGCCCATGTTTTACTTCTCCAACCAACTGCATTTCTTGAATACCGCATCCTAAGGGTCCATGATTGCAAATCGATTGTAATTTTGTAAAAAAATTACTAATTGCGACAATTCTTCGACCGACGGTTTTGTCAGGAAGCTCTTCTTCCACATCGAACGATATTTGTAACTGAAAATAAAATATATTGTAAGTGTTAGCATTTACAATTTGTCACATCATGTACAGTCGACGTCAAAGATATGTACCTATTGCACCTTACTCCTTTGTAATGAGGTGAAAAATGTATACATATATTTGACGTCGACTGTACATATAAAGCACCGGTGGTAAAGAACCAACGAGAGAAATAGAAGTAAGACCCTGTATAATAGACTACGAATCGTGTGATAAATCAATTTACGATGGAATTCTGGCACACGAAGTTGAAACAATGTTATTCTAGCTAGGTAGTTAGTACAAAAGGTAAAATTGTTCTCTGCATACAATCAATAATTATAATTAGCATGAATCACCTACCTCATGGGTATCTTCTTCCTCTAATAGACTAGGAACCCGATAAGTGTCATCCAGCTGTGCAATGCGTGGGTTCAAAATGTCTGAGCTGGTCGCCTCACTGTCAAAACCAAAATTAAATAAATGTATGATGTTTTACAGCACATATGGACTTTACCGCACTAGTGCGATAATGCACACACACATTACGTAACTATGTCAAATATTTAAAGGGTTATATGTACTGTAAAACGTTGTACGATACATGTGAGAATAGGTAATACGCAACTCATGTCAACTTAAAACACTCCCTTCGGTCGTGTTTTAATTTATCGCCACACGTGAATTTCCTATTTTTCGCACTATTTTTTATCATCAAGTGATGATGAACAATAACAGCCACATTTTGCCTCTCATTAAGCATCCGGACAAATCTGTCGGTCGAAGAATTGTAGCAGCCAGTCATTTCTTTACAACATTACTCAATTTAATTTGTCCATTACTATTTCATAAATTGATCATGGACCCGCGAAACGCAGCATTCCAGAAATGCAGTTATTTCGAAAAGTGAGACAGACTAATTTCAAAATTTTTATGTAGGTACCTATATTATAACAAGTGATGACAATGGAGAAAACTACTTGAAAGTAAATAAACCATTGTGCTGGTTACAGGTACAGTCGGCGTCAAATACTTTGTAGCAACAAAGTAGCCAAATATTAACATCCAGCAAGTAACATAATAAAAATGCGATTTACGATTTATGACGTAAGTATAAAAAAAAACTGCTTACTAGATCTCGTTCATACCAATTTTCGGTGAAAGTTTGCATGGTTATGTACATCATATATATATTTTTTGTTTTATCATTCTCTTATTTTAGAAGTTAAAGGGGGGGGGGGAGACACATTTTACCACTTTGGAGGTGTCTCTCGCGCAAACTATTGAGTTTAGAAAAAAATGATATTAAAACCTCAATATCTTTTTTGAAGACCTATCCCCCCCCCCCCACACGTATGGGATTGATGCAAACAAAAATTTGAGTTTCAGTTCTAAGTATGGGGAACCCCCAAAATGTATTGTTTTTTTTTCTATTTTTGTTGGAAAATCCAAGTTTCAACAGTACCTATAGTTCTTATAGTTTCGGAAATAAGTGGCTGTATATACGGACGGACAGACAGACAGACATGACGAATCCTTAAGGGTTCCGTTTTTTGCCATTTGGCTACAGAACCCTACGTAAAAATGCTCTAAGTATCACAGGTAAACGAGAAATTGAAAATGGAAATAATTGCCCAAGATTATTAGTTTTATTAAAATAAAAAATCGGTCAACACGCTCAAGAAAAGGAAATCATTTACTATTGTGTAGGGTAGTATAATATAAAATAACTATCAGTTCATTAAAAAATACGTAAAATAATAACGAAAGTACGGACAATCGGTAAATCCCGGGATTTTAATTTCCGGGACTTACTCAGGCAACCCTATTACATTTTATCAGTGTACATTTTTAGGGTTCCGTACCCAAAGGGTAAAAACGGGACCCTATTACTAAGACTTCGCTGTCCATCCGTCCGTCTGTCATCAGGATGTATCTCATGAACCGTGGTAGCTAGACAGTTGAAATTTTCACAGATGATTGAATTTTTATCGCCGCTATAACAACAAATACTAAAAACAGAATAAAATAAATAGTTATACAACAAACGTGATTTTTTGCCGTTTTTTGCGTAATGGTACGGAACCGTGCGTGTGCGAGTCCAACTTGCACTTGGCCGGTTTTTTTTTAATTAAGTACCTCTTGGAGAATATCAAATAACTGATGAGGGCAATGTATCTCGTACGATATTATTGATTGGCGACATTTTATTTAGTTTTCGGCGAACATTTGCTAAGTAGGTAGTACTAATAGCCATCTAGGAAAATAAGTACAAAATATATCCAAATAATTGAGAATATCAATTCAAAGCATAAAAAGATATAAGCATCTGCACTGATAGGAAAACAGTAGGTATCTAACTAAGGTCTTTTCGTACGCCGCCGCTGTGAGTAGGTAGGTATTTATCGCAACGCACGAAGTTACGCGCGACATAGGTACCTACATATGTGACGTTATCTATGAAAAGGGACCTTATTGTCGATGGCGCTTCCGCCATTATTAACGATGCTCTGATATAAATACCACGCCGCGCGACGCAGTACGTCGTAAGCGCCATAGACAATAAGTTCCCTTTTCATAGATAATGCCACATTAATTTTTATTTTTCTATGGATAAATAAAGTCTATTAGAATTAGAAGTTAGAACTTACTCGTTACTTTGAATGTCAGTGGTTGATTCCATATTTTGCAGTCTGTAAATAAAGATAAATTGTAGTGTATTGTGTTACGTAGGTAGGGGTAAAAAGCACAAGTCAAATAATTATACTCACTCGATGTAGTCTAAAGATATAGTATCATGTTCGGCTGTGAAATTATCAAATTTTCTTCTTTTCCTAGAAAGACAAAAAAGCAAAAACTTTAGACGCATGACAAATCACGAGCTGAGGTTCGAACCCTCGATAGGCGGATGGATTGCTAAAAGAACGCTTTCTGTGTGTAATTGTGTGCGTTACTTGTATCACTGTGTGCTCGTATTTATAGGAAGGCCCACTACACTGCAACCGCGTAACTATGACTCACGGAGACGCACACATAGACGGCTATGTTTTCTGTCTTTGCCGTGCAAGGCAACGGCGCTAGTGCCGCGTGGTGTAAACTTCGTCGCGAATCGCGATATCCTTTTAAGCTATTTAGATGATGACAATGTTTACCGGTAGATGGAGCGATTATTAATTTTTAGAATGTTTCAAGTTATATGGATTACTAATTAGTACGATCAAGTATATATTAAATTAAGTACTTTATTTCACTGTTTAATAAATATACATTTTTACTTACGTTACTTCCATTGTTTCTTGGAATCTTCTGAGTTGTCTTTTTCGAGATGTCTTCTTTTTATTTAATTGCTTGTTACCCATTATAACTTCTTTATCACTAGGACACACAACACAGCACAGTTTTTATAAGTGACACTATATAATATATATTTACAATGAAAGTCCTGTAAAATCTTATATTTGTTTTGGAGACACGTAGTACAGGTCCGTCTGGCACGAGCGCTCAGCCATCACTGTCTCATTTCGAAAGAGGGACGGAGACAGAGTTGCAGGCCGTAAATCGATATTTTGTTACGATAGAATTAGTCGATGTTTATTTATTTTAAAAATATTGCCTCAAATTATCGAAATTCTAAAGCTGTCAAATTACTATTATAATTATGATTGATTTTTCTATTTTTTTTGTTTCATAGTGTCACATAGTAAAGAAACGAGTAAAGTTGGAGTATAAATTCGAATTGGAGGTTACTTTGGGAATAAATTGTATCGAGCGAAGTGTTATGAATCGTGTATCGAAAGCTGTGTTATTAAAGATAATATAATCAAGAATTATATTTATTTTTCCCACGTCTACAACTATCACCGTTTCTTAGAAAAATAGGATAATTATTGGGGTATTTTTACATTTCTGGCTCAGGGAACGGCCTTAAACAAGTTGCTACGTTACCAATACCAATCATTTATTCTCATATTAGACAGTTTTATATATATTGTATGATGACCTAGCGTTACCTAGTTTGTAACAGCGCCATCTTTTATGACATTTGAACATCAAACTAAACACTAGGTATAAGTAAAATAAGATATAAAATATTCTATAATATTTATTTACAAAACACAGTTATGTTGTCAAACTTATTATTCATATTTTATACTTACGTTTTATAACCCCCACGACTATAAAACATTTAAAGGTTATGAAGACTGAAAATGATTCATAACGTATTACTGAGATTCATGACATAAAATGCCATATACGACTTCTTTAGATCCCAGTTTATTGTTATTGTATTTATTAAATTTTTTGACAGTTTATTTCTATCAAAAAAGCTAAAAATGTATGAGAACAAGATAAGCTGATGTCGTCATAAAATCTAAGACTCATTTATTAATACTTTACGACCTTTACGTAGGTAATCATTATACTTATACATAATTAAAGCGAGTGCTAATAGGATTGGCAAAAAATATCTTTTATCTACAACTACTTATAATAGTAATCAAACCATCCATGTAGGCTCTGGAGGGCAAATTTAAACATTCAGGAATTATGCTATTTAATTATTTAATGCTGCCAGCGTTCTCGGCACCATGCCAAAGGGGCCCAATTTCTTAGATATATCTTAATTTTATTTAGTATTAGTTTTTAGTTTTAATTTAGTTATATTTTATAGACAAGTTAGTTTATTTTTTTAAGTACCAATACCTGAAACAGAAAATAAACATTTATTAAAATGATTAAATCATTCATAGTCGAAAAAAAATATGGATAAAATATAATTGATAAATAAAATTTAAGAAGTAGACAAGTAGAATATAGCTATGACCGTTTGAATTGTCTCATAAAATTTCAACTCAACCGATATAAAAAAGCGATCAGCATTCACCTCGCGTACGTTACGTGGAGTTCACAATGGTGCGAAGTGTAACGATTGTGCAACGACTCGCAACCCTGACCCCTATTACAAGATATATATTTGTGCTTAGAAATATCGCGAACGTGGTGAATATTGCTAATAATGTTAATCTAACGCTCTGTTTTTGAAAATAAGGATTAGGTCAACTCTTAAATAGCGCACACAACAAACGTGTACCAATACCTAATTTTGATTACTTAATTTTATTGTGAAAAAAAACTATGCAATTGCAAGCAAGTTTAGTATCCTTTTTTTTTACCAGGGGTCTAAGTTGGTCGCGTTTTTATCGTATGTCATGCTGGCCGTCAATTTCTAACAAATATCCTGCAAAAAACCGTACCCGCAAAAAAATGAACGTCAGTGGGAAACAGCTCTAAGCGAGAGTGACCTATGATTGGAAAAATAATACCAGTGCAACAACGATCCGTACTACTTATATTAGAATCATTGCAACAACTCGGAACGTTATTTGGCTTTTTCTGTGTAACTATTTAATAACCTCATGTTATTGCGCCAGGCAAACAGTTCAAATGGCGATGTAATAACATTTCGTTTAAATTGGTCTCGTTGGCATTAAACAGTGTTTAAAAACACTCACTTCATAAGTTCAAGGAAACGGATTTAGAAGGTTACGCGATATCGATACGGTATTTTCAGTTACTTAATATATGATAGGTGGTTTACGGGGTCCGCTTGGCAACTAATCCCAAGAATTGGCGTAGGCACTAGTTTTTACGAAAGCAACTGCCATTTGACCTTCCAACCCAGAGGGTAAACTATCACCTAGAAAAAATATTTGGAGTGATTTAATTTATATGTAGTTTTATTCATGATGTACCTACCTTTACTTTATCAGTTACCTAATACACTGAACTAAACTTTAGACATTTATGAGGTTTTCGGATTGATTGATTGAAATATATTCATTTGAATTCATTTAGAACTGTTAGTAAGAATCAGACTCGAATGCATATTTCCGCAATTATATTAACTAAATATGTTTTAATAAAGGACACCATATAAAATCGGAAATAAATTAAGTTGGAAAAGTTTAGTGGAAACCGAATAACATGTGAAAAAAGAGGCTATTGAATACTAGAACTACACAAGTTTAATGGCTCCAAATTGTATTTGCCCTCTTTTACTTCTGAATCCTCGTCACCATCTGTCAATCTTTATTTACTTAGGTATACCATTTGTAAGGCTGATGGATGCTCTCTAGAGAGAACAGCAAAAAACTTTAATTCCTTACATTTAATTTGATTCTTTAAGAATTAAATAGTTTCCTTTTTTATTCCCACGAGAACTACTTAAGATAGGCTCTACCAAACAGAGCCAAAATTCTGTTTTTTTTGTTCGTTATTAAAAGTTTTAAAATGCAAAATGTATACAAATGTTTAAGGTAAAAGTTAGTTGGTAAGTACTTATTATACTCCGAAATAATTAATAAAAGGAGGTTTTAGGTAACTAATTTTGGAATCGGAGCAAGCGGAATATATTATTATTCGGTATCTATGACATATTATACGGCCATAATAGTAAAAGTAGCCAATGAATACATAATATACCTGGACCTATCCAGCCGAGTTAACCAACTAAAATAAATATTTTCGCAACGTGCACAATCAACCCAGACATAATTTGGAATGGAATCATATTAGTTTGCCTCATTAATCTTGTTTGGCTCTTATTTCCCATCCCATCCCATAAAATCATACCCCACCTTTACGAAATGAATAAGTAATGAAACTATTTAAGGATAACTCACGCTAGACCGGGCCGTGCCCGGGCCGGGGCGTCCGACATGTCATTTTCTATGACGGCAGATAGGTGATCACGTGAAGCTTTCCATAGAAAATGGTCTAGCGTGAGTCAACCTTTATTTGTCATATAAGAATGGCACGATAATATAAACGAAAAAATAATGAGACGAGTCACTTTACCTTTAGACTTACCACCCACACCCACAACCTCACCTTGCCTCACCTTTAGACTTTTGTAATAAACAAGTCCAAATAATCTGGCTAGATTTTAGTAATTAATTAGGTACGTAAGTTTAGCAGAAAGTAAAAGTGGGGGTCGTGTCGTATCAAAAAGTCAAAGAGCTGGCGCAGGATAGAGAAAGCTGGAAGATACTCCACCGACAAGAGAATAACTCTTAAGTTAATGATGATGATGCTGAAGTTTAGCAGTCGGTTTAACAGACGTCACAGCGATTTATAAATAGAGAAATAAAAAAATATTAATTAATGATTTCAAGTGTTGGCCGCTGTTTCTTTTCCTTAGCAATACGTTTGGCCTCGCTCCAGCTTAATTCTGCAGCTCTCAACTCACTATCCTTGTTTAAAACGATACACACGTATTCTGATTTTAATAACAAGCCACGAATTAGATCTAGATCGGTTATGGATCTGATCTGTCAGCGTCTAAACAAAAGTAACGCTTTTTGGTTGAAAAATTGTCACTTTTAAAATCAGAATAAAAAGTATTAAAAACTAAAATTGTGATACAAAATGAAACAGACTAGAATGTTTGTGCTCCTAGCAAAAAATATGATTGTCTTCCATTCCATGATTCTAATATGTTTCAACGAACTTATATGTTATAAATAAAATAAAACTTTTTTATAGACAGGAGACAACGTCCGTTCGTCGTTCATTAAGTACTTACACGAGTACCCACTTACACGAGTTCGAGCAGGTTGCTAATACCTATGTAAATTCCCTGAAATACCAATTAAGCTTCTGATATAGCGGTATAAATAAATATTGGAACGTGCACTGGGAACTAAGTCCATATTATGTTTCATTAAATAAATTTGATAAAGTGCGCGACCGTACGCAGCTCGAATAACGAATCTACTAACGATTCTGGCCGCGTAGCCAACATGCCAATCGCTTACGCTCCGTAGCGATCGAAACGCAACTGTCGCTGTCGCACTCATATAGAAGAGTGATAGAGAGACACAAAGCGTTTCGTTGTCGAAGCGATAGCGATTGTCACCTTGGCTAGGCCGGCTGCTACGATATTTTCAGTTACCGATTATTAGAGTATTTTCACACTGTCCGATTTGACATCGGATGTCGGATACGGCCACAAAGAATTAAAATGTAAAGAGTGTATTTTATATGAAAATGCTCTTACTTGAACGATTTTTTTACTTTTGTTGCGCTCATGAATCCGAAATAATACGAGGCCTGTCTATGTTTGGTTACCTGCACGTTCATAGGTAGTGTTTACCATAGTTGTAAACTAAACCGCAAACTTAAGTATGACTCACGTTAGACCGGGCCGTGGTCGGGCCGGAGCTTCCGGAGCTTCGTTTTCTATGGAGCTGGCTAAGCACCACGTGATCACCGATCAGCCCTCGTAGAAAATGACATGTCGGACGCCCCGGCCCGGTCTAGCGTGAGTCATCTTTTACTTCGAAAATGTACGTAACAAAAGCGTAGTGCGTTGTTTTATCTTAATAGGTAATTATGTATACCTTATAAGTACATAGTAAAACTTAGTTAACTTCTTTTATCACGAGTAGGTACTAACTAGTAACTGTCAGCAATAAAGCATTTTATGGCATGTACCACAATATCATGAATACGTTTAATTTAATGTTTTACACCTTACAAAGACTAACTCATTCCTTTTTTATGGGACCTATTTGAGTTATCATAAAGTGGAAACTTGTACAAGCTCGGTAAGAGTAGGTACTAATATATATAATATATTTTGAAATACGTTAACAAAGATTTTTTTCGTTTTTCTTACCTATAAATATAGTTATTGTAGGTAACATGGTTTACTCGTCACGCACTTTATAAAAATCTTATTTCTATTAAATGTGGAGTAATTTTACTAGAAAGTATTTAAGTGTAAAAGTCACTCTAATACTCTTTTCGGCCTTATTTATTGTCTCCGTATAATTTATCTGAATATAAATAACTCTTTTTGCGAGTGGCGACGACGTGTGTGTAAATTTCCTGCGAGGGATCTTGACTTTATACGGAAAATGGCGGTGGCAATAACCTCATTACCTGCCTCTGGGGACTAAAAATAATTCAATCTTATAATTGTCTTCTACTCTGGCAGGTTCAGGCTGTTTGTGTGTATATTATACCTACACAAACAAATGTTAGTATTCCCATTTACGTGATCAGTCAAACAAGAAAATAAATAACAGAAAAAATTATTTGGTTTAGAAACGAAGCTTAAAAGTAATGTTAGCTTGGCGAGGTGTCGTGCTCAGGAAAAATAGTTTCTTATTCCCTTGGCATACAATCTACTATTTACAGAAAAAAAATATTCTTCAAAACTGCGCAAGTGAATACCCAACCTCCAACGGCTCCAACAATCTACTTTCTGATTCATAAACACTAAGTGCTCTGAAAGCCTGAACAAACAAAAATACATTTTAACCCAATCACTTAAAACATTAGGTGCGCGCTTTGTGGCCCCAGATTAAGTGAACATTTATTATTTAATGTTAAAAATTCTAACCGCACCTCGGCTTGAGAATTTAACGCGTTGAAGTTTCCTGTCCCAGGTGTACGAAAGTTACTACAAAATGCTGGACTCATGCTGGAGTTTTGTATCATGACTGAATGTTTATTAAGAAAATATGAAATACTAAAGCATTTCGTTTGATATGTTTGTTAAGTCATATTTTCTAAAGCAGTGCGAAATAAATTAAAGTAAATGAGCGTTCATTTAAAGTGGATGTAATATAGTAGGTAATTATTGCCTATCTTGGGCATTGTATGCCATCTAGGGCGCAAATATCGGTTTATAAATTGCCTCGTGCTTATCTTTAGTACCTCATCAAGCGCTTTGGGTGCTGTTTTGAATTTGTATTGGTTAATATTATTATGATGTTATAGCATTTAGGCCAATTATGACTAGATTTGTTTTATTTAGTTTTATAATAGTTTAATTTATTTTTAACAGAACGTCACAATAAATATGTCGCATTGGGTATATACATATAAGCTTATATATATAGTAAGGGTTACGGCATCATAAAAACGAAACAGAGCTTATGCAGCTGAAAGACTGCTGAAAGCTGCTGTGCGTAACATGGTGGACGCGAGCCAAAAAAACCTCCAACCTCTTACCTTGCAACGGTAGCAGTTGGCCTTGGCTTGGCTGATAAAATTGCAAACTGTAATATAAGTACTCATCTTATTTAATATTTGCAGGTATGTATACCTTATATATTATGCCATAGGTAATAATTGAAATACACGTAGTACCTACCCGTATCTATAAAATTCGATATGAAGGATAAATATCACAAATAAATATAATTATAGAGACGTAAACTGTCAAAACTATAACCCGATCTTTGCTGTAATACTTACGATATAAAATACGCCTGATAAGCAGTCACTGCATTGCTGTGCTATTTACCTATGTTTGAGCCCGATTCGGATTTTGAAATAGACATCTATTAGATATCTTTTAGACATCACCAAGATACGATAACGATAAGTTTAAGATCTAACCTGTCAAATTTGACATTTGCGCGATTCTGGAGATAATCTTGAACGATTTCCACAGGATATGACTTAGAGATCAAATTCACATCTAATAGATATCTTACTCTATCTAACGTAAAAGTGACATTGGTGGCCCGAATTGCGCTGCAAAAGAGAACTAGTTGATATCTAAACTATAACGTATCTAGAATGGATCTAGTACGTGTCGTCTCTTGTGAATATCTTGAATTTCGACTAGGGGAGTAGGTTTTGTACACATAAACACCATTAAATATCTCGTGATGAACTGTGCCTCTCACGTGACCTTTGGCTTTAGCTCCCGAATTTAAGTTTCTCGTCACGTGTTCGTCTCCGCGGCATATCTTTCGACATTAATGCCTTTTTTCATGCTTTCATAGACAAACGAAATATACGGACGTGCCGTTTGTAAACAAGGGCTATCACGCCTCCGCTGTGAAGATGGATTGCTTCCGGAGGCGTTTGCACATAATCGTTAATCACGTAAATAAAACAAAAAAGCGGGTACAATAGAAAACTTAATACCGGAACCCTGACCATGTATGGCCTTGATTGAAAATTTTTATGAGATGTATAATCAAATATTTTTGATTTTGTATTTTGAAGTATTATTATTTAGTAAATGTGATATTGTTGAATCGCGAATACATAAAACGGTATTTCCGATCATTTCTCTCTTTTAACTATAGGGTGGGTTTCGGTCATTATTGGATTTTACTCGGCATTCAACGGGTTTTAAATGTTGTGTTTCAAAAGCCAATGGTCGTAAGTTCTTTATATTTAACCTTCACATCAGACTAAAAGACTGGCTAAGGGCTGATTTTCTTGTGTTCGTTAAGTTCGCTCACGACTACGAGTATATGAGTCGTCAAAGGAATTTTAAGTGCCGTCAGAATATTGGGAATACTTGATCGCCGACCTTATTATCCTTGGCACCAAAGATAACGAATTCAAGTTACAAAAGCAACAAGGCGAAGTATAATTTATGATATTTCAAGCTAATTAAATCAGTTAGTTTAAATCATCCCTATCTTAGCGCTTTCCTGGGCGAATACCTAAAGACGGTTAGGTATTTTATTACAATTATGTAGCATAGTGTGCATTTTTACGATAACAATTGCTGTTACTATCATAAACATATAGTGGATACTATGCCTTGCCATGCACACTGGTTCCTAATCGAGAAAAGTATGTCATTGCAAATTTCGATACAAAATTAAATCGCATTCTATAAGGATTTGTTTTTTTTTGTAGCGAAATAAGCTCTCTCTAATTTTTCTCGATTTGAAGCCAGTGTGCCACGCATTGAAAGTGAATATGCAGATATAAAATTAAGTACCTAATACGCAACAGTATTGTCAATTTTTGTTTTCGTTTTTGAATGTAATAGGTATAAGTACATATAATGTTTATTCACATAGGTCATTGATACTTTTTAGTCATATAATTCTTGGATTACCTACTCTTAATAATTATATATGGAAATTTTATTTAGGTAGGTATTTATATTTATAGGACTAATTCGATATTCAACCCAGTTGTCTCCAGTGTCTCTAACTGAAAATGTAATAGGTATAACCTAACTGAAGACGGCCTTTATCAGTTAATAGGTATTATAATTTCTCTTTGAGCAATCCTTGCTTTATATGTATAATTATTTCTTCCAACCAAAATTTCGTGTAAAATAGGATGCTCATTGTTGACTTTTAATTATAATGTACTAATTCGTTCCTATATTCTTCCCGTAAATAATAATTTGTTTATTCCTATTTAATTAAATTCCTTGTAATTTTGACGAGTAGTTTAGCAGTTTTTCAAATGACGACCGGTTAGAATAGGTAAGTACTCAATACTTTCAGATTTCAAACTCATCACTTTTGGAATATGAGGCGTACATAATTACATATATAAACAAGAATAAGTAAATCAGTATAAGTATCTACAGAACGGATAAGATTAAATTCATTACTTTCACCTTCAAAGTGACGATAATATAAGTAAGTACAAGCATTCTCTTTGCTATATGATTGTGTAAAAACTCGGTAAAATTATTCTTCCACATAATTAAATATAGCGAGATCGATTTTTTGTTTTCTCGAACCCCTGATTTGTAAATTTCAATCCGCCGTTTCTGGATACGCCTCCATGTGGATATAAGTATATGTAGATATTTTGAATACTCTTCGGTAGGTACCACTAATCTTGATTAACTAAACAAAGGAGTGTTGTGCAAGACAGGAAACCACGGTCGGTTTCTTGCATTCAGATTGAGTTAATATAATCAGAGATTTTTTTCCAAAAGTGGCTCGTCTAAATACTTGTACAGCATACGCTGACATGGTCAGTGCTGCTTGTATTAAAAATTAGGCTTCGCACAGATTATACACAAACCTTCCTCAAGAATCACTCTATTGATAGGTGAAAACCGCATGAACATCCGTTCAGTCGTTTTTGAGTTTATCGCGAACATACAAACACACAAACAGACAGACGCGGTGGGGGATTTTGTTTTATAAGGTGTACATAGTGATGTGATAGTGATATACAGACTTCCTGTATCTTTAATTAAATTACGCACAACCAACTACTTGTGAATAGAATGGGACTTAAAGTATTATATTAATAATGTTCATTATTATTAACTTAGTAGTTTGTCCTCCTTTGTTATTGAACTCCATTAAGTCAAGGGCACTAAGGATATTCAAATGGAAAAAAGTAATTAACAGAAGTAATTCGGCAACTTTAAATATAAACAAACCTTATTTAATCGCGTGCCAGATATATTTATAATTAATCTTATTGCTGGATCTGTGTTTGTAGATTTGTCCTTCGTAAACAAAATAAATATTAGTGTTTTTAACTAGAAAAACTGGGGGAAAGTTCATATAGAGGAAATATATAGTTATGTTTTACGGATTGTTTGCGTCTCGAGATTTGTGTGAAGACACTTAAGGTTGAGGATTAGGAAATTTATAAGGAGATTTCTTTGGAACGGAATTGCTGAGAATTGTTCATTTAATTTAAAAATACTTACCTACTATACTTAGAACTGATTTTGAAGAAATGAATTTTCTTAGATACCTATTAAGACTCTCAGATATTTCTTTTGTAAATAATTGATGTGTGTATGTATAAAAAAGTTTTTACGCTAATATAACAATTAAAAAAAAAAACTCCTACAAATATTATAGACCCACACTAACTATAAATCCATCGCCGTTGAAATTGTATGTATTGGTCGCGCTGTTGCCTCGCTCATTCAAAATACCAGATTTTCTGGTTTCAGTATATATTCTGGTTCCAGTGGTTTCTCAGACAAAAATAACTATTGCAGTGTCAATGCCACAGATAAACCTGCACGGACATGATGGTCGTTCTTGTCTACGCAACAGCGTGATAAAACGGTGTCCGTCACTTTCTATCCCGAGCTGTTAAAAAGTGACACTTATTTTATCACGTGGATAAAGCCATCCACAATACGCCTGTTGGTAAATAATTATTTTTACGAAGTGATAACTCTTAGCCCTGTCCAACCTTAGTTTTAAAGAGTTATAGGTAGAATAAAATCTGCAGCTGTAGAAAGAAAATTTTGAAAGCAGCAACAAAAATTCTAAGGTTTACGAGTCGCGTCACATCATATCTCATCTAGAGCAATATAAATCGTGGTATCCCCCTTTCGCGGCCCCCTTCGCCGCCTCTGCCCCCCGCATAACCTAATGCCGTTTTTACATTCTCCTCATCAAATTAAGAGTCGAGCTCTAAAGAAATATACGACGTAGCAATCTTACTAAGTATTACGCTTTTTGTGAGCACTTGGATGGAAAATCTCATATTATTTTCCTAGGAATGATTCTTTTTTTATTTTTTCCGCTTAGCACAAAAGCACGGTGGAACAATAACGCCGAATGGACCTCTTTGTGCTGAGACAATGGCATAAAACGTGGAATCGGTAGACGGCTTTATCCGGAAAGATTCAATTAATGTGAGTGAGACCCTCGATCGAATTGATATGTGGATATCAAACCTTTCTTATTCAGAAAAACCTAATGGCTCCTCTACACGATGGGCCACACAAGGGACGCATTTATGCGTTAGAGGGAGCAAGTGATATTGCTATCTTATTCTACCGCATGGCTGCGTCCCTTGGAGTGGCCGGCGTTGGCCCATCGTGTAGCTGTAGAGGAGCCATAAGAGTATACTTTGTTAATGGTAACGTGTGACACTTCTTTATGTAAAAAGTAGCGGGACACTGCTCATGCTCAGCAGTTCCTTCATGTTTGTAAATAAAATAGAGCAACTTTCCAAAAATGTAACTGAAAACTTTCGATTTTTCATTTCATAAATAGCTAAAGTACGGCTGGGATACCGTCCCATCTTAACTTCATCAAACGGTGTTTTCCGCGATTTGATTACCTACATGAGTTTCTATGATAATTTTACACGATAATACTAATAAATGGTATTAAATATACTCTTTCTAACAAAAAAGAGAGAAAATTACTCTAAATTGGTTTTGCCGTTTTTGGGTGAGTACATAAAAAAGCTCACATTTAAAACCTCCTTTCATGTTGGTTATAAAGAAACCTTTCCGCCATATCACGGGCCCCGAAAAATAATGTCGAATATGTCCAGATAAGGTGTAAAAAGAATTTAGAATTATTTTTATTTCATATGAGATACTTTGTGAAATCGCTGTTGTAGAAGACGAGGTTTTCACGGTGCCTCTTTCTCATTTAAAGTACCGTTTTGTGTTTAGATTTATGTTCTGAATAGCGTAGTTATATTAACGGGAAAGAAAGTAAAAGTACGTGGTCCGGTTAATTAAGCACCTTATGTTAATGTAATAAGAGCTAGTTTCAGAATGGATAGGAGTTGATTGTCATGCTGGTACGCATGACAAGTGCATTCATGCGTAAATCGTATCTAATATGTTATGAGCGTGGGGCTGCTAATTACGTACATGGTTGATGATTTGTACCTACCTACTGTAGGTATGTATATATATTTGAAAGGTGACAAACGGAAACTATTATAGCATTTCACTATTACCATAGATAGAAGTAAGCTTAGGGCCATTTGCACCATCCCACTAACCCTAGGTTAAGCGGTTAAACGGTTAAAACCCAGTGTTAAATTGTACTGGTAACCATGGTAACTCCAGGTTTAACCGTTTAACCCCGGGCTAGTGGGACGTGAGTGGGATGGTGCAAGTGGTCCTTGGAGTGCTCTCCATCTAGATAAATATAAATTTTCAACTACCTACATACTACCCGTAGATAAGATCGTGTAACTACACATATTTTTGGCACTTTGTCCGTATCGATATCTAATACCTTGATTATACCTAATTGTGTTAAATTTGAAACTATGCAACTGATGCAACTCGATTCCTGGCTATAACTACCCAGATTAGCAAACGTACAATTATTTGGACAAAACTGGACTACAATTTGTAGATGAATGGAATTTGATTAGGTACACATGGTTGGGCTAACACACGAATACCGTGAGTTACGTCTAGCTAATAATCTGTGAGTTTTTTTTTTTAAGAATTTTGGTATAGGAAATAAGTACCGCTAGTTAGTTTACTAAATAGAAGGCCAGCCGCACTTAGACAAATTTAGCTTAGTTGTACCTGCTTCTGCTACTATTATTTGGAACCACATCAATTATGCATAAAAGATCCCCCAAGCATCTTCACAACGACGTGATAACCGTTGGATGAGTCCAACGGCTCCAGATTTGAGTCGATCCTGTGTCCACGTTGTAGCCAATGCCGCTTAGAATATTAAAAGTATTACATACTCTAACTTACTCGTACATCAAGCAAGTAGTTTCCTGGTTTTGCGTAGTTTAAGTTAGTTAGCAAAGCGGTGCTTGCAACGGTTCTGTGGCGCTTTGCCTCATTGCACCTTTCACGGTGACACTGGCGCGCTGTAGATAATTATGTCACTTATCCAAGTAAATATCTAATGTGCATTCTATAGAGGTAGCATAAATCTAAAACATGTCAGTAAGCCGTGCTTTGACTACTAGTGTTGATACTTTATTGTTTAGTGGTAGGTAAGTGTACAGTTGATCTGAATGGGATAAAATATTTCAGTATAACAGCATGTTACTACCTATTATATAATATTTACACTGTTAAAAATTATGTAATTTTACATGCAAAAAAATTACATAATCCTGTAAAATTCCCGAAAAATCTGGGAAATTTACGGAAAAATATGACATTTTACGTAATTCTCGTAAAAATTTACGAGAATTACGTAAAATGTCATATTTTTCCGTAAATTTCCCAGATTTTTCGGGAATTTTACAGGATTATGTATTTTTTTTGCATGTAAAATTACATAATTTAATTTAAAATTACATAATTTTTAACAGTGTAGGTAAGTTAAAGGTAGGTACATTCAACATCAATAGGTAGCGGACAGATTTAAAAAATGATTGCTAATAATGAAGTATTATTTTTAAATAAGCTTTAATTGCGTTATAATTTAGTGACCATTTCCTGCATCGTGTCAATCAGTATTGTGTCTGTGTGAACCGCTATGTTAGTAGGTAGGTACATAATTCGAAACTTTTACGTGACCTTGATTATGACTTTTTTTCCTAAAATCGCGCTACTACGGTTGTGTTGTTTAAACAAAGAATCAATAATATATTAGGTCTATTAAGAATGAGCACACCGCACACCTACCTGTTCAATCTTTATTCGTGTCAAAAATTAGAAATTTCATGACATAAAGTTTTTTTAATTAGCGCGGTTTCAAATCTTCACAATCATATATTTACATAAATACGCCAGAATCGAATAATAATTTTACAAGCTGCTGTCAATTCTCTATTTTTAATTCCGGGTACGAATTAATGATGACTCACGCTAGACCGGGCCGTGCCCGGGCCGACGCGTCCGACATGTCATTTTCTATGACGCTTGATCGGTGATCACGTGGTGCTTTCTGTATAAAACGAAGCGCCGGAAGCTCTGGCCCGGCCCCGGCCCGGTCTAGCTTGAGTCATTCTTAATTTAATCCAGAATATTTTCATTTATCTAGTCTGTCACACAACTTTGTCAGTAGAAAAAGGGGCGACTTAATTTTTTTTAATTTGCCGCTTTTTTTCTACTTTCGGCTGAAAGGGCTTGACAGATTATAAGTATGATAAAAGTACTTACATAATAAAATACAATTAGGTACTTAAATTAAAACATTAACATACGTACACTTGAATCCAATAAAATACGTCAAAAAAGGCCCGTCGGCGCGATTCGGGAAATGAATTAGAGATTCACTAGATATGAAATAGTAAAGATATGTGACGTTCCACGGCAAAAGGTTACTTATGGTGGCTGGCGCTATTATCTTATCTTTACTATTTCATATCTAGTGAATCTCTAATTCATTTCCCGACTCGCGCCGAGTGTCTCGTATCCACCACCCCACCCCAACCCTTGCTTACACGAGTATAAGATAAAATCAAATCGAAGTAGATACCTTTCAACACGACTTTGTGCCTACCAACGCATGTGGGTGAAGCAGACGACCTCGGCTAAAAGTTGACATTTCTAAATCTGTGAGAGGTTCCGTATCAAAGCTTACACGACTTTAATCGGATCACAGTAAATGCACTGTAACACGAAGGTGTAAAGACCAGATCTGAATGGCGATAAGTTTTGTTAGATGTGGTGTACCACGTATTTGGAATGCAGTCGCCATAGTCGGCGTTATTGAATTGATCAATGCTATTTTGCGGTTTTGTTATTGCAGTGTTAGTTTTTTAGTTATGCCTTGCCTTGTTAGTTCTGGGTACAAAAAATGCGCTAACTGAAATAAAAACTCAGTACTTATCTATTTTTATTCCATTGTTCCGAACTATAGCATTTTTTCTTTATCTCGAGATATTTCTAATCAGTTGCGGCAAATCACTTACAAAACGTTTTCCTTGACTTGCTTTTACTAATTTTCAGTTTAGTTTCCTTAAAAGATGTATGATATACCTATTTAGTCACGAAGGTAATAGCGTTTTAAAGTTTCCTCTAAATCAAAGGTGCCGAAGTTTGAGGGCAAACTTCAGCTTTGCAGGCTCCTTGTCTCTGTTTGCTCACAAATTAATTAAAGAAACTATTTATTAGTTTCGCTTCTCGTTTAAAATCAGAATCCGAACACTCACGCCCCGTCGAATTTGAGTAGGTTCATAAGTAATACGATAGTTTTAAGATAGGAATGGAAACGAATTTGGGAAACTATCGTATTGTTGTCACACCAATGGTGGGCTTTAAGGCAGGAGAGGTAAATTTTATGCAGAAATAGATATGAATGACTAATTAACTGCCAATCATGCTTGTTTCAATGACTCTGAATCAAATAGGGAGGATTATGTGTCCCAATTATACTCGTAATACTTTAAAATGTATCGTACAGTCAAACACTTTATTTATTCAATCTTTATTGTACAAAATAAAATACAATCGGACAAAACTTAATACTATAAGGCCTTCTCTACCAGTTAATTCATTCATCATTCTAGTTTCCAATGCCATATTTCTAACTACACTATCTTAATCTTGTAAAAGTTACAAGTAAAAGGGCACTTCGCGATCTCGGTCCGGGTGGTCGTAAAGCGGGAATTATTCACGGCCTTCTGGAGAGCCGTGGGCGTTCTCGGATTCTTTGTAAATTAGCCGCCTTAATCGCGGATTATATTTTAATTCCCAGGGGAACGCGAGTTTTGAGGCAGTGATTACAAATCGCTTATCAAAGAATTTCGCCTCAGAGTTTGCGCAACGTTATTGGAAAAGTTTTAGCGGGTTCCAATCCGTAAATGTCTACAGAGATATCAGTCACGAGTGTTTGAGTCGACGATGAGCATTCTTTGATTGGAACTAGCGCGTTTGCAAATTATGATCATGGGATAGCTTTAACATGGCTCGGAAGACCAAGTTTGGTGGATGTCGATTTGGATTCAAATTAAGATGTTCTGCGCGTTTTAATGCGACTTCTTTATTTGTTCTTTGACCTTTTGCATAATACCTTTGAGTACAATGATTTATTTTGGACGGGATTGGAGTTCAAGTAATCGACATGTACCTATACCTACCTATTAATTTCTACTTTTTCTATACAAGTTATTGGCGAGGGCCTCTAAGAGTTAATCAGTTACACTAATAACAATATAGGTAATGTAAGTGGTCATCATAAGTTGACAATATTCATAATATGTTATTTCTCAGCATTGTGATATCATTTGAAGACATTTCTGATTAATACTAAAGTGGTATGTATCTACTTTTATAATAAAATTAGATTTTGAAACAATATACATACAACAAATAACCAACAACCTCCGTGCTCTGAAATCCTAAGAAATCTGAAGAAAAACGATTTGTGCCGCAGTAAACACAGGAAAAGTCAGGAGGGTGATTATGCACAATGATGTTGACCATGTAAACAGCGCAGCAAAGCGGGCCCAATCTTTGCGGAGCAAATACAAACATGGCGGCCGGATCGACCCGTGAGCACTGTCATTTGCTTTGCTTAAGTCTTGGGCTGAAATGAGGTTTTAAATCTTTTAGGATTGGGTCAAGGACGGATTACGACTTAAATATTACTTGGACCTCGAAATACCGTACAGAGAACTAACTACCTATGTATTCAGTGTTCGCAACTTAGGTAAGTAGTATAAATAATTTACATACAATGTCCTAACTTAAAATCTAAACATATTACTAATATACTATCCTACTTACGAGTACACTATCAGCCCCATTCCGACCCCCACCCAGCCCAAAAGTGCCAAAGATGCTAGCGGCATTACCGTCATTAAGATTGATTTCTGTTTGAATTTTAGTAGTATAAATTATATGTAAAAGTTTATGGAAACTAAATCTTTAAGAACAGTCGTATGAAGTTGGAGGTGACAGGTTGTACGAGTAAAGTTGTAAACGTAAAAAAGGTCTACACTGGGTTTTTTAACTTTAAAATGTGAATATTAAGTATAGTAGGTTTGTTTTGTTTTTGTAATTGGGAAATAAGTAACTATGCTTAGAGTGCCTACTCCATACATATACTGCATACCGTAAAACGGGGTGAGTAGGTTTCGCGGGGAGAGTTGGGTTTTGAATGGGGAGAGAAGGTTTGAGAGGGGGGTGAGAAGGGATTTTAAGGCTACTGCTACAAAAATAATGTATTCCAATTTAAAATGGGGCTGTAGTAATACGCATAATAAAAAGAAATCGATCCAACAATCTTCCAAAATCACCTTTGTATGAAAATCCCTCTCACCCCAAATACGAGGCACTACGGGGTGAGGTGGGTTTTCCTCTTTATCGTCAAAGTTATGAAATGGAACTACCCTAAATAAAATACAAACTAAAAGACAAACGTCCGAACCACTTATTATATACACTATTCAGTTTTAACATGCAAAAATAAAATTTTATCGAGGTTTCAACTCACCCCATTTTACGGTACTTATAAATTTTAAGCAAGCTCTGCGAAAACTTATTCGTAATAAAATTTAAACTTAATAAGTATACCTATTAGGTTTTCAGCATGTCTAAATGTTTTTATTAATTTGTTTTACCATACTTCCTATATGTACTTATTATTAAAAAGTAAGGAAACTTATGTATGGACTGAGCAATCTAAACTTACTTATCTCTCAAGGTTTTGTTAACAAATTACTAATCATTACTTTATTTTGGATATTAAATAGTAAAAATATTCATATATTTATTTAAATTTCAGGTAGATGCTACCATCTATTCTATCTACATACAATAAAAAGAAAAATAAACTAACTTATCTATAAAATAAAACTAAATTAAAACTAAAAACTAATACTAAATAAAATTAAAATACGTCTAAGAAATTGGGCCCCTTTGGCATGGTGCCGAGGACGCTGGCAGCATTTCCCCGCTGTATTGCGATGCTAATACGTTGTGCGAGAAAGCTGCTAGCTCTTCGGTCACCAGTGAAGTCGGTTAATCTTTTTGATATCTGTTTAAAAAGTGTTACAGCATTAGGACCCCAAATGGCATGAATATACTCGGGGCCGAGACCTTCACGAGTTTGAGCTTTTCGGCCGCTTATTAGTACCTACACATATAAATGCTCGTTTACCTATATATGATTTCTTCACTATCTAAAATAGGTGTTACTGATTTTCGGCGCCTTTTTTCCATTGTCCTTTCTTCAACGATACCATCCCTTCCCAATGACCTCCATCCATCACCGTCACGCTCGATGTATCTCCATTTCTGTCGATATCTTATTCTCTTGTTCGTGTAATAGCTTATAGATTTAGACATATCCTGACTAGTTATGAGATAATCACTACACCTCATAAAACAAAGTTCTCCGCCGTGTCTGTCTCTGTGTTTGTATGTTCGTGATAAACTCAAAAACTACAGAACGGATTTTCATGCGGTTTTCACCTATCAATAGATTGATTCTTAGAGAAGTTTTACGAGCATCAAAGTCAATATAAGTAAGTACCTACCCATTATTTAGAATGATATATTTATGCAGTTGCATAAACGTGATAATAACGCTGCAGCTGCTGCACCCTTTGTTCTTAATTGTTATAACTACGAGTATTAACCTGACTTAATATTCATATTTATTAAAAAGTTACACCCGCTGACAGTTAATGACATAGCAAGAAGAAAGAACCTAAAAATATGTAACCGGCCCCTAACACAGCCCTGGACGATTTTATCGAATATATTAAAACAGACAATTACCTACTATTTATTAATTAAGTGCTCGAATGCCCAGCAATTACACACAGAACACAAAGCTTATGAAGACTTTCATTTGTTTCGGTCGTTTAGGTCCAATCAATCATTTCTAGGTCACCTCTGTGGGCTCTGTGGGACTTGCGAAGAATACGTAGAAGTTTGGCTGGCAACAACGGTTACTATGATTTATTGGAACAAGTAAGGTTGCTTACACAGTAGAAGTAACATAAGGTACAAGTGGTACAACCGAACCGATCTGAGATTTAGTATTAAACTGTGTGTGTTTTTTACTAAATAAATACAGCTATAACCATTTCCTTTGACCACATTATGAGCAACTTGCCCTACTTAAGGCAACCGCAACATACTCGTAAACCTCAGCATCAAGAATGACTTAACCAAAAAACGATGTCAAGAGTTCAATTTGTGGGGGGTAATCACGAATCCCAAAAAGATACACAAGGTAACAAATTGCCTATAAAAAGCTAACAAAATGCTGTGGGTAAGCATTTCGGTCAACGCTGTAAATCCTCGCTCTGAAGCAATAAATCCGGGGAAAAAAATATCGAAAGCCGTGTAATACAGTTAGAAGCAGATTGTGTTGGAGTAGGTTCCCGAGGGACGCCATATTTGGGACTTTACCAGCCTATTTTGAATATTAAAATGCACAAATGATTGTTCCTTTCATACGGCGTTTGGCTCTGATGAGGGTCGTCGTTTGTTTGGAGTGATTGCTGATGTTCAGATTGCCAGACTAAATAGCGAGAAATCTGAATAATAAAAGCGAGATGACGAGGGTAAAAGTTACGTTGCGTTGTTATTTTGGAAAACTTACTTATGTCCAAACTTTGTTCTCGTAAAGCCGCAAGCATTTTTAGGCATTTTAGCTTATGACCCAGTGTCCTAAGAAGGTTAAAGGTGTCCTAAATTGGCCGTAGCAATAATTAATAATCTTGTATAGGTACACACAAACACACACATTTGTGAGACTTGTGAGCGTCGGTGCTTGAGGGGCGCGCAGTTTAAAAATAATATTTCTTTAGTACCCAAGTCAATGAATAATAAAAAAATGCGATTCCGTTCTATTCATCCAAAATTATCTAACCCACCAAAGCCCAGTTTTGCAGCAATTGCAATGCGTTAATCATGTCCGATTAACTGAGTGACCGAGCAACCTAACCACTTCGTAATTACCACTGAATACAGTGCAAATTTTGTTTCCGAATTAAAATTCCAGCACTTGTTAATACTTACTTGATGCTGATGTTGAAATAATTAATCAGATGATAAACACTAACAATTGTTTCACACAATGCTTCGTATTTTTTTGGGAGTGATTTTGAGAGGATGAATTTTAATAGGGACTTTTTTTTATTTAATTGAATATGAAAGTACTCGTATTTACAGAATTGTACAATTTGTAGAAAAAATATCAGTCTAGCCTTTCCCGTTCCTATGCTTTTATTTTGTATAAAACTCTAGACATTGAGTACATGATGCAAATTGACGTATGTACCTATCAATTTAATAGGTACTAAAAGTAAATGATATAATTATTCGTATTACCTGTTTGAAATAAGGAATAAAAAAGTCACAAAAGCCAGTGATTAATAACACTCGGTAAGGATTTTCAGGTCAGCAGAGCGGCTTTCTTTGACTCATCGCGCAAGGTCTGGTGCATTTTTCATTAAGCAAAAAGGTTGTAAGTCAGTATGAAACTTGTTTCAAGATACGACTTTTTGATTAGCTCGGTGCGGGGACCGGTTTTTTGGATCGTGGCCTTTTTACTAGGTAGGTACTCTCACAGAATACGCGTGGTGTACATTTGCAGAGAGAACAGCCGATTTAATCGGATTTTTTATCTATTTATCACATTTGCAATTACATATAATGTATTGTACGTACCTATTCTTCGATGAACCTGCAGGTATTCGAGTATTTATTTAAATATTAGTTTATATATGTATTCGATAAATTAGATTGAAAACATGAGTTATAATATGTACTACGTAGGTATATTTATGTAGGTGTACCACCAATCAAACAATGAAGTAATCAGTTATGCGAGTGGAGTAGACGTGTAGTTTAGCTGCCAATGGGGAAAATTGCTTGCGATAGGCTTCGCTCTGAGGGCCTACGTAAAAAAATGATCTCTGATCCACATGTAGGATAAACAGAAATGTAATTATGGAAGATTTGTTGGTTTGTAGACGGAGCGCTCAATTGGTAGAAGCGAACGCTCTGAGAAAGCTAAAGGCTTTGTATACTTTCCGGGAATATCGTTTTTCAATTTCTTTACCTTAGTAAAAATAGGTTCGGTAAGTACAATACAATAATACCTACCTACAGAAATATGTAACACTTTATTGCACACCACAAATAATAACAGCTATTTCGGCGGCGGTCGTGCCGTTAAAGAGCGATCTCTTCCAGACGAACATTGAGTAGTGTGAAATAGTTAGTAACCTACAAATTTTCCACTCCATGCCGGTATTTTGCAAAACAACATCATAGAAAGATGTCATTATAAATAACAATAAATACTCTGCTATTTTCTTACTCTGTGCCGGATATCTGACGAGATTTCATTGCTGTCAGCGTACGGTAACAGTTATTAACTACATTTTTGTGCGCGCATGTTTGCCAGGCCTTACTACACTTAATGGTACCAAATGGTACTTAGCGGTTTGATATTCCTTCTTTCTTGCGCCTGTTATGTTGGTAAGCAGTTACTTAGTAATAAATCTTTAAAAAAAGTAATAAAAAAAGCAATGTCCTTATGTTAACCCGATGGACGTCCGTGCATATTGTCAAATACAATATAATAATCATAGTTACGTAAAGTACCAATAGTGTAAAGATTTATAAAATTGTATGTGCTCTGTCTGACATAAATGTTTTATTATGAATATTATAAAACAGTAAGTACCTACTGCCTAGACAACATTTGCATTAGGTACCTACCTACTTAAAATCGCTAATCACGAAGAAACCATTTTTTTTTTTGCAAACTTATTCAACCTTCACAAGATAGTAATAACAAAAGGGTAAATAACAAACCATGCACATGAATAACTGGGTATTATATATAAGACACTAACATTTTGTGGTAACTGTAGGCTGTCGTACAGTTATGTAAACAGGGGCCTGCGTGAATCGGTTTTGCCTTTCCGGCGAGCCCATAGCGGTAATTGCTCCGGCCACAGCCATTTGGATTCGTTAGGGCTGCTAACAACGTTTGTACAACTTTGTAAAGATAAAACATTTAAAATAAATTTGAAACCCCTTTTTATTTAAAAACCCATTTAACCATTACAGGGATGTAAAGCCATTCAGCCCTTTTATTAAGGATTACGAAAGAATATTACTACACAGATAATGACAGATATGGTGTTGGTGGGTGAATAAATACCTATATAAATTCAAACTGAGCAACTTTTACTATATTAGGATGGTACCAAAAACACGAAAACACAAAGTTTAGTTTTATGTCATTAACTTAATTAGGTATATTTATAAGATAATGAGACCTTACGATCTACATAAAAATCTGTTGTTTCAATTTTCATTTCAAATCCTGTTATAATGATTTTCTAGGTATTACTAATACCTAAGTACCTAAACAGAAATTTTGGTGTCAAATAAACTTACAGTATGTTTTTTTTGTATTCATTTCTAACAGGTCTTTAATGTACATAGTCACCAGCAATAATATGTTACTCTTTGAAGGCCGCAAAAATATGTTACACGCTCTTATGGCTCTACAAATAAGATCGTCTCAGATATTTTTGCGGCCTTCGTTGTGTAACATATTATTGTAGGTAACTGTACCTGTTCCTGATTTAGTCTCAAAGGTAATTTAATTTAGATTTCTTGCTGGTGCCAGCCCTAAGGGGTCGACTAGAGACGTACCAACGCCCTAGTTTTGTTCATCTATGTTAGTGAGTGTGGCCGCCAAGTTTAGTAGGACATTGTATTAAACAGTCCTTTTGTATGTTATGTACCTAGTTCTAGTTCACAAGCCTCTTGAGACTTAACATAATATATGTAAATAAATCAATGTAAATGTCATAATTTTTTTTTTTAATATCATGAACCATTTCGTGTTATATAAAAATATGACCTGACGATACGATTTGACGACCCGTCTGGCCTAGTGGGTAGTGACCCTGCCTATGAAGCCGATGGTCCCGGGTTCGAATCCTGGTAAGGGCATTTATTTGTGAGTCATGGGTTTTTTAGTATTTACATATTATATAATATTGTTGTCTGAGTACCCACAACACACGCCTTCTTGAGCTTACCGTGGGGCTTATTCAATCTGTGTAAAAAAATGTTCTATAATATTTATTTATTTATTTTATTACTCTTTTCTGAGGACGTAGCCCAGGCGACGCTTAATGTAATGTAAACTTCTATATTATTGGCGTTAAAAATTAATGATTATCACTTTGGTTACACGCCCGCTATCATACATTAACTTTACACGCAGTGGGAGCCTAGCCAAGATGACAATCGTTCATGGATAAACGCTTATTATTGAAAATATAAATGTATCGGGATGACAGATGCAACGAAATCATTTCAACGTCACGAGATCAATTCCATACATTATTTCACTTTCGATTAGAGAGAGAGAGAGAGAAATTTTAATTAACTCGTTGTGAAGATTAAATACTCTTGTATTACTTCTTGTAAAGTATTATTATTCTTTCAATACCAATTAAAAGTGCAAGCGAGTCTAATTGGTATTCAACAATCAATCATTTTTTTTTATTTCAGTAAAAAAATACCCATACATAAAATCATAAAATACCAATGTCACATTTAAATTCAAAATATATGTCAACAGAGAGCTGGCAGCTTTCTCTCGCAACGCATTAGTATTGCCATTCAGCGAGGGAATGCTGCCAGCATCTTTGGCACAATGCCGCGGGGGCCTTTTTTAGATTTACTTTAGTTTAGATTAGTTTAGTTTTTAATTTTAGGTAGTTTTTATTTTATTTAGTTTTTAATTTTAGGTAGTTTTTAATTTTAGTTTTTAAATTTAGTTTTTAATCTTTTTATGTTACTCATTATACTGTATTATTTTTATCGAACCTTATAAATTAATCTTATAGGTATTTACATGTGTTAAGACGCTTGGTATAATAAAAAGTATTTTGTTGTTACAAAAAATACAATTACTTTAAAATTTAATTTTAATGTTTACTATGTATTTTCTACTGTAAAGAAATTATTACGAGTAAATATGTTATCAGCAGCGAGTTGCGAGTAATAAGTTACTTATATAGGTACAACATTTTTAAATTAGCTACAATGGAAAATACTACAGTGAAATGTAAGCTCCTTTTCAAAGTGTTCGCAATCAGCTCAGGCTTGTCCATTGCAATGTTCATTGCTGTGGAGAACACAGAGAAAACAACAAAACCTTATTCTGATTTCGGGCAAGTTTGCAAACGAATGGTCCCAAATAAACTAAAATAAAAATAGCTGTAACTGACAAAAGGAGCATTGCGGTTTGGCTTCGCATATTGTATTTTAGATCTACACAATGGTTTGGTAGTGTGTCTTTTATACTTATACTACTTCGGTGATATACTGATATATAAACGTGAGTTCAGGGGCCCACTGATTAACAGTCCGCCGGACGGTATCGGCCTGTCAGTTAGAACAAAATATTGACAGTTTCGAACAACTGATTAGAACTTTGTGTTAATTTACTTCCTATTATAGCAATGTCACCAACGTTTGTTAAAGCATGTCCAATAAAACACGATTAACACGAATCATATTCTTGATATTAAACAGACGTTAGACTAAGACTTAAGCTATCCATATTAATATTGTGTTGAGCAAATGTCAAAACATTATTTACTATTGGAATTGCATATGTACTCGTAGGTACCTACTTAGTTAACTTGTTTAAGTTAACAAGTTAACTAAGTAGGTACCTACGAGTAAAAACTAAAGATCTTTAGGGACATATTAATTATTCAATTGTTCGTTATACCATGCTATAAAAGTGTTCCAGTCCCAGGAAAACACACGTTTATGTTACAAATTTCTGAGCTGTGACTTCGCTTATTAGGCATTTTTACATTGCCATCAAATCCACAGATTTCGTACACGTTACGTTTTCCTTTATTAACTCCTATCCTTAAAATTATCTTGGCAAACAATCCAGTTTTCGCCAGTCAGCGACCCCAACGGCACACTTTGCCCATGAATGGTTGCATATCTAAGGCTGTGGTAAAGCCCCTCTGCTTATCAAGGCTGTTAAGAATTAACGGGACCACCGAGACCAGCCAAGTGACAGCTGCCAATAGCCGGGTGCGCACCGACCGTATATTTGAAACGTAGATCAGTATGGACCGTAGTTTTGCATCAAGTGATCAACTGTTTGTTTTTGGTAGGTAACTTTAATTCAAGATTTATTTTACGGTGCATGTTTACTTTTTATGAAATTGTTGGTTTAAGGTAAATATCATGTCTCAGAATACGTATTAAGAGGGGGCATAAAGTCAGGAAACTAGAAGGGAACAAAAGGTATGGAGCGCCGCGTGGAACTTGCGATGGAAGATATGGCCATCGCGCGGATTTTTAGATTCTATCTTAGTTACTCTGTAAATATCTTCTTCTTCTTCTTCTTCTCTGTCGTATCGCTCTTGACAGAGCCGTCGTGGTCACGTTGAGGCGTCCGCATCGGTAGTAGAGGCGGACACAGCTCTTCGCACGATCTCCCGCCATCTCTCCCTGTTGGCCCTATACTTCTGATCAAAATTTTGCTCCTCAGATCCCTCGTCGATAGTCCAGTTTCGGCGTAAATTCCGCGCATTTGCCCTTGACTAAATGTCAGATCCAACATGTTTTAATTTCCTCTAGGCTTTCACACAACGAACAGTTAAAATTATTTTAGGGGATTGATTTATTAGCAAAAAAGCAAAGCAACCTTGAAGTGTCACCCGGTAGGCGGTAACCCGGCCGTCGACTTTTCACGCTAAGTAGGTTCGCGACCGTTCAAGGGCCGATGGCGTACTTCTGCGGAATCCAACGGTGCTACGGATTTTTCCCACTACTCGCCCTTCCTTACATTCATTAAGTCTTTAATTCGATTCCGATGAAATCGGCAGTAGGTATCTTAACGGCACTGTGTCCTTGTACTCGTACCTACTCCTTACGTCCGTCCCTGTATTGCGAACTGCGGTCAACACTGGTCTCAACGACTTCGAAAGTGCACGCCTCGAAGATCTTGACGCTAAACGCCAGCTTCGAAAATCTCGGCCCAAGCCCTCCTACACATACACTTACGACTCAAATGGCGAGCTTTACTGCATGTCTTGCGGCCGGAAGTTTAAAACAAAACTCGGTTTCGCAAGTCACGTTCGAGCCCATGCACGTCAGGCTTTACTGAATACCTGATAGGTACTGTTTTGTCCGGGTGTCGCCGTCGACGGATACGTCTGGGAGGACATCATCATCAAATATTTAAAATTAAAACAACGTTACGGAAAAACAAAAGGATAATGAAGCCTGTCCAAAATATATACTCGTATGTCACATATGCAAATAAAGTCGCGAAAACAGTGTTACAGTACATATGGTGCTACTTTACCGCATTAGTGCGATAATTTAGTAGATTGTTAACCAAGGGTTGAAAGGCACCCATTTCTGTCGAGGTAGTTTGGCGCTCGAACGCAGTGAGAGCGCTAATAGTCCGAGACGGAAATGGTGCCTTTCACCCGAGTTAAACACTCTACTTTTCATATCGAATGCGAGGAAACCAAACAAGACAAGGCAATTTCGCAAAATCAGTAATTGAAGTACCCAATAGACCTACGGCCATGATTTTTTTCCTTAGGACTTACTTGCAATCGGAGTCTTTACATGTGTGAAGATTAATAACCCCTAGCGAAAATCATTTAGATTGCAATATTTAGGAAAACACACATTTTTTAACAAACTGCAGTAATTTTAAAATGATTTGTTCATTATAGTACGAAAATCAGCGGGATTGCCTCTTACTTTTTAATTTTATACTTTTTCGTTCTAAAAGCCGCAACACACTACCGGACCGCACCGCGACCTTGGTGCGCCGCACCACATAATAACATAATAAAAGTATTTTAAATATTAAATAACAATTTAATTAATAATATAAGAACATTTTATGTTGTATTTTATTTTATTTTCATGAATATAGTGCTAAATAACTTTAAAAACCAATTTAATATCGTACAAACGTTTAACTGTGGCTGTATAAGATTCTGCCTTTGCTCATTTACGCAAGTGTAAGGTTTAAAAAAATATTTTTGGTGTATTCCTTTTGGTTCCCGCCTTATGAAATCGAGTAAATAGAATTCAACGAAAGAAATCAAGAATAATTTGTTTTTAACAATTTACTTACATAATTTTTTATAAAACCAGGATCAATGTGGGATTAGTAAAATTAAACAATTACCAATTGTTCCAGGCGAGGAAATAATAGTTATTTGTACAACAAGAGATCAAATTTTGATATTTCTTCGAGTGCTTATTTTGAGTCCCGTGCAAGCGAAAAATTCTATAATAGATTCACGAGCGTAGCGAGTGAATCTAATTTAGAATCTTGAGCGTAGTAAGGGATTCAAAAGCGCACGAGATGTAAATAACTTTGATCTCGTGTAGTACACAAAATTTTTCACCCTAAGCAGTGAGAACATACCTAGAGGGACAGAGATAATAGAACCCAAGTATATCGAACTTGTATTAGACCCCGCATGTTGAAATGACATTTGACTATAAAGGTCACTTGAATGTCATTTTGTCTCACTCAGTGAGCAAAATGCCATTTTGCTCACTGAGTGAGACAAAATGACTCAGTGAGCAAAATCGCATTTGCTCACTGTTTTTAAGAAGCAAAGTACCCTTATTCGAGCTGCTGAGGTGAAAAGACTATTTTTCCATTTTGTTTCCACCCAGTTGTTCGTGGGACGGTGACGCAGAGGAGTACACCACTTTTCTGCGCTAGAGCATAAACGTAATATCACTTTCTGCGCACCTTTTAGAACAACAACGACCCACTTTCAGAGCATGAGATATGAAAAGTATATTACGTAACTAATGTCGCAAATTTAAAGGGCCATAGTGAAACGTTGTGCGATACATGTGCGAATAGGTAGTTTCTTGTTTTTCGCACTTGTATCGTAAATAACTATTATAGGTTTGCTTCGTATGAACGGTGGTTTAACCATTAATTAACGATTTACACCCCGTATGGAAGTCCATACAAAATTTTAGTGTCTGTGAATGTTTGCCAAATTGGAAAACTAAAGGTATACTACAATCCTGTAAGCATAAACGTCAAATACATTGGTCAACACAAAAAAAGAAAATGGGTACTAAACATTTAAATAGCTATTTAAATTACTGCAAGTTACTAAAAAAAGTTATAAAAGCATCTAAAATAATATCCAATGATGAATTTGTAAAAAGTAGTGCAAATAAACCCAAAGCAACCTGGGGTCTAATTAAACAGACGACAAGTTCATATAATTCTATTCCAGATTCAATTGACAAGATAGTTGAAAACGGGATAACTTATACAAATTCAAACGAAATAGTAAATATTTTTAACAAATACTACGTAAATCTAAATAAGATCGATACTTTTCAACTAAATAACTATAAATCTGCGTCCAAACGGATTTGTAACAGTATTTTCTTGACTCCTGTTGATTGTCTTGAAATTAAATAGCTTAAAAAATAAAAAAAGTTCAGGATACGATGAAGTACCAACACAAATTGTAAAAGCATGTATACATTATATAGTTGAACCTCTCGTGTACATAATAAACTTAACGCTCGAAACTGGATGTTACCCGGATGACTTAAAAAAAGCTATTATAAAACCATTGCACAAGCAGGGCGCAAAAACCGAAATGGGAAACTTTAGGCCAATAGCTTTATTACCAACGTTCAGTAAGATATTTGAAAAGGTCATACATGAACGTCTGACACGGTTCCTATTAAAGAATGATATATTAAACCAATCACAGTTCGGTTTTCAAAAAGGAAAATCAACAACATTAGCCATCTTTTCAATATTTAAAAATATATGGGAGCAAATAAATTCTGGAAACGCCTGCGTTGCCTTAATGCTTGATATGTCAAAAGCGTTCGATTGTGTTGTACATGACATAATGTTACAACAGCTAGAGCATATTGGCATTAGGGGAAATGCCCTAAAATTATTCCAGAGTTACTTGTGTGGTAGAAAGCAGGCTCTACAATTGGATAGATACAACAAGCAAAATAAAACTATAGAGCAATTGTTGTCATGTTATGAGGAAGTAGTTGTTGGCGTACCGCAAGGAAGCGTACTTGGGCCGCTTCTATTCCTTATTTATTTAAATGACTTTCCCACTATAGCGGACAAATTGTGTGTTCTGTTTGCCGACGACGCCACCATATTTTTTTTTCTCTTGTGATCGTTCGAATATTACTTTTCAAAGGGATATAAATGTAGCTCTCACGAAAATTATAAATTGGCTTAACCAATTAAATCTTAAATTAAACCTAAATAAAACCAAGCTTATTCAGTTTAGGAACTATGGGACCTCTCCTGTCTGTCTAAGTATATCGGAATCAGGAACCACTATAGAGGAAGTAAGCAGTATAAAATTTCTAGGTGTACACGTTGATTCTCATTTAAATTGGAAGGCTCACATCGAACAAATAAACAAAAAAATATCTAAAAACTGTTACGCACTATCCATACTATCAGAAAATTGCTCTGAAAATATAGTAATTAGTGCCTACTATGGTAACGTGTATCCTCTATTAACCTACGGAGTTATTTTCTGGGGTAATTCTGTGGATGTGAATAAAACATTCATCCTGCAAAAAAGATGCCTAAAAATAATATATCGCATGAATTTTAGAGACTCACTTCGAGACGTTTTCCGAGAGAAACGCTTCCTTACACTGACCGGAATCTACATCCTAGAAGTATGCTTATTTGTAAAAAAACAGCCTAATTATTTTACAGCTCACTCTTCAACTAAGTGCAATGCTAGGACCCAATATAAATATAACATTATACTACCAAAAACAAACACGTCTATATACAAAAAGAGCACTTTTGTAACAGCTATTCGAGTATTTAATCACCTTCCAGCTGATATTAAGGCACTTGAAGACAACCGATTCAGGGTAAGGTTGAAAAACTGGCTATTAGATAAAACATTTTATAGTCTGAAAGAATATTTTGAACATTAATTGGTATGTAATTATCTTTGCAATGTTATTTAAGTTTAGTTCATAAGTTATTTAAGTATTGCATACCCGAAATGGGTAACTGTTGAAACTAATTGTATCATGATTACCATCCACAAAATTTAATGTACACAGTACTGCAATAAATCATTCTTATTCTTATTCTTATTACCGCAGTGAGATTTAAAGTTGGAAAAAGATGATATTAGCTTCTACAAGCAAACTTAGTCTTACCTATATAAATCTGGCACGGTCTGGTCAACACAGTTAGTAAAATAATTATCTATATCCAACATGCAGGCGATACTTAGGTAATAAGTTAATACTGGGTCAATTTTTGAAGAGGGTGTTTTTTCGACATTTGTATGGCAATTTTATATTTTTGGAAAATCAGATTTATAATCATCGTTTTAGAAAGGGTTTTTAACAACAAAAAATATACTGTACGAGGCACCACTCTACTTCTTATAGTTAGCTAGATATGGACGTTTAAATATCGACATTTGTATGGCACTATTTAGCCATGTGTAAGGCGTTTTTGGCATGTATATGTCATTTTTTTGACATTGTATGGTAGTATCAACATTTTTATGGCACTATTTATTGTTTTTGTGGCATTTATAAGACCCCGACAACATTTATATGGCACCTTTTCGACATTTGTATGGCAGTATATCGACATTTGTATACCACAATCGACATTTATATGGTCAAAATAGCCGTACAAATGTCGCCATACAAATGTTGCCAATAATATTTTTTTGCGAAATTTCCTACACAATATAACCGATTCACTTATTTATTTTACGATATACTTAACATAGTATTTTTAACTATTATTGTAAAATACACATTTTTATTTCGACTGTATACCAACATATTAAGCGTCCATACAAATGTCGTTGTAGTTGTACCAAAATATGTCGAAAGAGATTCTTGCCTGTTTTTATATAAATAAAACTGGGTCCACTTCCACATTCGATGTTTATCGACGCCCAATTAACCGCACTATTGCGTCGTAAATTTAATTTAACCGTTATTCAATAGACAAAGACAATTTTGGGGGGTATCTTTGAGTCATAACAAAACAAGTGCCTCGCGGGACAACGATAAAAAGGCTTCCCTTGTTTTATTAAATAACGCAATAAATTATCGAAATTATTAAGACCATTCTCTAGAAAAAGTTCTTTACAAAAATATAAAGTTATTCATAATACGTTGCCTACATCCAAAGTTATGATTTTTTTATTGGGTGTGTGACGCCACTGGTACACGCAAAAAACGGCAAATTTCGCCGTTTTTGGAACTTCAAATGAGATTTTGTCAGAAACAAATAATATTTGAGGTACAGTTGTACATTCTATTTAAAGTTTACAATACATTGGATGAAAATATATACATACCCAGTCTTTTAGTCCTATGGACTTCGAGTTATAGCCGTGGGACAGCAAAAAATGCCTATTTGAAAATTGACCCTACTAAGTGCTGTTTGGACTCTTTGTAGGTAAGTACTACAAATACAAAACAGTGTTCGTCATAGTCTTAGGTAATCTTTAAATTACCTTAAATTATGAAGTACCTACTTATTGCAATCATATTAACTTTGTCCTAATCTTTAAATAATTCATAATTATTATGAACCATTTTAACTTTTTATGTGTAGCTAATAATTATAAAAAGACATGCAAGATGACCTTGACGCATTTTGAACATTGATCTTGATGAGCGGCGGAAGAAATAAGCTTTTACCCAGCAGTGGTACACAAAATAGACTATCAAAAATATTATATTTAACCTGCTTCTATATTTACCGATGAGTAACACACAGGAAATAACCCCGTCTCCAACTTAGTTATTTGAGGCCTGTTCTTAATGAAAGCTCGATTTAGATCTGAACCTTTATTTTGGTACGGCGTTCATCGATTACTCTGTCACCTGGCGTAATGAAATATATTCTATATTTCATCTCGAGTTACGTGTAATTTGGGACTAATATTACGAACGTGAATTAGGATGTTTAATGCATATATAGGCAGTAAATTCAAAGTGATAGATTCACTGATTGTTTTAGATATCTACTGATTTTTGTAGTAAGATGTTCCGACTGCCACCCTGGGATAGGTCACGTTGTCATACAAAATTGATATGGCTCAATGTATGATAATTTCGAGTCACCTTACATTAATGAACTATACGGTTTTATTATGGTAAATTACAGACTTGCTTACTATGTTAATAAAGGAAATATATGTTAATAAATAATAAGTATCATGATACTTATTAATAGCCCCATAATTTATTACAAGCAACATTTATAAAATGATTATAAGAGCTTCTTAAAAAACGGAAACTCTGCCTAGTTTCTACCTAGAATATAGCCCTCACGAATAAGTCACCATCAGTTAGGTAGTTTTCAGACATCCGCTTGTACAGCCGTGATTCATGAATAAAGTATAAACAACCCGCTACAAGTGTCACTTCGCCCAACACAGCACCCTATGGGGGGAAATTGCGACCTTTCCATCGCAGTATCAGAATACTACATGCAAGAGCAGCGGATGCAACCTACGCCACCTCCGCAAGCCCCATATCCCATTTCATGCTGACTGTGTATTCTACGACAGGTAGCATTTTATTTGAAGCTTTTGTTTAAGTCTTTCTATTTATTGCCATAATGATTCGTTCTTCTAAAGTCATTTTTTTTATTCGGTAAACTAAAATGACAAATCATACTATGAAATGTTATTTTATGTTCATTTTCATTAGTATGAACATTTTTGTCATTTTAGTCTACCGAATAAAAAAATAGACTTTAGATAATCCTTTAGGTGCAGTTTTTAATTATTTTCTTTATATGAACTTGACATAATTCTTTGAAAACCTAAAAATCTTTAAAGAGTTAATAAAATAACTCGACATTAACAACTCATTGACACTTAAATTAAAATCCATTGACTAGCAGCTTTAGGTCCTGTTTATACCTATAGGATGATGATATTTGAATGTGAGTAATTTAAACACTAAATATTAAAATTATTAATACCACGAAGAACCATTTGTAGCATATTTCTGCCATCGCTTTCTACTTCAATACCCACAAAATAAGTTAAATGAATTTGTTCGGTCGGTGAAATTCCATCATTTGCAAACTTCTCCGTTTTACTTAGAAATTGGTAAGCCTTCGAAAGCGACCATTTCCTCTACTCAAAGATTGTTAAATTTTGTACAAGCTGGTTTTATTTTAATAATTTGATATTTCTTTGTAATTAACAAGCTGTCATGATTAGTGACACTTTTGTTCACCAGGGATAAAAAGAACTTAGGCTTAATAATAAGAAATATTTTCCGTAAATGATTTAATTTACTATGCCACTAGAGTCGGACCAAGCTAACCCTACATTTGTAAAGACAAAGTGTGGAAATGTCATCATTTATGTCAAGTTTCTATGAAAATATAACGTTTACAATGACACTCCTTCACTTTGTTCTATTCAAGTCAAAGCAAAGTTAGCATACGGCTCATATTCACTAAATTCAAGACACTGTTGCACTACACAAAACAGGCACGTATCATTTTGATCAAAGCAACCCAACGTGCGGCACGGCGTGTTGATTTGAAGGAACGGCAATTTCAACAAATGCTTGTGAGCTTCGAACTTTGGAAATAGAAGGCACTCTGCAAATTCCTGGGCCCCTTGACACGAGCGATACATGCTTGCACAAAACACAGGCGACTTTGCTTTATTGGGGCATGTTCGGAAATTTTACACAGCGAAAACCATTAGCCGAAGCGAAATTGCACGAAACCGCAGACGGCTTCTTTAATGGTTAGCAGAAATAGGTTAATTTTAAACATAATATAATACGTATATTTACTTCATAATCATTTCAATACAATTATTTATTTGAATACAATACACATTTAGTACCTACAGGTTTTTAAGTAGGTATGTTTTTAAGGGTCCAAAGATTAATAGTGGCCGGGGGCGATATCAGCAAGTCCCGGATGTTTTCTAAATATTGTTACACAAAATGCATAATAAGTTAACTCATTAAAAAGTACCTACCTGTCTGACTTGTGTTGACATTCTGAACAAATTTTGACCTAATAATAGTTTATTTTAGTTTCAAATTTGCATAATTATGTTGGCTAAACATCTGGTACTAAATGAATTTTATTATGACATCTGTATGTAGGTAATTACCATGTTTAAGCAAATAGCTTAACTCGCAGTAATCAGCGGTCTGTTCGACCGCAACCGCAGTCGGATTGTTTGGTGGTTGCCGGGTTTCCGATCATTTAGACGGATTTGGGACGTTTTCGGTTAGCAACTTGATTTTATAATCTAAAGATTACACTAGTCAAAACCATTTTTATTGATATTAAAGCATAGTAACTAGCTTTAAATTGGTTATTGATTTTATCGAGTGAAGTATCAGTTATGATCAATAATATAAGTAAATATCACCTTCGTTACAAGCAAAATATTTTTATCAAACAAAACCACGATTTTTCCCATTTATTTAAAATCTTGGTTTAATTATGAGTCTTGTCACAACGACAAGTCCGTAGCTTTCGTACTTAATAACTCGTGAACGCTACTCCGCGTGAACATAATGAGCTAGCTGCAAAACTTCCGAATCCTTTGAGACGAAACAGCCAAGTGCCATATCCACTCTAGCATTAAACGCACTTTTAGCGCTATTTTATTAAGTCAGTTCACCTTAACGAGATTATTAACTTAGCAACTTCAGTTATTTAATTAAAGAAGAGATAAACTTCGAACTCTTAAGCGGATTATAATCGATAAGATTAAAAGCAATACACTCAATTGTTTTTTTCATAAATTTTAGATTGAAACCAATCGAATTAGGAGAAACAAGTGAAGCAAGACACGATAGATTTATTTAAAATATAAATGTAAATACTAGATGACAATTTATTTACGTCAAGCTTACCATAAACCTGAGTTGCTCTTGCTATTAAATAATTCGTACAGTGCTTACATCTGAACACGAGCCATGTTCATTTCCTTGTTTAGATTGTCGTAACCATCGTGCATCGTTACATACTTAATTTGGTCAGTCAAATATTTAAAATAAATACAATAATAGGTACCAATCTGTTATCCATCTCTTCCTTAGAATCCTGTTTGACTGTTTTACTGCTATATATAATTTAAAAATCGCTAATCATGCTTGTTTATCAAGCAGCATACATCATGCTGTTCATCATGATGAGGGATTTTTAAATTGATAATTTAAAAAAAAACAGTAAAAAGATTAGGAACCGCACCAACAGGATTAAAGAAATGGCTCTAAATTACATTTCAATTCGATTCTTACACTGAAACTTTTCTGTGTAAAATTTATTTAACCTATTTGTCTTCGATACGTTCCTCTATCGGACCAATATCTGCCCTCGTACTTTTCATTCCGACGTTTTAGAAATGTAATTCTAGTTTTTGTTCTGCGATGGATAAAAAGCGTTAGTCTGGGAGACATGCAGAGAAACGTGAATTTAACTGTCTTTTTAACCTTAATTGAAATTTGCTCAAAGTCAATAATTAAAAATCAAACCCGGGATACAATCAATAATGGTAAAATAAATTAAAAACTTTTATTGATATATAGGTAAGATACATAAGTAGGCCACCTACCTACCTACCTACTTTCTGCGCACCTTTTAGAACAACAACGACCCACTTTCAGAGCATGAGATATGAAAAGTATATTACGTAACTAATGTCGCAAATTTAAAGGGCCATAGTTAAACGTTGTGCGATACATGTGCGAATAGGTAGTTTCTTGTTTTTCGCACTTGTATCGTAAATAACTATTATAGGTTTGCTTCGTATGAACGGTGGTTTAACCATTAATTAACGATTTACACCCCGTATGGAAGTCCATACAAAATTTTAGTGTCTGTGAAGGTTTACCGCAGTGAGATTTAAAGTTGGAAAAAGATGATATTAGCTTCTACAAGCAAACTTAGTCTTACCTATATAAATCTGGCACGGTCTGGTCAACACAGTTAGTAAAATAATTATCTATATCCAACATGCAGGCGATACTTAGGTAATAAGTTAATACTGGGTCAATTTTTGAAGAGGGTGTTTTTTCGACATTTGTATGGCAATTTTATATTTTTGGAAAATCAGATTTATAATCATCGTTTTAGAAAGGGTTTTTAACAACAAAAAATATACTGTACGAGGCACCACTCTACTTCTTATAGTTAGCTAGATATGGACGTTTAAATATCGACATTTGTATGGCACTATTTAGCCATGTGTAAGGCGTTTTTGGCATGTATATGTCATTTTTTTGACATTGTATGGTAGTATCAACATTTTTATGGCACTATTTATTGTTTTTGTGGCATTTATAAGACCCCGACAACATTTATATGGCACCTTTTCGACATTTGTATGGCAGTATATCGACATTTGTATACCACAATCGACATTTATATGGTCAAAATAGCCGTACAAATGTCGCCATACAAATGTTGCCAATAATATTTTTTTGCGAAATTTCCTACACAATATAACCGATTCACTTATTTATTTTACGATATACTTAACATAGTATTTTTAACTATTATTGTAAAATACACATTTTTATTTCGACTGTATACCAACATATTAAGCGTCCATACAAATGTCGTTGTAGTTGTACCAAAATATGTCGAAAGAGATTCTTGCCTGTTTTTATATAAATAAAACTGGGTCCACTTCCACATTCGATGTTTATCGACGCCCAATTAACCGCACTATTGCGTCGTAAATTTAATTTAACCGTTATTCAATAGACAAAGACAATTTTGGGGGGTATCTTTGAGTCATAACAAACAAGTGCCTCGCGGGACAACGATAAAAAGGCTTCCCTTGTTTTATTAAATAACGCAATAAATTATCGAAATTATTAAGGCCATTCTCTAGAAAATGCTCTTTACAAAAATATAAAGTTATTCATAATACGTTACACCTACATCCAAAGTTATGATTTTTTTATTGGGTGTGTGACGCCACTGGGACACGCAAAAAACGGCAAATTTCGCCGTTTTTGGAACTTCAAATGAGATTTTGTCAGAAACAAATAATATTTGAGGTACAGTTGTACATTCTATTTAAAGTTTACAATACATTGGATGAAAATATATACATACCCAGTCTTTTAGTCCTATGGACTTCGAGTTATAGCCGTGGGACAGCAAAAAATGCCTATTTGAAAATTGACCCTACTAAGTGCTGTTTGGACTCTTTGTAGGTAAGTACTACAAATACAAAACAGTGTTCGTCATAGTCTTAGGTAATCTTTAAATTACCTTAAATTATGAAGTACCTACTTATTGCAATCATATTAACTTTGTCCTAATCTTTAAATAATTCATAATTATTATGAACCATTTTAACTTTTTATGTGTAGCTAATAATTATAAAAAGACATGCAAGATGACCTTGACGCATTTTGAACATTGATCTTGATGAGCGGCGGAAGAAATAAGCTTTTACCCAGCAGTGGTACACAAAATAGACTATCAAAAATATTATATTTAACCTGCTTCTATATTTACCGATGAGTAACACACAGGAAATAACCCCGTCTCCAACTTAGTTATTTGAGGCCTGTTCTTAATGAAAGCTCGATTTAGATCTGAACCTTTATTTTGGTACGGCGTTCATCGATTACTCTGTCACCTGGCGTAATGAAATATATTCTATATTTCATCTCGAGTTACGTGTAATTTGGGACTAATATTACGAACGTGAATTAGGATGTTTAATGCATATATAGGCAGTAAATTCAAAGTGATAGATTCACTGATTGTTTTAGATATCTACTGATTTTTGTAGTAAGATGTTCCGACTGCCACCCTGGGATAGGTCACGTTGTCATACAAAATTGATATGGCTCAATGTATGATAATTTCGAGTCACCTTACATTAATGAACTATACGGTTTTATTATGGTAAATTACAGACTTGCTTACTATGTTAATAAATAAAGGAAAACGCAACATATTACTTACACAAGATTTAGTCCCAAAACTAGTATTTATACCTTCTACAAAAACCTTTTTTCTAGAGGAACTCAGGCGGTTGGTAGGTACCTACAGTTTTACAGTAGTTGCGTGGTAAATACGTATCACTACACAACTAATTTAACAATTTAAATAAATCAGGTGAAAAGTTTTCCACCGTGTCAAGAGATACATCTTTGTCATGGCCACATTGTTAACGTTACACTGGATAAAGTGATCAGCCAGGCAGGACCTCTCTTCGCGAGTGCTCGAGGATGTAATGAAAATACACGTGGCCGCTAATCTAAGGTCTGTTGTTGTTACCTATTCTAGTTTCCGCTAGACCGCTTTGAGCCAAATGAGTTCACCTGAACTTTGCGGGATACACTCTCATTATCTATTCCGGTATATCATCCCAACTAAGGGGATTGTCAGATAATCAGTTGATGTATTTCAAAACGTGAGCTAGTGATATAGAAGCATCGTTATGTGAAATCCAAGGATTTAACATGAAATCGACTAAACATGCAACAGCGTATTAGTAGGTACAGTCAGCATAAATAGTAGCGGATGTAACAACGCTCCAAAGGTATCTGCCATCCTGGAACTATTTTCCAAATAGAGATGTATCTCTAGTGCTCTACAGTTTGCGTTCGGATCCCTTTGTTTGATTCACATAATATTGAAAGTCATAATGTAATGATTGTCAGATTATCATTAGTCGTTATTCCGAAACCGTTAACTTTTCAGGATTTTCGTAAGGTTATCCTAAAGATCCTAAGTATCTTTGGCACTTTTGGGCTAGGTGGGGTCGGGATGGGGCTGATAGTGTAAGTAATAGAATGGTATATTAGTAATGTGTTTAGATTTTAAGTTAGGATATATGTAGATTGTTAAGATATAAGTAGATTTTAAGATTGACTTGGAATGCACTGAAAAAAAAAACCTGGTACTGGTAACCAGAATCTGGTTAGCTGTACTATATTTTCTTGTTGTATATGTGACGACAGGACACTTTGTAAACATAACCAGACCATTCTTGTTAAATTAAATTTGTTAATTCTATGAAGTGTATAGTAGTGGGTATAAGACTTTTAGTAAACCCAACTAGCCGGTCTGTTAATGGTTACTAAATAATACAGTAACATATACGTTTCTGTCCTGTTGTTATAACAAGGTATTCAGTATATGTAACTGAACGATTTGTGCGGTGTACTGGTTTTATATTGTTCACGTTACCAGAACGCACTGTGCTAATGGGGCTTCTAAGCGAGCCATATGTTCATTGCAATATGTGGCCGGCAACTATTGGTGTCCTCTTACTCACATGTTAGAGAGGGACACTAATAGTTGCCGGCCACATATTGCAGTGAACATATGGCCCGTTTAGAAGTCCCTTCAGCACAGTGGGTTCTGGTTACGTGAACAATATATAACCAGTACACTGCTCTTCTAGTAAATACAGACAAGTTTTACACACTTATTTTTTTTTTTTATTGATCAAATAAGTAACACAGCATTACAGTAAAACCAAGGCACTGTGACACTACAAAAGAAAAAAACATTTTGTCTCCACAAAGAAAACAATAGACACAAAAATGACATACAAATTAAACATTGGATTTGGGCGACGACGTAACAGCGTGGCTCCGTAGCGTCGTCTGACTCGGCGTAGGATTCGGCAGGTTGCCCCGGAACCGCCGAAACACCACACCCTTCGGCCAGAAGTCCGCGCTTGCGATGGTGTCCTGCAGAGGCCGCGGCACGCGCACTACAAATGAACTGAAATGCACATAGTGACGCGACTGTAGCTGGTGCACCCTCAGCGTGTAGCCAGTCTTCCGGCGGACGTACTCCACCACCTCGTCGGCCCCGGCAGAGTAATGCAGGCGAGACACGTAGAGCACCTTACTCGGTGTCGCAACTCGTAGGCCAGAATTAACCGGCTCCGCAGTGCCACACAGAGTTTTACGAGGCGCCCTGCGCGCCTTGCGTTTCCTTTCCACCAGTTTGAATCCCTCCTTGTCCACATCGGTGCGGGACGACTTTTCCTTAATCGGAGCCCGCACATTTCACTGTGTCAGCAACACGCAAACAACACGCACTTATACTATACACTTGTACTAGTTTACAATAAAATTATGGACAGGATCTACGTAAATAAAACATCGACCGGCCGGAACGTAAGACGCTGGCGTAATGGCTGCCGTTCTGTGAATTGCGCAATTCCTTTCTCCGCCCCCCGCCACCCGCGCATACACCGTGGTGTTGGCACAACTGTTTGATTCGTTCAGACTACAATGCATTATAGTAACCACAACATAATAACTTGTAACGTGTACACTCGTATCTTTATTTTTACATATCAATAGTTAGTGTTACGATGCATATATTAAACGAGACAAACGTTTAATATTTACAACACTTGCATCTTTACATATACAACGAAATTGTAAGCAGTACTAAATTGCATTTAACTAGAATTAAACAGTGATGTTTAAAAAACAAGTTTTACACGATACAACATTTTTTGTTATTACTACCGGATTTTAGTAGGTATAACTATATTTTTAATTACTATACGTTCTGGTAGTATTGTAGAAAATTATTTTTTTCGGTGTGTACCTACCAATAATGTTTGACATGAATAAAGATTTTAATATTTGTCCTAAAGATAGGTTAGGTTAGGTTTGTTTTATGGTAATGCTGAAAAGTTACGCGTTTCTGAGTAAAACCAAATTAAGACTAGAAACGAAAATGCGGACTAACATTAAGACTTCAAACTTTATGGGAAACAATAGAGACCCATTTGCGCCCTAAAGTATGTCACAGTCTAATTGTTATTTAAATATACAGGTACTTATATATTTTTGTTAAGCTATTAGAGAACATTTGACGCGCAGTTCCGTTACTTTTGATGCTGACTGTACCGATAAATTAACGGCTGCAATTTCAGTTTCCTATTAAAATTTGAACACAATTAACCATCAATAATTGATAACGAAAATTATTTAACCAGTTAATAAATAATAAGCCACTGTTGTTTAACATAATTATATAATATAATATTTATTTGTACAGTAAATAATCCATTGTCATAATACCAATTATGTAACATTGTACATAAAATCATCTTTAGTGAAAATTATGCTATATTGTGAAATAACATAAACCTTAGCCTCTACCATCAGTTTTAACATTGACATAACGCTCACGTCTACGTAATTTACTTTCTGTACATCTCGCTTGCACTATTGCTCGCATATGCGAGTACGAGCGAGATGCATAGAAAGTAAGTTACGTAAACGTGAGCGTTATGTCAATGTCAAAACTGGTGGTAGCCGTACTGGGCATGGACATCCAAGTAAAGTTTTCATTGCTACACATTTTGTGATACCTACTTACAAAACTTCTACTTGCTCTAATTTCCTTGTATTTCAAATTGTGGCAACAAAAATTAAGACCAGCCGGCGCAGCATGGTTTCATTTTTATCGCCTGTCACTAGGTATGTCCATCACTTTCGCACTTACATACTTGTTAGAACGTGACAACGTGACAGGCATTGTACAGTCAACTGTAAAAATGGGTGTAGCCAATTTATTCAAAAATATGTCCCATAGTTCTTAATTCGCTGACATATTAGGTCCTTACCTATGAAATTGGCGTTTTTGTTCATAGATATAAGTCTGATCCTAGTTTTTTTTTTTTACAAAAGTACATACACAATTACAATAAAACTACAGTGCACTCAATAAACAACGATTTTACATACAATTATTTGTTATTTTTTATTGTTAAGTGTTCAGAATTAAGCCTTGAAAATAGGTCTTTTCATGTGCTGTCGGTTCGAGTATTAAAATTACTTATATTTTTCTAATGGTACCAATTTTCAAGAAATGGAGATATTGAAAACATACCTTAAAGGTGTCAAAAATTACTGGAAAAATTTTGTTTGGTTTGAATTAGCCATCAAAAAAATATCCGCAAAATTAATTGTATGGAAATTCGTGTTTCGTTGAAATTCTCCGTACAAAACGCCAATTTCATAGGTAATGACCTAATAAAAGCTATGGGACATATTTTTGAGATGATTTGTTCACCCATATTTTTACACTTGGCTGTACATATATAGATACATATACGTCATTTAAATGTTGGTGCCAAGTGTCATGTTTTTTGAGCATGTTCATTAAAAATGAGAGCGTAACATCTTTTATTATATATGGGAGCGGCTTTTTGGCGGCGGTTTCGTGAGACTCTTATAAGGGGCCCACTGATTAACAGTCCGCCGGACAGTATCGGCCTGTCAATTGTTCGGACCTGTCAAAATTTTGTTCTAACTGACAGGCCGATATCTTCCGGCGGACTGTTAATCAGTGGGTCCCCTAAATCTTGTTTTATAACGTGTTCGGACATTTTATGTTAAGTACGTATATTTGCTAGAAATCCCGAGATGAAATTGAACTGGACATTCAATTTGTTTTGTGAATTATATGCGCTGGTTGGATAGGGTCATCAACTCATCACGGCTAATGGACAGAGATTGGACAAAGCGGGAATGCGGAGTGGGTTATCTACCACTGTTTTCACTTTCAAGCGCTATGCGGGTCGAACTAAATAGCTATTGCAAGTTTTCCGTGGAGACAATTTCAAAGCGTTATCCGTTAGGATATAAGCCAAATAAATCAACTTTTTAAACATGCAGATACGTCTGCGAGCGATATTCCAAATTTTATATTAAAGTAAGGCTTTCTGGTAGGCTTCCGTAGTTCAATTTGTTAGAGCTAACGCACGGATTGCGGAGGTTGCGGGTACAATTCTTGCCGGAAGCGTAATTTTAATTTTTTTTCCTTTAATATAAAATAAGCCAAATAGATTCTGAAAAATCCAATTTTCAATCACGGTAGTAAAATAAAAGTATTTAACATTTTTCATGTACATTACTTTGTATACATTTATCTTGATAAAGGCACATTTTGGTAAATGTTCGGTTGGCGGGCTGTCATCTTCACAGTACATTCTGGAACTTATGCCTTTTAATATTATAATTTAATATCTAAGTGGAAGCAATATCCAACAACATAACTATGCTAAAAATGTGAAAGCGAGGAAAGTTTCCACAATTTTTCTTTTGCTTCTGCAAAGTTATACGGATGATAAATTATGTGGCAGCCCTGGTTTCAGCAAAGTCATGCAGATGCGCTAAGGATCGTTTTGACAATGGCAAACGATTCCATTCTTTGCCAAAGGAAAGTGTGGAGTATTTCGTTTGGCTTTGATCGTGCGTGCATAATTTCTGCAATGCTAGGCATGTCTAAAAGTATATTTGAAAGTCATTTGTACAACTTCATGTTTTGCTATCAGATAAAAACTGAATGAGTTTTCAAATTGACTTACTTCATTCATACGCTAAGTATGCGCGTTTTTTTGTGTTTGAATTGCGGTGTAAGTAGATGAATTTAACGAATTAAATACAGCAGAAATAGTCACGTTTTAATTTTTTTTTACAAAAAATACTAACACAAAAAGCGATGACTGTAATTTTAGAAATGGTTTTATTAATTTACTACTTATGTAAAGCTAACTTTTTACGAGTTAAATATTTACAATTAATAAACATACCGACGTAAGTAAAATTACAACAATCATTTGACAGTCCTCTACACCTACCTAATTATTATGCTTTCATAAACTCTTCTTTTATAAACTGTGTGTTCAATTTTCTTTTCGGCTCATTTATGTTTCTTTCTTTTATGTTTCTTTATTTTTGTCTGTTACCTTCTGTGATTATTTCTCATTTGATGGTCTCATCGGAATCGGAATATATCTATTGTCTGTGTGTTTACGAATAAAAAACATTGTATTCTATTATGATATTTCCGATATGAATTTTATATTTACCAAATATGGCGACAGCGTTAAGTCTATAGAAATACTCTAATATTTTTTTTATTGCAACTGCAATAAACCAACATAAAAGCGGTCTCCCATTTGCGCCGGTTAAAATAAAATTAAGCCGGACTGTTTCGTGTAGAGCTTTTGCGGACCGAGCTTAAAGTTTACATGCAGGTTTTAATTTAAACATACAAAGTACTCGTTTTTCAAGTAAACAATCTAAATAATTGTGTAGTCTTAAAACAAACTTCGTTTTTAATTGGTGTTACAGTTGTTTGTTGTTTGTACAGTCACCCAAACTATAATGCATGCATGAGTGTTAGCTAATAATTTTGCTGACTGTACATAAGATATTTTAAATATTGCTTTAGGTATGATATGTGTTTAGACAGAGACATTGCAATACTGTCAAAATCTTTTTTCGGTCAGAGGTGAAATATCTAATAGCAGCTTAAGAGGAAAGTGGAGGACCCGCGCGAAATCGCCTTTTCATACAAACGTGGACTGCCTCATTTTCTTCTCTGGATATTAACGTTATTGTAAATATTTTGTTTTTACACAATTGGTTGTATATCAACCACAGTTATGCCTCTACGTTTGATTGGTTTTCGATTTTTTTTTTATAATTTTTGAATATTATTAAAGTTAGGAGCGTTTAATTTTTTTTATGAAATCTGTTTTCGCTCCTAATTTTTACAATAATCAAAAAATCGACAAGTGTCAAACGTAGGGGCATGGCTACGGTTAATATACATCAAATTATGCAAAAATGTTTTCCATTATGTCAATATCCAGAGAGGAAATTGAGGACTAAGTTTGTAAGAAGTGGCCATTACCTTTCCTCTACGAAAGTAAGCATATGCTAGTTCTTTGCCGTCACAACAAAGTTTTAGAAAGATCCCTATTGAACATAGGTATTTAAATTATTCAACTCTCCATGTTTCTTTTATCATTTGCTTACTTTACAATAATTTTAAAGTTCTAAAATTCTACCTGGTTCTATAATACGGTCCATTCTTTAAGGCTAGAAGACAAATGTGCTCTCAAGAGGCAGGTGTAAATGGCCATTATGTCCAGTAGACATATAAATTCACTGTTATTGGACACTTAATATATATGGACACATAATCATGTGTACAGCGCTGACTGGTCAGCTACGATATACTATTGTTATGTTTGTGGGATATTTTCAATTTTACATATATGTACGCATACCTTGTGGCCTACTAAAACAAATATAATTTAGTTTTTTTGTGTCGTAATATATTTGCTATTTAACCTGATACGGGAATTGAATCAATGTTATTTATATCTTTTCATAAGTAACATTACATTTGTTTCAGATAAACCGATTCGTGACGGATCGAAAGGTCAGTAACTTCACAAGTTTGAAATTTGACGAGTAAGTCAACAAAATATTGATTAACATTTTGTAAATCAATATTTTGTTAATCCATTTCTGATAAAAATAAGCAAAAAATTGTTTCTAAGACAGTTTAAGAGTATTTTTTTCAACCAATTAGCTACTTAAATATGTCTTACCAACATTCTGCCATGGATTTTGACATTTTCCTGCTGATATCGATGTATAGACTGATATATAATAACAGCTTTAGGTACCTATGTACTGAGAAGAACATCAACGAGATCTTACGTTGTTCATAAATTCGTAGTAGTATGATTTTTATATAAAAGACTTTTTTGTCACTTCTTGTGACAGACGTGACAATAATAAATAAAGGATAACGAAGTAAAGTAAATAAAAACGCGAGTTCAAACAATCGACAAAACAAACACCTTTTTCAATGGAAACACACCAAAGATGAGATCTGAAGAATTCATTATGGGCAATAATACCGGTGTATAAACGAGTTATTATTTAACTCCAACAATCATTTGGAAAGCTAATTAAATTGAGATGTCACTTCCGTTCCATTAACTTTGCTTTGTGTTATTTTGAGCCGACGTTAATTTGATTTGATTTTTCATTTCCAATTTCCGTTTTTGGGAATCCATATCTGCTATTACGATTGAATTAATACGCGAGCTCAACAAACTTTAGAATATATATTTGTTTGATTCCATTGTCGAATAAAATTTCAGTTCAGTGAGTTTATCTAGGTGTAGGTACCTGGCTATTATTTTAGATCCCGGGTTTCCGCCGACTTTTGCTAGCTAAATAAAGGGATACCATACAAAATCTCTTTTTAAACGTAGTCCTGGGCTTATAACTTACTTTGAATTTAATATTAATTAACATAAGGTCTATTCTCAAGTGTATATTTTTTTATGTTCATATTTATACCTAATTATAATTCACTTAATCGTAATAATTTTGCACTGTAACCATATTGTGTGTTATGGTAAGAAAAATGGTTACTTATTTATGTTTTTCATTGTTCAATCAAACTGAGTACACTTCCTTTAATTTAATCCCGCGCTAGTTTACAACTAATACCTAAAACAAAAGTTATTGAGGCTACAGTTGGATTGGATACCTTTAATAATTGGATTGAACACAATGGACGGGATGCACTGAGCGTGAAGTATTACACAATACGTACGATATGATCGGGACACAAAGGCAACCACGTACGTATTGTACGACGCCATTGGTCAACGCTTAAATCTACTGTAAATTGATTTATCTACTTTACTTTGGACCAGACGTTAGCACAGGTCTGAGTTCATAGCCTTTGTTTATGACTTGAAATCCGCGAGCAGCGAACGCGTAGATCGATCAACACTACGGTTTTCTTTATATTTCTGGGTGTTCCTATCCCTTACAAACAGAGCGGTCCTAAAACAATATTGGAGACCGAACAAACAATACCTTGAAATTATACACCTTATAACATAGGTTTATAATATGTATCGAACGACACTCACAGTGGAAATTTAGTGATTAGGTACACGCATCGATACCGAGACTGTGATAAGAAAAGGACAAGTTGTCATGTTGCCGCTTGGTTCACACGTGTACAGACGAATTTAAGTGACAGGTTTCATCCACATTTATTTTATAAAAAAAAATATTAAATTGGTATATTAAGAGGTAAAAGTTGAGGTAGGTAGGAGAAAAGTGAGATAAAGTGGTTCGTGGGTCACAGTCGATCTTTTGCAATAACTTTGCTAATATAACAGAGGTAAGTCCACGCGACGTTACCGTTTTTACGGCCGTCTATGCGGCTAACTAACATTAGTTACTATCATATCTCACTTTCGGAACAAATATTCAAGCTATCAATTTACAAGCTATAAGTAGTACCTAAGCAATAGCCTAGCGCTGGTGGCCTAGCGGTAAGAGCGTGCGACTTTCAATCCGGAGGTCGCGGGTTCAAACCCCGGCTCGTACCATAGGTACCAATGAGTTTTCGGAACTTATGTACGAAATATCATTCGATATTTGCCAGTCGCTTTTCGGTGAAGAAAAACATCGTGAGGAAACTGGACTAATCCCAATAAGACCTAGTTTCCCCTCTGGGTTGGAAGGTCAGATGGCAGGTCGCTTTCGTAAAAACTAGTGCCTACGTCAAATCATGGGATTAGTTGTCAAGCGGACCCCACAGGCTCCCATGAGCCATGGCAAAATGCCGGGATAACGCAAGGAAGAAGAAGAAGAAGTACCTAAGCAATAGCGACTACAAATTCAAGTGAGTGAAACCGTTGTCGTCTAAACAGTACCTAAGTGTTAAACACTATAGCTCTCTCAATCGAGATTTAGGCAAATAAGTAGTAAACGTACTTACACTTTACTTGAAATACTGTTCTGTTCGATTGATAGTGCCACTATTACCGTCTTAATCATGGGAGAGGAGCCTTAATTATGAAATACTGTAAATTTTATTGTAACTATGCTTTTAGACATTAGGCTCCCTCACATTAATTAAGTTGGAGAAGGAAGGTAATGGTATAGTAATTTGAATAAAAGAAATGGAATTAACACTTACTCTTATATTTGGCAAACCTTTTTACAACACCTTTAATTCAAGACAATTTCACTTTAACTCGATTATCACATAGATTATCACTCTTCGACCACTAGTGATGAACTGCCCTGGTTGGCGCAATGGCGGGTTTTTATATTGACAATCAACTGTCAGAAAGGGCGCCAACCGGAAGTTCATCACTAGTCGCAACATTTTAATCATGAACAATTTTCAACAGATATTGCAAGAAGTATATTATTTGACAATTTGATTTATAAATGGTCGCTTAATAATATTACAGACTGTTAAAAGTGAACTTCCATTATTGGCGCCAATAAGAACTGTCAACAATCAGAAATGGCGCCAGTCGGAAGTTCGGCTTTAAGTGAGATATCAACCAGTGGTTTTCAAATAAACATTTTAATCTAAACTGGTACACAGCAAAGTCACATTAAATAATCACGTAATTATACAGTTGTTAACAGTCGGCCATCCGATTCAGAAGTGCGACCTCGGACTTATCATTGTGCCCTCTAATTAACGATTACCTCTAAATGTACATGGAATAAATAACAATCTAATATATAATATGTCTCTAATTATGAAATTAAACATTACACCAAGTAACATGTTTTGTTACATCTAGTACACCATAAATCAGTCAACCAATATTAGGCCCCATCATGACCTAAATATCATAAATCATTTTGTTGACATCAGGCCCCATTTTGTCCTGAATGTCATTAGCCATATCGTTGACAACAGGCCCCCTTTTGTCCTGAATGTCATCCATCATAGTTTTGACAACAGGCCCCCTCTGTGTCCTGAATGCCATTAATCATTTCATATTGTTGACAACAGGCCCCATTTTGTCCTGAATGTCATCCATCATAGTTTTGACAACAGGCCCCCTCTGTGTCCTGAATGCCATATATCGTATTTTAGCAACAGGCCCCCTCTATGTCCTGAATGCCATATATCGTATTTCAGCAACAGATCCCGCTACGTTCTGAATACTGTAAAATAATAATTATTTAAAATAACAATAACATTCTCGAAAATAAATTGCTATATATGCAAAATAACTTCACTTCTTATTCGTCCTTACTTGGATTTCTATTGCTAAGATCAAGATGCTACATCCTATACATAAGGTCTCTTAAGGGAGTGCGCCATAGTTTATAATAGCCCGAAAATGACTCCGCTTCATTCATGTTCATGTCAATAAACAAATATCTGTAATACTCATATTAATGTTATAGTACTGACTGGTACTCTCTCAATAAAACAATGTCATGTTCATGTCATTAAACAAATATTTGTAATACTCATATTAATGTTATAGTACTGACTGGTACTCTCTCAATAAAACAATTTCATGTTCATGTCAATAGACAAATATCTGTAATACTCATATTAATGTTATGGTCCTGACTGGTACTCTCTCAATAAAACAATTTCATGTTCATGTCAATAAACAAATATCTGTAATACTCATATTAATGTTATAGTACTGACTGGTACTCTCTCAATAAAACAATTTCATGTTCATGTCAATAGACAAATATCTGTAATACTCATATTAATGTTATGGTCCTGACTGGTACTCTCTCAATAAAACAATTTCATGTTCATGTCAATAAACAAATATCTGTAATACTCATATTAATGTTATAGTACTGACTGGTACTCTCTCAATAAAACAATTTCATGTGCATGTCAATAAACAAATATCTGTAATACTCATTTAATGTTATAGTACTGACTGGTACTCTCCCACTAAAACAATTTCATGTAATAAAAGATTGTAGGTACTTATTTATTTGTGACATTATCGTTCTTATTTACCTGAACTGTTAAAAATTACCGTACCACAACGACCTTTACAAAAATGGACTGCTACTAGAAAAGTGAGCAAAAACCTTTGAATTTCAAAATCTGCACCAACGTCCTCAAAACATTATTGTCATCTCACTGCAATAAGATCGCGTCGCGCCCTAACTTGCACGCATTTACACTCTTACTAAGTGATGATATTTATACGCATAAAAACACCTAGGTACGATAAGAACAAATATGTAATGCCTTCAAAATAAGAAATAAATAAGGTCTGGTTAACTTTGTAAGTCTACAATAGTTCACCTCATCAACCCATATAGTGACCCTGCACCGGCTAAGCTTTTGAACAAGAAAATCACCCAAACTATTCAACATCGGTATTTAATCCACGTAACCTTGCTTCTTATGTTGTCAAAATAAGAAACCATAACCACACAGCCTCTGTTGCCGAAATCAGTAGATAAAAACTCAGAATGCTAGGTTATTTTTATATTTAATTTTAATGAACAATTCTATACCCCCATGATAATGTGCAATCAAAACCGGTTTCTAGGGTGAATGATTGATTCTAACCTTAGCTGGAAATGAAAACTGAAAACCCCCTTATAGATATAAGGCCGCGTTAAGATCCGTGTACTATAAACATTTCCACTCATTAATATCGTATGGAACAATAAATAATATGGGGAAAAGTAAATAATAATATGGGGAAACTCGACGGATGCAGTTTTAATTATTCAATATTTAATTAGAATATTGCAGCATTACGACGTACTTTCATTATATCTTTTGAAATCATAATGTAAGTGAGAAACAATATATCTGAATTTAAATGAGTTCACGCTGAGGGTATAAACGTCCGTTCCACGCGACGACTAAGAACGGTTTCTCGCCGTATGTAATACTAATTAATTAATTAAATATTTTTAATCTCTATTATTGTGTTGTGTCATTATTCTGTGTGTGTTGATTTAAGACAGAAGTGACAACCTTCCACCTGCACAATAAAGAGGCTAAATTTGAACCCCCGACATTTCCTTCGGTGGGTCAGTACTAAAATACAATCCAACGCCAAAGTACCTTGGAGTGACCCTGGACTGCAGTCTCACTTATGCTCCGCACACTCGCAACAACCTCCTGCACAAACTGGCTGGCATCACATGAGGCAAAAGCCGACGTACTTCGTAACACTGCTCTTAGCATAGTCTACTCAACAGCAGAATACTGCGCACCTATCTGGCTAAACAGTGCACACACAAATCAAGTAGACGTACACCTAAACCAAACCATGAGGTGCATTTCCGGAACCATCAAAAGCACTCCGGTCCAGTGGCTTCCAACCCTTAGTCATATACCGCCTTCACACTTAAGGAGACAGCAAGCGCTAGTACGTGAGGCACAGAAGATCTTGATCCATCCCAATCTAGCTGCCAGTGCTGAATTTGGAAACCCTACAACACACCGATTAAAATCTCGACATCCTCCTCACCGAACTGCAAGAAACCTAATGAAAGCAAACTTTAATATCTCGGACAAATGCGAAGAGGAATGGAACGATAAGTTCCCCCGAAAGGATTGGGAATACTGGGATTACTATCATTCCCACAGTAAAACCACCTGGCTTCTCATTGCCTAGAAAAGAATGGTGCCATCTGAACTGAACTGGCTGCGAACCGGCTGCGATCGCTCACGAGCATTCCTGCACTAATGTGGATGGATAGAGACTCCAAAGTGCGATTGCGGGGCTCCTGTGCACATCATTCAGTACTGCCCACTTAGCAAATACGACGGAAACCCTGCACACTTGTTTACCCTCGGCAGTGACGTAATTTAATGGATACAGAACCTTAGAATAGCTTTATAAACGACTGAACAATTAAGCCATACGAATACATAAATTGTGTTGTTTGTTATACGTAACTTATGATCGTAGATGGTCGAACTAAAAATAATTTAACTCATTTACTTTGTGTGAACATAAAAGTAGCACGAGACAAATTACTCAGTAACGATTGCGGTTGGTGTTAGTGATTTTGAAAAACACTGCTCAGCTTCATGACCCACTTTCAAACAGTTCGTACATTTCTTAATAGGTAAGGTACACAGAGTAGACAAGTGCCCCACTTGTTTTAAGTTGTAACAACACCACTTAAAAATTGATCGAGAGGTATCTTCCTGAGATTTTTCCATAGTTGTGTTTTTTCTCTACTTTACGATCAGAAACCGGCTTAATGTTACGTGCATTACGCAGATATGTATGCTAAAAGTTTATCGGGGTCATGAAACGGCGCAGCTTCGGCTCCTAATCTGATTTCGACTGGTAATCTGCCAGCTATGGCTTCGCTAACTCTATTTATTAAAGCCACCTTTGTAGAAGTCTAAAACGAGCTCGTATAGACAACATGTCACTGAGCCTCTGTCCATAATTACCTTTGGAAGGAAAAGCCGCAAGTAGTTTTGCTTGCCACTCCGTCCAAGAAAATAGGACAGATGTATCAACTGTTTTTCAGACTAGCCGTATATAGTCGCACACTCATTAACCTTATGAATCCACATGCTCATTGTTTGTTCCCTTTTTTTTTTTTTGCTGGATCGAATTCAGGGACCGCGTTTTGCAAGTTTCCTACCTTATCTAACGAATCATTACGTCCAAACGTTTTTAGTGCATCAAGTAAGAGTTTTAAATTATTATTATCTGAATAAGAAGAGGTTGACTCACATGTTTAATCAGGTGACTTGCTCGCGAAGAGTGACTCGGCTGGTTTACCGGCTGCAGGTTGAGCCCACTCCGCTGGCTCACTCTGCTGCGCGAATGGCGGCCTACTTGGCTGCACGAGCAGCAGCTAGCTCGGCTGCACGAGCGACGGCTCGCTCGGCTGCGCGAGCGACGGCTCCTCGGCTGCGCGAGCGACGGCTCGCTCGGCTGCGCGAGCGACGGCTCGCTAGGCTGCGCGAGCGACGGCTCGCTCGGCTGCGGGACCGGCGGCTCGCTCGGCTGCGCGAGCGACGACTCGCTCGGCTACGCAAGCGACGGCTCGCTAGGCTGTGTGAGCGACGGCTCGCTCGGCTGTGCGAGCGACGGCTCGCTGGGCTGCGCGAGCGACGGCTGGCTCGGCTGCGGTACCGGCGGCTCGCTCGGCTGGGCGGGCGACGGCTCGCTCGTCTGCGCGAGCGACGACTCATTGGGCTGGGCGGGCGACGGCTCGCTCGGCTGCGCCAGCGACGGCTCGTTCGGCTGGCGACGGCTCGCTCGGCTGGGCGGGCGACGGCTCGCTCGGCTGCGCGAGCGACGGCTCGCTCGGCTTCGCGAGCGACGGCTCGCTCGGTTGCGCGAGCGACGGTTTGCTCGGCTGCGCGAGCGACGGCTCGCTCGGCTGCGCAAGCGACGGCTCACTTCGCTGCGCGAGCCACGGCGTGCTTGGCTGCGTGGCCAACGGCTTAAGCGGCTGCGCGAACGACGGCCTGTGTGGTCGTGCGGCCAATTGGTCAGCCGGCTACGTGACGGAGTCAGTTGTCGGGATGGTCTGCGAGACGTCGGCCGCCTCCTTTGACTTCACGACCGCCGCTCGTTGGTGGGACGTGAAGAGGAGTAGACATTTACGTATTGGTCAGGTTCCTCTGGAATTGAGCATGCATTTGCGCACAATTTATTCTTTGTAAATAAAAGGGGATTATACTTCAGCCCCGAAAAGTAGCTAGTGGTAATAACTAAAAACTTTATGTGTTTAACGTAGCTTTGATGTAGCTTAAGTAGAATATTAAAACACGTTTTTAATTTTAAACAATTTAAAGGCATGCTAACGTATTATTAGTACTTAAGTATGAACTATTACTGTATCGATGTGTTGTCAACCGACCGGCCTTTTTTTTTTATTAAAAAGAAAATAAACCTTGTAACATGAGCCTCTCATTGGATAAGCACATAGCAGGTTCGAAGAAATAATAATTAAAACTATACATTACTGTTATTTTGTAAGTAAAAAAAAATGCCACTTTGTTCTTTGAATAATAAATCTATGCCACGCGTGTTTTGCATTATTTTATCTTCATATTACTGCATTCAATATCTCAACGTGGAATATCATCATGGACTGTGACTTCGTAAGGTAATTTAAACAACAAAAAAAAAAACTGTTCATACCCACTTCTGAGATGTTAAACACTATAGCTCTCTCAATCGAGATTTAGGCAAATAAGTAGTAAACGTACTTACACTTTACTTGAAATACTGTTCTGTTCGATTGATAGTGCCACTATTACCGTCTTAATCATGGGAGAGGAGCCTTAATTATGAAATACTGTAAATTTTATTGTAACTATGCTTTTAGACATTAGGCTCCCTCACATTAATTAAGTTGGAGAAGGAAGGTAATGGTATAGTAATTTGAATAAAAGAAATGGAATTAACACTTACTCTTATATTTGGCAAACCTTTTTACAACACCTTTAATTCAAGACAATTTCACTTTAACTCGATTATCACATAGATTATCACTCTTCGACCACTAGTGATGAACTGCCCTGGTTGGCGCAATGGCGGGTTTTTATATTGACAATCAACTGTCAGAAAGGGCGCCAACCGGAAGTTCATCACTAGTCGCAACATTTTAATCATGAACAATTTTCAACAGATATTGCAAGAAGTATATTATTTGACAATTTGATTTATAAATGGTCGCTTAATAATATTACAGACTGTTAAAAGTGAACTTCCATTATTGGCGCCAATAAGAACTGTCAACAATCAGAAATGGCGCCAGTCGGAAGTTCGGCTTTAAGTGAGATATCAACCAGTGGTTTTCAAATAAACATTTTAATCTAAACTGGTACACAGCAAAGTCACATTAAATAATCACGTAATTATACAGTTGTTAACATAAGCTATAAAAAAATAAAAAATCATGATTGAACCGGAAATATTCAAAAATTTCACATGTTACATATATCATAAAACTAAACACATCATCATAATGTATTAATGGCTAAAGCCTCATTCAACACACATGGGTAGCAGTGCATCACCGTCCGATTAAACGCAAACAGTGGATCTTTCTCCCCTTTTTTAAAACCCCATATTATTTTATTTTTATGCTTCCTCACAGCAATTTTTTGTTAGGTATGTAGATAAAAAATTGTATAGGTACTTTAGGCTAAAATGTAAAAATACCAATCAAAATTAAATGACGCAACAAAAAAGGTAATCCATTGTAACTATAAAGTGACTCCGGGTACCACCGTACATAACATTGCACGACACATAAGAAGTAACATCACTATTGCGCTTAGTTGGGTGTATTTGCTGAATTAAATAGAAAAAGTAAACCTGTGAAGGTTTCGTATAAAACGTATTTTATTATATGATAAAATATCTGTTCTTCGCAAGTACGACACAGACAAAGGCATACAAATGTCCACAGATAAATCTATTTACGGTAGATTTGACCTACAATCCGTTTTGCTGTCGCTGGTTAACGAACCAAGAAAGCGTCTTACGATACCTTATGGGGCACGTTTGGCTACTCGAAATTTGAGGGTTAATCTTTGTGAATTGAAGATAGAACCAGACGAACCGGAAGATCGTTTTCTTCGCGTTTGAAAAGGTTTCTGTGGATGGTATTACTTTAATATTTCTTGTTTTTGGAGGGATTTATTTAGAAGCGGGTTGTTTTATTGAGCCTTTTTTGATCTCTTCAATCCACTATGTAGATTACTATTTTATTCTGTATTTATCAAAGAGGATTACTTTTTGTGTTTGCTTCGATGCATACGAGTATAACTATTTACCACAAGGATTTCGTATTTCTGTCGAAGATATACTATTATATTAATTAATAATTCCCATACACGGGACAACAGTGTCTAACCTTTGGCAGGCGTGCTTGGACCCGAAGACAATACTTACGCGTACCTATAGAAGCTTTGTCGGCAATTTATTGAAATGGAGGTCTGTACACCGAGCAGAAAAGCTGCACTACCCATGTTATCAGGACGTAGATAAAGGTAAAACCCGCCACGGTACAGGTAACAGGAGAAGAAAAAGGTAAAAGTAACATCATCATCATCTTCCTTGCGTTATCCGCGGCTTTTGCTACGGTTCATGGGAGCTTGGGGTCCTCATGGCAACTAATTTATACGGAAAATTGGCGTAGGCACTAGTTTTTACGAAAGCGACTGCCATGTGAACTTCCAACCCAGAGTGGAAACTAGGTGTTGTTGGGATTAGTCCGGTTTCCTCACGATGTTTTCCTTCGCCGAAAAGCGACTTGTAAATATCAAATTATATTTCGTACATAAGTTCCAAAAAAACTTATTGGTACGAGCCGGGGTTTGAACACGTGACCTCCGGATTGAAAGTCGCACTCTCTTACCGCTATAGCACTCTTAATTAACCCATCAGCAGTTTATATACGTAACATAACATAACCTATGCACTAAACAATTAATGTTTTAAAGGTATATCGATAATTAATTTATTCATACCTTTAATTAAGTACATCGTTCCAATGCGGGATCCACCCGTGACCCTTGTTTGTATTTACCAAGCCCGTGAGAACATGATAATTACGTAGTTAGTTTGTTTAATTGCGAAAGTAATATAGTAGGCTCATTAATTTTGTTTCATAACTTTTAAATCTATCTATGTACAAACTTTTTCGATGCTATTATTATTAGTCATCTGTCCACATTGATAAGTAATGTATGTTCAATAAAACTACTTTTTACATCCGAGTAGATTCATTAAGGCTGGCGCGAGATTTATACCTATTTACTGTTAAAATTATCACATAAAACCTGCACCAGCGTTCGTGAAACAATGAATACCTACTAGCTGCTTAAAATCAAATGAGATGAAAATTCCGGAAAAAACAAATGTTTTTTCGGGAACTTTACAAAATGTAGATATTTTCGTTTTTTTTTCAGAAAAATAAACACTTCATACACAATGCCACTGACGAGTGAACAGATGACAGTGTCAAAGTCAATACAATGCCAGAAACTAACACAAACCTACTACCTGTTAAAAGTCCTAATTATGTATATTGAATAATAGAGAAGTTTTAAAAAACTTGTTATTTTTCGGCTTTATTCGCTTTTTTCGGAAATAGTGTAACTGAAATTTGCATTGTTTTTTTCGAAAGAAACTTGAAAAAAAAAACGAGCCGTTTTGAAATTTTCCCGTATTTATCCGGGTTTTTTCAACGCTATAGCTAAGTAAGGAACGGCAGGAGCTCTGTAACATATTTCAAACACTTGAAATTATCTAATTAAGTTCCCACGATGCCGAAGTGGATATTGATCGCTATCGAGTACCTAAACTTGTTCTCATATAACAGGTAATAAGTTACCTGAGCTAAGTATAGTTCCTAATGCGTTTTGTGTGTACTGCCGTGTCACGCCTAACTCCGTTAACTCGAGTTACATGAGTTACGGATAACCAGTCTAAATCGTCTTAAAAACCATTAAAGATATATCTTCTAAAAGAAAATTTTGAAAATCTTCATTATTTACTGAGAAAAGGATATGACTAACTCATGTAACTTAATTTTTTTGCCGATGGCGTCAGGCACAACTCAGTTAACTTGAGTTGCATATCAATATCACCATCGTTTCTTAAGTTGCCGGAGTTAGGCATGACTGGCCGAGTGCTTGGTTTATACGACAACAATATTGGTTAAGTAATACGTGTCACGTTTGATCACGCGTATGTCATGTAACTTGACTTACATGACTTCGTGTGACCACTATAGTATGAAAGAGTTGATCATGTGGAACCATTTAATTCGAATAAAATGAAAACTATTCAATTATGCGAAAAAAAAAAATTAAAGCGCCTATTCTGTGACCATATTTCCTACATGTAGATTAGAAAAAATAAAAAAAAATACGATGAACCGTCACCGATAACAGCATTTGAATCTTTAAAACTTTAAACGTAATTATCTCGAAACTCAACTTATAAAGTTACATGAGATGCGCGTGACACGGCAGTGTAGGTATGTATTATTTTGTGTTATTTCTGGCTGTATTACGATTCATACCGTTTCATTTCAAATGTAAGGTTATTTTGCAAAATACCTATCCAGAACTTTAGATTACAACAAAAGAAAAAAAATGTTTAAACGCCGGTAGCTATAAAGCGCTTGAACAAATGTTGATTATTTTGAAGTGTTTGTGCGCATTGTATCTATAAAAAATATGTGCATTATGTGGGCGTAGGTGATCTGGGGAAAAGCGTGCACTTTAAAAATAGTTATTCCCAGTTTGCACTAGCTGAAGACAGCTATGGCATGCGCGCTACAAAGGCTACAAGTGCACCAATACACATCCGAATCACTCATGAAGGCGCACTCTTTTGTGTCTTTGCGAATATTGTTGGAAGCTTCTCGAGCACCAGCGTCAGCAATACAGCGCCCTGTGGGAGACAACGCTGCAAATTGAAAACTGAACGAGTTACCGAAGATTGAGTGGTTCTAGTTGCAGCGTGCCAAGTGTACCTTTATATAGAATGTTACAAGTACCTAACCACTCACTTGCTTTTGGTAACTGTAGCTACCAGCTGTCACCCTTATTTTATTATAATAATAGAGGTCACTAAAAAATCAAGCATGTGAGTGGCTAACATACACAATACATGTCCATCTATAATCCACAATAAAATAATATTTTCGAAGTTTGTCCTGAACGTCGAAATACTTATTAAAAATACTGGCCAATTCTGTAGCGGAGCTCCCTGAGCACGCAATGGTTAAATAAGAACACTATTTAGGTATATTAGAATTATAATATTAAAGAACGTACATCTCAATGTAAACAACTAGATCGAGTGACATGATAATGTCAAGCAGACAAAAATTAGAACATAGGCGAAATACAAAATTCAAATAAAATTATCATAGACATACTTACATCATCATGAGCCAGTACAAAACTAGTTCATGAATATAAGTATATACACATTACATTGAAATCTAATTTTAACACGCCCTCTTAATGTGTATATACTGGATAACCCCAGGCTTGAGAATAAACTAATAACTAAAACACAATAATATTTAAGACAAAGAACTAAATAATGCCTAATCCAGACATACAAGCGTAGTGCTTTACCTTCGGCAAAGCCTTAGTTAATATGTCCGCCAACATGAAATCCGTTGGCAAATAAACTAACTTAATGTCCCTATTCTCCTTTAAAGCATTTCTAATAAAATGACATCTTATATCAATGTGCTTGCTTCGGGAATGAAACACTGGATCATTGGCTAGGCAGATTGCTCCCTGATTGTCCGCATTTAAGGTTACTTGTGCAAACTTACCCAATCCGATTTCAGTTAGCAAGCTGTTCAAATACATCGCTTCCTTCATCGATGACGCTAAACTAACGTATTCTGATTCACAAGTGCTCGTCGCGACACACTTCTGTTTCTGAGACTTCCATGACACACATGCACCACCTAAGACAAAAGCATAACCAGAATATGAACGCCTATCCAATGCACAACCTCCCCAATCTGAATCGGAATATCCCTCTAACGACTTACCCGTTTTTGTAAACATGAGACCGTACCCCTTCGTCCCTTTTAAGTAACGCAATACGCGTTTTGCAGCAACCCATGCTTCTTTATGCGGAGATTCCACAAATTGTGCTAACTTTGAGACGGTATTTGAAATGTCGGGCCTTGTCCCCACGGATAAATACATCAAACTTCCGATCAATTCCCGGTATGGATATCGCTCTTTTGATTTTACATCACACTGTAACGGTTCAAACTTCAAGTTCACTTCCATTGGAGTCGATACGGATCCCTTACAGTTCTCAAAACCAAATCTCTGTAAAAGATTTTCAACATATTTTTGTTGTGACAACTTAATTTTGCCATTGACATTTCTTTCAATGTCAATACCCAAAATATATTTCGCAATTCCGTAATCTTTGAGTTCGAACTCGCTGGCCAGTTCCTTTTTAAACTTTTCTATACAAACCTTATTTTGTGAGGCTATCAAGATGTCGTCAACGTACACCGCAACAAACAGTTTGGTATTTATGTCTATATTTTCAAAGTATAGGCATGGTTCATTTAACGATGGCCTTAGTCCCATGCGTTGAAGCTGTTCGTCCAACCTGGCATTCCATTGACGTCCAGCCTGTTTCAACCCATATAATGACCTCTTAAGTTTGCATGCATTACCTCCTGCGCTAATATCGGTTAACATTTTCTTAGCCCGTTCATGTATGACGGATCCTTCTTCTTCTAACTCCAAGAGCTTCTGTAGACTCTCCTTAAGTAGTTCTGGTATCTCCATATATATCTCTTCGTCCAATGTGCCATTTAGATAGGCGGTATTAATATCCACTTGGTGAATTTCCATATCGAGTTCAACTGCGAGTGCTGTTAACAATCGTATGGTATCTAACCTAACTACCGGAGCAAAAGTATCATGATAATCAACACCGTATTTTTGGCTGTATCCTTTCGCTACGAGTCTCGCCTTTTTCTTTTCTGTCTTGTCGACGTTCAGTTTAGTTGTTAAAACGTAGCGGCAACCTACAATGGCACGGCCGACCGGTCTTCTTGCAACTTCCCAGGTGTCATTCTTTACTAGGCTTTTTATCTCCGATAAAATTGCTTCATCCCATTTCTGTTTTTCTTCACTTGACAATGCTTGTTTTAAAGTTATTTCTGCAGCACCAGCGAAGTCTTGGCAATCAGAATATTCTTCTATGCTACTTTCTACTTCAATCTCTGGTTCCACCTCTTTAGCTGCATCCGTGAAATCTTGGCAGTCAGATGATTCCTGTACATCACGTTCTGCTTCAACTCTTTGTTTCACTTCAACTATTTGATAAATTTTTCTTGGTCTTCCAGTATGTCCTCTTTCTAAGCGCGGCCTACCAGGTCCTCTTCATAATCTTACTTTCTTCACTATGAGAGCCAACATCTTGCTCAGGAGTATGAGATGGACCTGCAATCGGTACGAAATCTACTGTTGATACTTGGATGTTTTCTGCGTGTGGTTCTAGTTGCTCCAAATGACTTCCAACTTCCTGAACCCTCTCTGTTTGTGTTTCCGTTTGTTCACTTTGAGGAATGCAGGTGACTGGTTGCGTGATATTACCTTTGGGGGTAAAATTTATTTCCACTAAGTTGGGTTGTGGACTCTTATTTACATCGGTCTGTACCTCATCATTTCTGACTTCCAGTGGATCTAACTTAGGATACTCACACTCGTTTCTCCGCTCAATGAATTTTTGAAATCTGACATCTCGAGATACAACAAATTTTCGTTCTTTCGGCAACCAAATCCTATATCCCTTTCTGTCACTGGGGTAACCTACGAAAATGCCATCCATGCCACGTGGAGCAAATTTGTCCCTGTTCTCTTCTTTATTCAAGATGTGGACCCTAGATCCGAAGGGTTGCAGGTAATCTATCTTAGCAGGCCGACCATACCATTTCTCATACGGTGTTTCACCTGCTAAGGTACTTGTGGGACATCGATTTCGGATATGACATGAAGTCAATACAGCATCACCCCAAAATCCTGGTGAGAGGCCTGATGAAAGTAACATGCATCTAGCCATTTCCGTTAATGTCCTGTTCATCCTCTCTGCAACTGGGTTTTGCTGAGGTGTACTAGGGATAGTCAACCTTCTTCTTATACCTTCATTCTGCAAATATTCATCAAACTCTCTACTGCAATACTCTCCAGCATTATCTGTGTGAAGGTATATAATTTTCTTACCAGTCAAATTCTCAACATGATTCTTATAAATCTTAAAGAAATTTAACGCTTCACTCTTCTTATTGAGCAAATACACTTCACACCATCTAGACGAATCATCAATGAACGTGATAAAGTATTTTCCTCCACCGAGGGCCTCATGACGCATAGGACCTACAATATCCGAATATACAATCCTCAATTTTTCCTCACACGGTTCACTACCTCTCGGGAATGGAGACGCAATCATTTTCCCACTTGCACAAATACTACAATCATACAATTGATTTAAATCAGTCATTGCAAATTTCACGCCAGCTTTGTTCAATAGCTTTGCCAAATCTCTTCCATTTAAATGCCCAAAGCGCTCATGCCACGACCTTACGTCATCATTCTTTCCAACAATTACTGAAGCAGTCCCAAGTCGTTCTTCCATTTGATAAAGGTTACCTGAACGATTTGCGACCATAACAGTATTGCCACTGTCATCCAGAACATGAGCTGAGTATTTATCGAATATAACACGATAGCCCCTATCTGTAATTCTTGCAACTGAAATCAAATTGCATCTTAGATCCACTAATGTTTTTAATTTGTCGTTGCATGAAAGTAACCTTACTGTGCCCTTACCTTCTACATTCGCAGACGTATTTGTAGCTAAGCTTAGCTTACCGGATACAGGTATCAGAGAATTGCCAAATTTAGGAGCCTCATTGCAAAGGTGCGAAGTGCACCCGCTATCCATGATCCAGCCCTCATTCCCGTTGCACGCAGCAACCTTATTGTCTGAAATACAATTAAAAGTTACAAGACCAAAATTATGATGTTGCGTATCGCGGTCGGACTTTGACACATACTTATTAGAACTGTCTTTGTACCGTTCCTTATTGTCATTCATTTTGCATTCGAAGGCTTTATGGCCATAACCTTGACATTTCCAGCATCTACCTCTGAAGTCAGTTTTACTGGCACCACTCACTGGCTTAAAAGTTTTCATTTTTGCAATAAAAGCTCCATCATCTACGCCTTTCTGCTTCCTCGAACAAAACTCTTCGATGATTTTTTACCTTTAGAGCCTCTGGATCTGGTAATTCATCTCTGGACTCGATGGCGCACCTAAAATTTTCGAAACTTGGTGGGAGACTGTAGAGGAGCATTATGGAGATTAAATCGTTGTTCATCTCAACCTTCATGTCGGCTAGTTTATTCCTTACGTCAAAGAAATGCATGACGTGCTTCCGGATGTCACCATCTTCTTTCATCTTGTGGAGCAACAATTGTTTCAACAAAGTCGCCTTTTTAGCGGGTCCTTTGGACGCATGCACGCTTTCTAGCTTCAGCCACACATCTCGCGATGTCTTGCAGTCACGCAAATGCCGCAATTCGCTAGGACTGATAGCAAGTATGAGGTCCGACTTAGCCTTTGCATCTCCGACGCTCCACTTGAGCGCTTCTTCCGGCTCGTCTTCGGCTTCCGGCTGCAAGCTACTCCCATCCACGTAGCTCCAAGCATCGTTTTTTACAAGAACCGCTTCAGCTTGAATTTTCCATGTCTCATAATTTTCTTGTTTAAGCGGTTCTATTCTGATAGTAGTATTCATTTTGTTAGCCTCCCTACGCCAACACTACTTCTTCATCAAACACACGTACCTCAAATCAAGCGTACCTAAAACAGACTCGACTGCAATTTTAAATATACCTTGGGCTCTCTGGGCCCATAACCATTGTAGCGGAGCTCCCTGAGCACGCAATGGTTAAATAAGAACACTATTTAGGTATATTAGAATTATAATATTAAAGAACGTACATCTCAATGTAAACAACTAGATCGAGTGACATGATAATGTCAAGCAGACAAAAATTAGAACATAGGCGAAATGCAAAATTCAAATAAAATTATCATAGACATACTTACATCATCATGAGCCAGTACAAAACTAGTTCATGAATATAAGTATATACACATTACATTGAAATCTAATTTTAACAAATTCCTGCCAAGGCCCAAAAAATGTCGCGCCATGCTCAGTGTAGGGTTCCGTAAGTTACCCTTCTGTCACAATAGGCTGCCTTAAACGGGGGCTATTCTAGTAAGTATCATGATACTTATTAATAGCCCCATAATTTATTACAAGCAACATTTATAAAATGATTACAAGAGCTTCTTAAAAAACGGAAACTCGGCCTAGTTTCTACCTAGAATATAGCCCTCACGAATAAGTCACCATGAGTTAGGTAGTTTTCAGACATCCGCTTGTACAGCCGTGATTCATGAATAAAGTATAAACAACCCGCTACAAGTGTCACTTCGCCCAACACAGCACCCTATGGGGGGAAATTGCGACCTTTCCATCGCAGTATCAGAATACTACATGCAAGAGCAGCGGATGCAACCTACGCCACCTCCGCAAGCCCCATATCCCATTTCATGCTGACTGTGTATTCTACGACAGGTAGCATTTTATTTGAAGCTTTTGTTTAAGTCTTTCTATTTATTGCCATAATCGTTCTTCTAAAGTCAATTTTTTTATTCGGTAAACTAAAATGACAAATCATACTATGAAATGTTATTTTATGTTCATTTTCATTAGTATGAACATTTTTGTCATTTTAGTCTACCGAATAAAAAAATAGACTTTAGATCATCCTTTAGGTGCAGTTTTTAGTTATTTTCTTTATATGAACTTGACATAATTCTTTGAAAACCTAAAAATCTTTAAAGAGTTAATAAAATAACTCGACATTAACAACTCATTGACACTTAAATTAAAATCCATTGACTAGCAGCTTTAGGTCCTGTTTATACCTATATGATGATGATATTTGAATGTGAGTAATTTAAACACTAAATATTAAAATTATTAATACCACGAAGAACCATTTGTAACATATTTCTGCCATCGCTTTCTACTTCAATACCCACAAAATAAGTTAAATGAATTTGTTCGGTCGGTGAAATTCCATCATTTGCAAACTTCTCCGTTTTACTTAGAAATTGGTAAGCCTTCGAAAGCGACCCTTTCCTCTACTCAAAGATTGTTAAATTTTGTACAAGCTGGTTTTATTTTAATAATTTGATATTTCTTTGCAATTAACAAGCTGTCATGATTAGTGACACTTTTGTTCACCAGGGATAAAAAGTACTTAATAATAAGAAATATTTTCCGTAAATGAATTAATTTACTATGCCACTAGAGTCGGACCAAGCTAACCCTACATTTGTAAAGACAAAGTGTGGAAATGTCATCATTTATGTCAAGTTTCTATAAAAATATAACGTTTACAATGACACTCCTTCACTTTGTTCTATTCAAGTCAAAGCAAAGTTAGCATACGGCTCATATTCACTAAATTCAAGACACTGATGCACTACACAAAACAGGCACGTATCATTTTGATCAAAGCAACCCAACGTGCGGCACGGCGTGTTGATTTGAAGGAACGGCAATTTCAACAAATGCTTGTGAACTTCGAACTTTGGAAATAGAAGGCACTCTGCAAATTCCTGGGCCCCTTGACACGAGCGATACATGCTTGCACAAAACACAGGCGACATTGCACGCTAAAACCTTTGGCTTTGCTTTATTGGGGCATGTTCGGAAATTTTACACAGCGAAAACCATTAGCCGAAGCGAAATTGCACGAAACCGCAGACGGCTTCTTTAATGGTTAGCAGAAATAGGTTAATTTTAAACATAATATAATACGTATATTTACTTCATAATCATTTCAATACAATTATTTATTTGAATACAATACACATTTAGTACCTACAGGTTTTAAAATAGGTATGTTTTTAAGGGTCCAAAGATTAATAGTGGCCGGTGGCGATATCAGCAAGTCCCGGATGTTTTCTAAATATTGTTACACAAAATGCATAATAAATTAACTCATTAAAAAGTACCTACCTGTCTGACTTGTGTTGACATTCTGAACAAATTTTGACCTAATAATAGTTTATTTTAGTTTCAAATTTGCATAATTATGTTGGCTAAACATCTGGTACTAAATGAATTTTATTATGACATCTGTATGTAGGTAATTACCATGTTTAAGCAAATAGATTTAGATTTAGATATTTATTCTCATAATATTAATAATATTTTTATAATAAATACTAGATACAGTTAATGTGATTGTACATTTAGCTTAACTCGCAGTAATCAGCGGTCTGTTCGACCGCAACCGCAGTCGGATTGTTTGGTGGTTGCCGGGTTTCCGATCATTTAGACGGATTTGGGACGTTTTCGGTTAGCAACTTGATTTTATAATCTAAAGATTACACTAGTCAAAACCATTTTTATTGATATTAAAGCATAGTAACTAGCTTTAAATTGGTTATTGATTTTATCGAGTGAAGTATCAGTTATGATCAATAATATAAGTAAATATTACCTTCGTTTCAAGCAAAATATTTTTATCAAAAAAAAAAACACGATTTTTCCCATTTATTTAAAATCTTGGTTTAATTATGAGTCTTGTCACAACGACAAGTCCGTAGCTTTCGTACTTAATAACTCGTGAACGCTACTCCGCGTGAACATAATGAGCTAGCTGCAAAACTTCCGAATCCTTTGAGACGAAACAGCCAAGTGCCATATCCACTCTAGCATTAAACGCACTTTTAGCGCTATTTTATTAAGTCAGTTCACCTTAACGAGATTATTAACTTAGCAACTTCAGTTATTTAATTAAAGAAGAGATAAACTTCGAACTCTTAAGCGGATTATAATCGATAAGATTAAAAGCAATACACTCAATTGTTTTTTTCATAAATTTTAGATTGAAACCAATCGAATTAGGAGAAACAAGTTCAGAAGCAAGACACGATAGATTTATTTAAAATATAAATGTAAATACTAGATGACAATTTATTTACGTCAAGCTTACCATAAACATGAGTTGCTCTTGCTATTAAATAATTCGTACAGTGCTTACATCTGAACACGACCCATGTTCCTTTCCTTGTTTAGATTTTCGTAACCATCGTGCATCGTTACATACTTAATTTGGTCAGTCAAATATTTAAAAAAAATACAATAATAGGTACCAATCTGTTATCCATCTCTTCCTTAGAATCCTGTTTGACTGTTTTACTGCTATATATAATTTAAAAATCGCTAATCATGCTTGTTTATCAAGCAGCATACATCATGCTGTTCATCATGATGAGGGATTTATAAATTGATAATTAAAAAAAAAACAGTAAAAAGATTAGGAACCGCACCGACAGGATTAAAGAAATGGCTCTAAATTACATTTCAATTCGATTCTTACACTGAAACTTTTCTGTGTAAAATTTATTTAACCTATTTGTCTCCGATACGTTCCTTTATCGGACCAATATCTGCCCTCGTACTTTTCATTCCGACGTTTTAGAAATGTAATTCTAGTTTTTGTTCTGCGATGGATAAAAAGCGTTAGTCTGGGAGACATGCAGAGAAACGTGAATTTAACTGTCTTTTTAACCTTAATTGAAATTTGCTCAAAGTCAATAATTAAAAATCAAACCCGGGATACAATCAATAATGGTAAAATAAATTAAAAACTTTTATTGATATATAGGTACCTCTAAGTAGGCCAAATGTAAAAAAGTGAAATACTTAAAATATTTCTCAGCTCAAATACTTGTAAAATTATGTAAGTATTTAAGATACTTAATAACAGTGTTGTTCGCATGCTCGCGTCTCGTATAATGTATGCTCGAGCGTATTTAGTGTAGGTAAACAAGCAAAGTAGCAATTTGCGTGTCGGGGAAGGAATAATATCCGCTCTGCAAACGTTTAACATGACAGCGAAGTGTATTTACAAAACCTCATGCAATTCATAAACTAATAATTAACTTTTACACACTTTTATTACACTCAGTTCGTATAAAAAAGAAAAAAATGCTGTAGAAGTAAAATTATTAGGTCAGTACGTTTAAAATGTGGCTTTCTGTTAGAGAAGGGTTCTTATGCTTCATATGCATAAGGACCTTTCCTTCAGAATCTCTGATAAAGTTATACACAAATAAAGTTATGATTTAATATATATTTACTAGTTAGAATAACGGCGCTGTTTGCGTCTCATATGTATCACAAGCAGGTATTCAAACAAAATAGCAACTTACTTGAACCGAGAAAATACCAGCTGAGCCCCTCCGCAGATTTAAGAATTATAGGTAAATATCTCCGTCGCGCTGACGAGGGCGGTTCCTAAAATTAGTGCGATAAGGCCAACAGCACTGCAGCTAAGGCGAAAAACCCTGCGTAAAAATCTGTGTAATCGAGGTTTCGTTCTCGACATTTTCTTTTTCCAAAACTTATGTAACCAATCGTAACGAAATTTTAGAAACAGGATGAGAAAGAAATTATCTGTGTCTGACCGTTTTGATTTTTGCGTTTATTATTGCCGATTTTGTATGCTAGGTGTCTGTTTACGGCGCATTTTTATGTACGTTTTTAGCGCTGTTTGAAGTTAACCTAGTTCTTATAAAAAACAGAATATCAGACAAAAAAAACATTCAGACACAGGTAATGGTAATATTGAACTCATATAAAAAATATTCATCTAGGGCCAAAATCCAGTGAGGAAAATGTCAAGACGTTTGTATGGAAATATTACCACTAAAGGGGCCCACTGATTAACAGTCCGGGACGGTATCTGCCTGTCAGTTAGAACAAAATTTTGTCAGTTCCGAACAACTGACAGGCCGATACCGTCCGGCGGACTGTTAATCAGTGGGCCCCTTAATGTTTCATCATGTTCATGTTTTTATAACGGAGGAACAAATAATATCCGCTCCGTGAACATTTATGGCGTTATTCATAAAATACGTCTGTCAAAGAGACCGTTTATAATCGTGTTTGTCCCTATCCATTTTTTGGGAACGTATTTTTGCCAACTATTATTTTCAATGAACTGGAAAATTGATATAACGGGGTTTCTTCATAAAACTTCTTTTTTAGCGAAGTAAATAAAAAATCTGCAAACCTAACGACATAATATCTATTACAAATTTCAAATATGGAACGTCTATCAACACCCATTCATTACTCACACAAGCACAAGGGGATTTAGCTAAGTTTTTTACCTATACCCTCATCTCTGTCGGTTGGCAAAGAAGTTGCGCGGTAATTTTCTAATACAAAGTAGTGGGAATTTTGGCAGCAATGTTAGTTTATACATTTTTATTTAAATAAAATAATACAAATCAACCTCATGCAACCAAACTTTCAACTAGTCCGTAGCTGACCACAATATCTACTTACCATCCTCAGTTAAACGATAGACCTACAGTTTATAACTTAATTGTTCCAAAATCTAAATAATACATATATGTAGTGTGACACACGGAGATCTTTTAGACGATATAGGTGACGCTTTTCCAGCTACAACATATAACTAGCATTTTATTTAAACGTCATAAATATAAAACCATGCTATACTAACTAATAAAAATCCCAAATACCCTACAAATATAGGCACTTCAGCAAAAACATATTATTGTGTACCGACGCCGCCCCAGTGTGTTTTAAACGAAAAAGCTTTGGCACCACGCCAGCCCACCGGCGATATTGCCCCGCTTCGCAGAACCATATACCTATTACAATAAACAACAACATAGAACGGCGATGGGGTATCCCGTAAACGTACGTACATTATTATGTCTACCGAGCGCCTTCCGTTCGTTCATTGTATTTTTCTTGAATAGGTATCTATAATTTAACTATATAGCTGCCTACATGATTCCAGAAATTATCTTACGTCTTTGGGTCCAAGAAGAGTATTCAAAGGAATGCGGCGATGCGATGGAATTACGTTTATAAATAAATTAAATAACATTCAATGAATCTTATAAATCGGTCTTTGAAAAATACATTTAAATCGACAAGAAAGATCGATTACTCGTTTACTCATGTAAATTGAATTACAAAATATCAAAAATAATTTGTACTTCCATTAATAAAAACCTGAATGTTTATTTTAGATATCAGAATCCAGCATAATAGCCAGGCTAAGGTGGCCTGTAGCATGAGTAAAAGGTAGTCAGAATAAGATATTTTCCCTTGTCGGAGTTTCTAATTTTGAGATGTTATAATAATTTACAAGCTCCATCATAATTTTAAACAAACAAAACTTAGGGTAGGTACAAATGTTGATTTAGGTTACGTCTGAGTTCGGTCTGACATACGAAAACTAAATAATGGAGCTAGGATTCTCCACAAGCTTGAAAATTAATTATTTTGAATTATAATTCGGCATCATTGATTTTCGGTAAGTTTTTAATATCAAAATAATACATACACAAAGTCGGAATGCACAAAAGTATTCAAGATATTTAGTAATTACTTAACACAGAACCAAAACTTTGTGGCCACCTGTACTGTTATCGTTACTAAGTAATTGTGAAACCAAAATTTGTATCCAATTCCTCAGAATCCTAGGCTTGAGCTAGGTTGGCAGAAATAACCGTTTGACGAGGTTCCCTGTTTGTGTTCGTTAGTCAAGCCTCAAACACGTCTTCGATCCTCGCAATAGTCAAACAGTGTTAGGTTAGCAAATAGGCTAGAGTGATTGGTCGGGGAAATTTGTACGGCTACAAAGTAAACTAGGCTACAGCAAAATAACAAATTTTGTTACTCTAAACAATGGTTTTGTGGCAAAAAAGCTTTTCTATATATCAAAAATGTTAATATTATAATAATATCATATGATTGAGAATGTTATGATAGCGGACGATCGCTTCGCCATACAAACGTAGTCCCCATTTAATTTTCCTCTTTGGATAATAACAGTATATTTAATAACTTCATTATCTTCCGTCATTCTTTCTGTCATTTCTGATTCCATCATTCTAATCAATTCACTGTCAGTAGTAATGTCATTTTTAGTGTCATTACATTGACATAACTCCAATACTGAAGGAAGATATTTAAATAAACTTCAATACTTGCCGTCATACCTTCATGCCAATCCCTACACTATCACTAAAAATGTAATTCCTTCAAAGTAATGTCATTATTCATGATAGTGTCAGGACCATAATAGATATGAAAAAAATTCACGCGCTTCGTCTATGAAAACGTCGTCTACTTTCCTCTTAAATATTAAGTAAAAAAAAATACAACGAACTTCATGCTTTTCCGAACACAAGTTCATGTCTATTAGGCTTGAAATATTACAATAATATTTTTCACATGAATAATTAATGGATTCTATTAATCAATGTCAATTCACGGCGTAATTGGAATTAAGGCTTATTGCTAATTGTGTTTTAAGTTTATTTATTTGATTTGCCCCTATCTAATTGTTTATCTCAATATTCAGTCTCCCTTAAATTATTATATTAGTGCGAAAATTTAAGTAATAATTATATGAATTCAATAATTATCAATGCCATCTGCTCGTAAAGTATGTGAGCGGACGATGGGTATATACAGTCGTCATCAGATATATCGGAGCGACAGAGGTGCTTAAAAATATCTGAGCACGCACTCTAACGCCTTGACAATAGAGGCGTGTTCAGATATTTTGTTAGCACCTTGGCCGCTCAGATATATCTGATGGCGACTGTAGATACAAAACAGATGTGTTACCGTAAAACGGGGTGAGTAGGTTTCGCGGGGAGAGGTGGGTTATGAATGGGGAGAGGAGGTTTGAGAGGGGGGTGAGAAGGGATTTTAAGGCTACTGCTACAAAAATAATGTATTCCAATTTAAAATGGAGCTATAGTAATAAGTTAATAAAAAAAATCGATCCAACAATCTTCCAAAATCACCTTTGTATGAAAACCCCTCTCACCCCAAATACGAGGCACTACGGGGTGAGGTGGGTTTTCCTCTTTATCGTCAAAGTTATGAAATGGAACTACCCAAAATAACATAAAAACTAAAATACAAACGTCCGGAACACTTATTATATACACCATTCAGTTTTCATATGTAAAAATAAAAATGTTATCGAGGTTTGAATTTCAGTTTTGACCCTACTCACCCCATTTTACGGTATTTGTAATATTTTGTCGTTATTGTAAAGGCGTCCTGGAGAACAATGTTCACCCACTTACGGGAAATGCATGGGCGTTTCAATTCAAACTGAAGTTACTTCAAATTCAATTCGACCAGACAACAGTGTGCCTGCAGGATTGCACCGATTTCTTTTGTAACTTCCACACAATACTTTCGACAAACAGAACTTCAATCTGGCAGCCTAATCATGTCTTCCACAGTGTCATATCACATTCTTAAAAATGTAACGCGGTTTTCACACTGATGCCCATCCGCATACCACTACGGTGTGTGAGCGACACAATGCTATGCAAGCATATATAGCGATGTCCCGCTCGCACACTGAAGCGGCGTGCATATCCGCATCCAATTAGAAGGCCGCCTAATTAACTTATAACAATTATGTTAAGGCACATGAAACATTGAGGCATTCGTAAGTAACTAATAACGGATCCCTTTGTTTGACATAATTATTGAAAGTCATAATACGGAGCTATATGTATCGCGCCTGCGCGTTTCCGCCACGGCAGACGATGTGGTGGAATATGTTCGCAAGAAGATCCGTTACGAGCTGAAAGTGTTCCAGCTGCGATCGCGCCATTACGTGCACTTCAGCTCTTTCGTGGTGCACGTGCCGCGGCCGCTGCTGGAAACCATCGCGAGCGCGGACTTCTAGCCGAAGGGTGTGGTGTTCCGTGGGAATCTGCCAAATCCTTCACCGGAACATGCGACACAACTGAAAACTGCCGTATCGCCAAAATAATTTTTAGCTTGTAAGATTTTACTATTGTATGTATGTTAGTTTGTAAGGTATGTATCTATGGGCCTTAGTTGCCTGATAATAAATAATATTTAGTTTTTTTTTGATAATGTAATGATTGTCAGAATATCATTAGTCATAATTCTGAAACCGTTAACTTTTCAGGATTTTCTTAAGGTGATTGATTGATTGATTGTGATTGATTCTACTAATTGATATATTAGGTTAGGTTTTTTTATGGCAATCCTGAAAAGTTACGCGTTTCTGAGAAAACCCAAATTAGTACTAGCGAAGACACAAGCAATAAATACATTATGACTTAAAACTTTATGGGAAACAATAGAGACCCGCGTAATCCCATCTCAAAGGCCGTCAACACACTTACAACCCCTCTGCTGTTGCGGGTCTCTATAGACGATGGTAATCGCTTACGCTTGCGCTTGCGCATAAAAATATATCATTAAAAAACCGGTCACCCATCCAAGTACTGACCCCGCCCGACGTTGCTTATCTTCGGTCAAAAATCACGTTTGTTGTATTGGCGCCCCACTTAAATCTTTATTTTATTTTGTTTTTAGTATTTGTTGTTATAGCGGCAACAGAAATACATCATCTGTGAAAATTTCAACTGCCTAGCCATCACGGTTCATGAGATACAGCCTGGTGACTGACGGACGGACGGACGGACGGACAGCGGAGTCTTAGTAATAGGGTCCCGTTTTTACCCTTTGGGTACGGAACCCTAAAAAAAGCATTGAGCATGTTTATCTTCACTTTTTTGCGTATACTCTTGACTGCGGGTAACTTTACCTACTTTTAAATGCCTGAGAGTCACTTATCGATTCATGTATACAGGACTTAATTACCACTTCAATGACTAACGGCCCGATTCGAACTTTAAGATACGTCAAATATTACGTCTAGATACGATATGGATTAAATATGTCAGTGTCAAAGGTGACGTTTCTTCAAACAGAAAAGCCACTGATATAATCGTATCTAGACGTAATATTTGACGTATCTTATGCCCCCCTTTTTAGGGTTCCGTACCCGAAGGGTAAAACGGGACCCTATTACTAAGACTTCGCTGTCCGTCCGTCCGTCCGTCCGTCCGTCTGTCACCAGGCTGTATCTCACGAACCGTGATAGCTAGACAGTTGAAATTTTGACAGATGATGTATTTCTGTTGCCGCTATAACAACAAATACTAAAAACAGAATAAAATAAAGATTTAAGTGGGGCGCCAATACAACAAACGTGATTTTTGACCGAAGTTAAGCAACGTCGGGCGGGGTCAGTACCTACTTGGATGGGTGACCGTTTTTTTTTTGCCGTTTTTTGCATTATGGTACGGAACCCTTCGTGCGCGAGTCCGAGTCGCACTTGCCCGGTTTTTATTTTAAATATCTGTCGGTAAATTTAAATAATCAAGATTATTTAGCAGTGGCGCTAGTGTGCACGTTGATGGGCTCTTAAAGTTCGAATCGGGCCGTAAGTGACACAAACAGTTATGCAAGTAGATAATGCCGTCAGCGTCTGTAACTCCTGTAAATGAAGTGTGAAAGTTTGAAGTACCTGCTTACTCTGTAAAAGCAATTTAGCGCCGCTTCTTTCTTGAAAATGTAAATGGCTATTACAAAAGTTTCTTAAAAATCTGTCGTCAGTCTTCTTTAGTTTGCCTCGGTATAACAGCATCAAGCAGTAGGTAAAGAAAACATTTTCTTGAAAAATTGTATTATTATATCGTGCAGAACCCTGCATTTATTTTGACGGAGTGAAACATTAGATTTGCTCTTATAACATTTACACACATAAATAGATACCTACATTAAACATGAATTAACATTAAATTATTATGATCTGATTGAATGAATTTACTAAACACTGATTTAAACTTTCAAGATTTTTACACATTACGAGTACCTATTATTTACGATAACGGGAAACGAGAACAACGCCGTCCTCAAAACATCGGAGGTAATTTTACAAACTTAATTATAGCGAGTAAGTCCCGTTTTCGTAATTAATAGTGATTTTACTGAAATTAACAATTAACGTGTATAAATATTTAAATAAATACGACTATTATTCAAATATTTAACATGCATTATGTTACAGTGTGTTTATAAAGTGTATTAAATAATTTACAGTATTACACATAATTTTGCTTGTGATATGATAAAACTTACAGTTAAAGTTGAATATCAGTCTCACCGATCAGTCTTACCGATTTTATTCAAAGTAAAAAATACCTACTCAAACATTGTTGAAACTTCTCCAGCACAAGCTTAGTTCTAACTAGGGTGTCCAAGCAATTTCCCGGGAGCCGGGACTCAAGTGCAGTGTTATCACACTACTTACGGACGGGATCGAGATTCTGTTTGTGGAATACGGAACAGGACTATTTACTTGACTTTGGTTTTTTGGGTTCATTAACAAGTCTTTTGCGGGGTCTCTAACCTCAAACCTCTTACAATTTCTCTTTTAACTAAACCTCGGATTAGGCTTTATTTATGTAATGTGACTTGGGTAGTAAACGTCAACTTTTCGGTAATGTTAAGTGGCAGCATACCAAAACAAAAATAATTCAGGTCCTCGTTCTGTATAACTTATACCAAATAGGTAAATACCGAATCACTTATACGGCAAGTAAAATTCAGACGGTTGCCTAAATTAACGCAACACCATACATACACAATACTCGCCGATTTAAAAGAAATCCGAAATGTCGCAATATGAAAATGAGTTATAAAGTGCCGCGGGGCGCTAGCAAACTTTGATGAGCTTCCGCATCATTTAGATTCATAGCTTTGTGATAGCGTCTGGATTGTTCACTCGTATTCCAGCTTCTAGATTTATAATTTATTGCGCTGATATATTCCTTATATTTAGCCTCTATTGCTTGTTTGTAAATTGGGTACCGATTTACACAATAATATAATCGAGGACTAACTTATACCTACGGTTTGTGACTTTAAGTATATCCTAATTTGTGGAGGTGAAATTAATTATTAGTTCAAGAGCTATTCTCATGATTTTATATTGATATGGAAATTAATAATGTACCTACCCAATGAATTTTATAGGAACTCGATTTAAGTTAATTTATTATTAATACCGTTTTCTCACAATTAGGTATTATTTAAGTTTCCGTTTTGGCGATCTATTTTTGTAAAATTTATTAAGTCAACTTCACTAATCAAAAAGATCTCCTTTAATTATCTCAACTCCTTTGTTTTAAGTTACGAGTATAATTTGTACAACAAAGTTTTAGAAACAAAGTTGACAGGGGTGTCAATTAAAAGAAACAACTTTTACTTATCTAATTCTGGACATCAAGTCATTCAAATTATTCGCACAAACAAAGTATACAAAATATTATTTAAATAAATAAATATATTAGGTTTTAAATTTTAGTTTTAGTATAAACCTTGAAATTAAATAATTATTCCAAACAGTTTTGCCTATAAAAATAAACATAAAATTTTTACGAAGGTAATGTTATATTCCAGTATAAATAATGTTGTGAAATAAATGTTTGAAGCTCAGTAAAAGCTAGGATCGATTTGTTATCCAGAAAACTTGTTTGAAAAACAAATTTCGCTGGTGCTTATTTAATGAAAACGTGTGTACTGGTAAGTGATAATTCAATCATTCCGACAGCGTCGCCGGCAGGCGGCGCATGACGGAGTACCGCTCCAATATGAACGTTGCACTTTAGATAAACAAAGCCAAAGAATTTATAGCGTTTGTTGGTACTGGACGCCCGATGGATTAAATAGGCTTTAGGGTAGAAAATAAGGTTAAATGTTAGAATCGCGTACCGAGGAAACCGAAGCACAACACATCTTTTATGATGGGGTTTTTCGATACATATTTTATCGGTTTTTATGATTAAACTTGGAAAGTGGAAAACGAAACAAAGATAACGGAAGAAAGATACAAAGTAAGAATTCATTACAGAAAAATCTTAAGAAAAGAGGAAAGAGTATGATTTTAATGTTTATTAAATTCTTATCGGCGAATATTTTCCAGCTTACCTTTCAAAAAAGGATGCCAAAAATACACCAACTAACACGATATATGGATGAATACATTGCTTTGAAGCGAAGACACCACTGTTAATAATTTTGTTAAACTAATGTTAATTGGTAACAAGCCTAAGCAAATAGATTAGTAACGTCTGAAGCCGTATAATGATATTGGCTTGCCATGTCACCTGTTGCAACAAACCGCCGAATTACCTACGCTTTGTGGCCGGGGCGTTACCTCGCTGAGGGTGGAAGTTACTGGTTCGTTATAATGTGAAGTTGGTGTCTTCATGTCTTATCTACAACGGCATGAAATATAATTAGGGAAAATAGTAGATAGTACAAAAACGACATGGATCATAAATATATGTATATATTAGAGACAACATAATAGATCCGTGGCCTCAGGCTGAATTAAGCGGAGTCCCTACAAGTGGAGTCCCTACCTTAAATGCGAAAGTTACTTACTCAGTCTGTCTGTCTGTTACCTTTTCATGCTTAATATGCTTAACCGATGTGAATGAAATTTAGTAAAGAAATAGTTTGTGGCCCGTGAAAGGATATAGGATCGTTTTTTTATCAATCATCATCATCATGGTCATCCCATGCAGACAAAATCGCAGGCAGAAATTAGTAGGCTATTATATGATCGCCATATTGCGAGCTGTCGTTGGAACAAATCGCATTAAAGCAAATTTTGCTTTCAGTCAACAGAGCAACAGCTCATTACGAGCGTAAACTAGGCGACTGATTGATGATAATCGATCGGTTCCTGAACGAAATGTTTTCTTCACATCAGTTGGTACAGTTCTGCCGACTGACCTAGTTTGTACCACAAGGGGCACAGTCAAACGTATGACCCGCTTGATGGTAAGGACACCGTAGCTCGACGCAAATACTTCCAGATGTATCACCAATAATTGCCAACTTTTACAGCTACTTAAAGATTTACATACCTCGTATTGACTATTAAAGGTGTCTTTAACAATGTGCATGAAGGTCGTCCTCCAATCTCAAAATAGTTGTGGTTTTTGGTGTACTTTTTTAGGAGCAAATGATTCGAATAACGCAGACGGCAATTATTTGTAACTAACATGTGACATGTCTCTACATTGACTAATCGTTTAACAAAAGACGCTGATTTAAGTTGTCAGTCATACACCCATGCATGTGCTCAGGCAGTGAAATATGTATAATTTTGACATTGGAAATGTCTTTTCGTTCGCTCCAGTATACGGTCCGATTTCACGAAAAAGTGCGATCCCCTTATATCTCGGAAAGTTGTGAAGATATGATATTAATTAAAAAATAGGCTCAAAAGACGCATAATCACGAGAGCTGTAAGGTGCAAAAATAATTATTCGAGAAAGTCAAAAACAAAAAAAGTTATGGTCGAAACAGTGAAAATAAAATTCAATTTTTTCCGAATTTTTGATTTTGGTGCTTGATAATTTGGAAACGAAGAATGATATCAAAAATTTGAGAAAAACGGCTCTGGACAATTTAGTCAGCTACAATTTGAGCCTAAAACAAAGACGATCGGGTTAAGGGTTTGCCCTGTAGCCTAACCTTAAAATAGTCAAAAAGTCAGAACGACATTTTTCACAGGACATTTATGACTTCATGTTTCGCAGAGGGAGAGGGAGAGGGAGAGGGAGAGGGAGAGGGAGAGGGAGAGGGAGAGGGAGAGGGAGAGGGAGAGGGAGAGGGAGAGGGAGAGGGAGAGGGA